>NC_092721.1:153659547-153995693 GCF_047496885.1 Scyliorhinus torazame | reverse complement strand
TTGGCCAATAATGGTTAGGCTTGGAGCAGGCTCAAAGGGCCGAATGGCCCTACTCCACCTATTTTCTATATTTTTTTTGTCCGTCACCATCAACTGGTGCATTCTTCTGGCATCGCCTCTACCAATCAGAGTCCAATTGCCAACTAATCAGCATTCTCTACTTGTACAGTATAAATTATTGTTTTTCCCTTGTATTGATATTTAGCAATACTCTGGTAACTCTCTTTCCAAACTGCTTCCTTTGCTTTATAGTGTTCTTCACAGCTATCTAATCTATCAATATGCTGTCCATAACAATGCACTAACAGGAATAAATGATATGTCCAAAGCCTCAGTAATACACATTTGCGCATGTTTACTGGAACAGTTAATTTCATTTACAGCAATAAAGTAACCATTAAACCCTTGACTAGTTACTTGTGAATAGTGCAGGAGGGAAAGATCTAGTGAGCAATGTAGATAAGGGAAGGTGTCTTTATTTATTTTTTTAAAATATGTTTTATTGAAATTTTTTTCCCAAACAATAATTTTTCCCCTCTTACAAAGCAAACGCAACAATAACAATACAGACATTTTTAACAATACACAAGTAACAAAACCCCTTTATCTTTGACCTAAACTAAACTAAACCCCCCCCCTCCCCCCCCCCCCCCCCCTTCCCCCTGGGTTGCTGCTGGTCATCTGTCTTCCCTCTAACGTTCCCCTAGGTAGTCGAGAAATGGCTGCCACCGCCTGGTGAACCCTTGAAGCCGATCCTCTCAGGGCAAACTTTATCTGCTCCAGTTTAATGAACCCCACCATATCATTTACCCAGGCCTCCAGTCCGGGGGGTTTCGCCTCCTTCCACATGAGTAGGATCCTGCGCCGGGCTACTAGGGACGCAAAGGCCACAACGTCGGCCTCTTTCGCCTCCTGCACTCCCGGCTCTTCCGCAACTCCAAATAGAGCTAACCCCCAGCCTGGTTTGACCCGGGCCTTCACCCGCGAAATCACTCCCGTCACTCCCTTCCAATACCCTTCCAGTGCTGGGCATGCCCAAAACATATGTGCGTGGTTTGCCGGGCTCCTGCCACACCTCCCACATTTGTCCTCCACTCCAAAGAACGTGCTCAATCTTGCTCCCGTTATGTGTGCTCTATGTAGCACCTTAAATTGAATCAGGCTAAGCCTGGCGCATGAGGAAGAGGAATTTACTCTGCTTAGGGCATCAGCCCACATACCCTCCTCTATCTCCTCCCCTAATTCTTCTTCCCACTTTCCTTTTAGTTCGCCCACCGACTCCTCCCCCTCTTCCCTCATCTCTCGGTAAATCTCTGACACCTTGCCCTCTCCGACCCACACCCCTGAAAGCACCCTGTCCTGTATCCCCTGTGTCGGGAGCAACGGAAATTCCCTCACCTGTTGTCTAGTAAAACGCCCTCACCTGCATATATTTCAAGAAATTTCCCCGGGTCAACTTATACTTTTCCTCCAATGCTCCCAAGCTCGCAAAAGTCCCATCTATAAATAAATCTCCCACCCTCCTAATTCCCAACTGGTACCAGCTCTGAAATCCTCCATCCATTCGTCCTGGGGCGAACCTATGGTTGTTCCTGATGGGGGACCCCACCAGGGCTCCCCGCACCCCTCTCTGTCGCCTCCACTGTCCCCAGGTATTCAATGTTGCCGCCCCACCACCGGGTTCGTGGTAAACCTTTTAGGTGAGATCGGTAGCGGCGCCGTCACGAGCGCCTCTAAACTCGTCCCTTTACAGGACTTTCTCTCCAGTCTTTTCCACTCCGCTCCCTCACCCTCCATCATCCATTTACGTATCATTGCCACATTGGCGGCCCAATAGTAATCGCCCAAGTTCGGTAGTGCCAATTCTCCTCTGTCCCTACTACGCTGAAGGAACCCCCTCCTTACTCTCGGAACTTTCCCTGCCCACACGAAGCTTGTGATGCTCCTGTCTATTTTATTAAAAAAGGTCTTGGTGATTAGTATAGGGAGACATTGAAATACAAATAAGAACCTCAGGAGGACCATTAATTGCTTGCACCCTGCCCGCAAGCGATAGAGACTGCATGTCCCACCTCTTGAAGTCCTCCTCCATTTGTTCTACCAACCGTGTCAGATTAAGTCTGTGCAAGGTTCCCCAGCTCCTAGCGATCTGAATCCCCAGGTATCGGAAGTTTCTTTCCACTTTCCTTAGCGGCAAGCCTTCTATCTCTCTACTCTGGTCCCCCTGGATGTATCACAAATAATTCACTCTTCCCCATGTTTAGCCTATACCCCGAGAAATCCCCAAACCCCCTCAAAATTCGCATAACCTCTATCATCCCCCCCGCTGGGTCCGAGACGTATAACAATAGGTCATCCACGTATAGCGAGACTCGGTGTTCTTCTCCCCCTCTAATCACCCCTCTCCATTTCCTGGAGTCTCTCAACGCCATGGTCAGAGGTTCAATTGCCAACGCGAACAACAATGGAGACAGCGGGCATCCCTGTCTTGTTCCCCTATATAGTCGGAAATACTCCGATCTATGTCGACCTGTAACTACGCTTGCCGTTGGAGCCCCATAAAGAAGTCTAACCCAGCTATAAACCCGTTCCCAAACCCAAACCTCCTAACGCTTCCCATAAATACTCCCACTCCACCCTATCAAATGCCTTCTCTGCGTCCATTGCCGCCACTATCTCTGCCTTCCCCATCACTGGGGGCATCATTATCACCCCTAATAGTCGTTGCACGTTAACATTCATTTGTCTCCCTTTTACGAACCCTGTCTGGTCTTTGTGCACCACCCCCGGGACACAGTCCTCTATCCTCGATGCCAGTACCATTGCCAACAATTTGGCGTCCACGTTCAATAATGAAATGAGTCTATAGGACCCGCACTGCAACGAATCTTTATCCCTCTTCAAAATTAGCGATATCGTCGCCTCCGACATCGTCGGGGGTAGAGTCCCCCCCTTTCCTGGCCTCATTGAACGTCCTCACCATCAACGGGGCCAACAAGTCCACATATTTTCTGTAATACTCCACCGGGAACCCGTCTGGTCCTGAGGCCTTCCCTGCTTGCATGCTTCCCAGTCCCTTAATAACCTCGTCCACCCCAATCGGTGCCCCCAGGCCTACCACCCCCCGCTCCTCCACTTTCGGGAACCTCAATTGGTCCAGGAACTGCCGCATCCCCTCCTCTCCCTCTGGGGGTTGAGACCTATACAGTTCCTCATAGAAGGTCTTGAACACCTCATTTATCTTTCCTGCCCTTCGCACCGTGTCTCCCCTTTCGTCTCTAATTCCTCCTATCTCCCTCGCTGCTGCCCTCTTTCGTAATTGATGAGCCAACAGGCGACTAGCCTTTTCCCCATATTCATACCTCCTCCCCTGTGCCTTCCTCCACAGTACCTCCGCCTTTCTGGTGGTCAGAAGGTCAACTTCCGTCTGGAATCGTCTCCTCTCCTGTACAATTCCTCCTCCGGGGTCTCTGCAAATTCCCTATCCACCCTTAAAATCTCCCCCAGTAATCTTTCCCTTTCCTTGGCCTCTGTTTTCCTTTTGTGGGCCCCAATGGAGATCAGCTCTCCTCTGACCACCGCTTTTAGTGCTTCCCATACCACTCCCACAGGGACCTCGCCGTCGTCATTGACCTCCAGGTATCTCTCAATACACCCCCGCACTCTTGCACACACTCCCTCATCCGCCATCAGTCCCACATCTAATCGCCAGAGTGTTCTCTGCTCCCTTTCCTCTCCTAATTCCAGGTCCACCCAATGTGGGGCATGATCCGAAACCGCTATGGCTGAGTACTCAGCTTCTTCCACTCTAGAGATCAACGACCTTCCCAAAACAAAAAAATCTATCCGGGAGTACACTTTATGGACATGGGAGAAGAAGGAAAACTCCCTAGCCCTAGGTCTAAGAAATCGCCATGGATCCACTCCCCCCATTTGGTCCATAAACCCCTTAAGTACCTTGGCCGCTGCCGGCCTTCTTCCGGTCCTTGAGCTGGATCTATCTAGCCCCGGGTCCAGCACCGTATTGAAGTCCCCTCCTAAAATCAAGTTTCCTACCTCCAGGTCCGGTATACGCCCCAGCATCCGTCTCATAAATCCCGCATCGTCCCAGTTTGGGGCATACACATTAACCAACACGACCTCCATTCCCTCCAGCCTGCCACTCACCATTACATATCTACCTCCGCTATCTGCATACGATATTCTTTGCTTCAAATGCTCCCCGTTTCCCCACCAAAACGGCCACCCCTCTATTCTTTGCGTCCAGGTCCTGAGTGGAACACCTGTCCCACCCATCCTTTCCTTAGCCTAACTTGGTCCGCCACCTTTAGGTGCGTCTCTTGGAGCATAACCACGTCTGCCCTTAGTCCTTTCAAATACGCGAGCACTCGGGCCCTTTTTATCGGTCCATTCAGGCCTCTCACGTTCCACGTGATCAGCCTCACTAGGGGGCTACCTGCCCCCCTCCCGTGTCGACTAGCCATTACCTTCTCTAGGCCCAGTCCCATATCCCGCCTCCGCGCTCCCGCTCGCTCCCCAGCGTCGCACACCATCCCCGCCCACCCACTCTTTAGCCATTAGCATTTCCTTTTGGATTTCCGCAGCAGCAACCCAGTTTGTCCCCCCCCCCCCCCCCCCCGCTAGATCTCTTTCTAGCATGATTGCTCCCCCCATATTACTTCCGTAAGTCAGCTGACTTCAACTGACCCCGGCTACTCCTGCTCACTCCTCGACCCCCCCGTGTGGGGAACTCCCATCCGCCTTGCGCCTGTCTTCCCGCCTTATTCTTTCTGGCGCGGGAACATCCCTTTACCTGACCCGCCTCTTATGGCGCAGCTCCCTTTCCCCTCCCCCTCCCCTTCCCCATTCTCCAACTATGTCCCGTCTTTCCCCCCTCACCGGCGCCCACATTTCCCCAATGTCTCCCCCCTTCCCAATTTACTTCTCAATTAACTTCAACCATAACATTAACAATAACATTTCCTGCAGCATCAGTCCCTCAGTTCCGATCCAATTTCTCTTCTTTGATGAAGGTCCATGCTTCCTCCGCCGTCTCGAAATAATGGTGTCTCTCCTGATACGTGACCCATAGTCTTGCCGGCTGCAGCATCCCGAACTTCACCTTCCTTTTATGCAACACCTCTTTGGCTCGGTTGAAGCTCGCCCTCCTTCTCGCCACCTCCGCACTCCAATCCTGGTATACCCGTACCACTGCATTCTCCCATCTGCTACTCCGCACCTTTTTAGCCCATCTCAGGACCTCTTCTCTATCCTTAAGGCGGTAAAATCGCACGATTATTGCCCTGGGTGGTTCTCCCGCTTTTGGTCTTCTCGCCGGAATCCGATTTGCCCACTCCACCTCCAAGGGGCCCGTAGGGGCCTCAGCACCCATCAGTGAGCTCAGCATCGTACTTGCGTACGCTCCACAGTCCACTCCTTCCACACCCTCAGGGAGACCCAGTATCCGAAGGTTCTTCCTTCGCGCTCCATTTTCTAGGGCTTCGATCCTTTCAGTATACTTTTTATGAAGTGCCTCGTGCGTCTGTGTCTTAACCGCCAGGCCCAGGATCTCGTCCTCAATATCTCACCTTCTGCTCCACCACGCGGAGCTCTGTCTCCTGGGTCTTTAATGTCTCCTTGAGCCCCTCAATTGCCTGTAGCAACGGGGTCAGCACCTCCCTCTTCAGCAGCTCCACGCACCGTCTCACAATTTCATCCTGCTCATGCCCCCATGTTGCCAGCGCTTTCTCCGCCGCCATCTTGTACTTCTCTCTTTCTGACCCTTTGGTCGACGATTCCTCGCGCTGCAGCCGCCGCCGCCGGTCTTTTCCTCCTTCGTTTGGTGGGGACCCCCCTCTCTCACACCCCACACCGGGTTGCGTCGTCAAAAAATTCCCTGTTGGGGCTCTTAAAAGAGCCCGAAGGTCCGTCGGAGCTGGAGCCGCCGAAGCATGCGGCTAGCTAGGCATCACCGCAACCGGAAGTCCCTTCAGTGGCCTTGATGAGGTCTTTTCACAGTTGTTCCCTCTGCTGCTAGAATTCACCTTTGATACAGGCCCTCAGGTCAGCTTGCAGCTTTAAGCTTGCCCTTCCCCCGCCTGCATGCTGGAAGAGGCCCTGTTTATCCTGCAGTTGCAGCCAAATCTTTTACTGTTTATGCCGTGTCTGACAACCCAGAGACATACCCTTCCTGGGGGACACTGTCGGGGGAATATTGCAGCCTTCTTCCCACACCGGGAAATGTCAAACAAATGCCGTGGGGGCCCTGTAAAAGAGCCCAAAAGTCCGTTCCAAGCAGGAGCTGCCGAATATGCGACCTAGCTCTGCATAGCCGCACCCGGAAGCCCAGGGAAGGTGTCTTTAAAGAAGCACAAGTAATAATTTGGCACGGGTCACTACTTTTACGAAGAAATGCATGGTGCATCTTTTTGTTTGAGAAAATTGCGAAATGTATACTAGCACTTTAGTAACAATGTTGCATGTAATTTGTGCCAACCTTTGATGTGTTTGGGTGTGATTTAACACTGCTGTAAGTTAAACTACTTGCTGACAATTTTTCACAAACTAAGTTAGTGCAGATTTCTAACATCCATGTTACAGGACACCAATATTTTCATTACATAAGTGAATGAGTTATTATCTTGGTATGGAAGCATTTAATAATTTAAATTATTAAAAATAATTTAATAACCATTCTCATTGCAAGTGGCTTGTCCCTTTGTTACTGATGAAAATACAATCTGGCATTTGTAAGAAATGGCTAAAGAGGGTAACAAACTAAAAATGTTACGTTTTTGAAGAGACTACATACAAATTGAAAAAGTTGACTGACATAAAAAAAACATAGAAAATTGTGTGAGAAGTGATCATGTATGTTATATTTATATTCCCTATAGAAAAAAGCTTACATTTGAACAGTGTCTTTCAGTATCTCCGGATGGCCCAAATGCTTTACAGCCAATAGAGTACTTTTTGATGTGTCATCATTTTTGTGATATAGGAAACACAGCAGCCAATTTGTATGTAGCGAGGCCTCATAACCAGAATTGCAATAATCTGTTTCAGTTATGCTGATTATGCAATTAGATATTGGCCAGCACACCATGGTTGACGATCTGTTCTTCAAAATAGTACCTCGAGAGTTTTTAGGTTAACCTAAGAGGGCAGACAGGACCTCGGTTTACGTAAAAGTCAGCACCTCCGATGGTGGAGTGCACTCTCAGTATGTTCTGAAGTGTGAACCTAGATATTATGTGTTCAAGTCTCTGGAGACTTGAACTGCTAACTTTTTGACTCGGGCAAGCGTGTTACAAGGATTTCAAGGACGATATTTAGTATTTCTACAGTACTGTGCTTTTCTCATGGATGAAGAAAGCGGTGGTTTTACATTGCAGGGTGGCTTATACAGCAGCGAGATGCACATTAAAATCACTGCAGGTTTTTCAAGTTACTGTTTGTAACCATTTGCCAAGAGACGTGACACAAAAAAATCAATTCTGTTTCAATGGTATTATGATGAACTTTTCAATTGAGAATTGAATTGTAAAGGCAGTGAAATAGAGTTTGTGTTTGATTTATGAGATCTGAAAATAATTTCTTACCAACCTTGTTTAATATACAAATTTATTATTGAGACTTTTTGATTTACTAGATAATTTATTAAAGTTCCTTGGCACAGTGTGGGGATGGGGACGAGAGCGAGAAAGATTTGCCAATGGCAAAATGCCTTTCAATAAGGCAGCAGAGAACTTGGTATGAATTTGAACACTGTTCTTTAGGAGCTTAGGTTGAATGCAGCCTGTAGACAAGAGGTTGAATTGTCTTTCTCATTTCTGTGACGATCCTGTCTTAATTAAGACAGGGGAATTGGGGTCGTGTTTTGCTGTGTACTTCGCTGACACTAATATTATGTTTCTAGACCAGACCTATTGGATGATCTTTGAGGCCCTTCCCTTTATAGTGCTGGCAATTGGGAAACTTGCTGTTCTTGGTATGAGGATAAGGCTAAGCTGGTATTACATGTACAGAGGAGGGAAGAATTCAGTAGTAAATGGAAAATCAGCCTTTATGCCCGTTGGGAAGGAAATCTGCCATCCTTACCAGATCTGACCTCCATATGACTCGAGCCACAGTGTGGCTGTCTCTGAAATGGCCCAGCAAACTGCTCACTTCAAGGGCTAATAGGGATGGGCAATAAATTCTGGCCTTGTCAGCAATGTCCAAATCCATGAAAGAAAAAAGAAACAAATTGTGACAAAATATTCAGAATATGGCTTCAATGGAGATGGGATTGTGGAATTTCTTTTAAGGACTACTAAGTATACCAATTGGATATGGTGAAAATTTATTGGAAACTCCTCTGTGTTCATATTTATCTCGTAAAGTAGTGTTGACTACTTTGTGAAGATTGGAAATATTTTGTTTGCATCTCATCCTATTTGTGTTTCTGTCACTTTGTTACAATTACTCAGTGAATGAGTGATAACTTATATTTCAGGGTCTTCTATATAATGGGCATTTAACATGTTCTGGGAGTGTATTTTAAATCAATAACTTACATGGGTGACATGATAAAGTAACATTAATTATTTCTCTGATCTTGATTTTGCCTTTGTGGATTGTGTCACTTTGAATCCCATACTACGGCTGAATTTGTAATCGAAGTGCAATTTAATTTCAAGTGCAGCACTCCAGGAGAGCTATATCATTAGGTTCCCAAATTTTAGATGAGATATCAAACCAAACTTCCAAGTGTATATTAAAGATAGCACGGCCGTTTGAAGAGCAAGGATTTTCCAGTCTGCTGGCCATTATTCATGACCTTTACAGAATTTACAGTGCAGAAGGAAGCCATTCAGCCCATTGAGTTTGCACCGGCCCTTGAAAAGAGCACACTACCACACCTCTACCCTATCCCAGTAACCCCGCTTGACCTTTTTGGACACCAAGGGCAATTTAGCATGGCCAACCCACTTGGAATACATCTTTGGACCTTAATGAATGGCGGGGCAGGCTCGAGGGGCCGAGTGGCCTAATCCTAATCTGTATGTTGGTACCATTTTTCCCTCAGTTGAAATTACTAAAAACAAATAGGATTGTGTGCTGTGCACAAAATTGCTTTGTTTTCCTACATAAGTAGTCATGTTTCAGAGTTAATTAATTGTGTTAGACCTTTAAAATATTTTCAGGAGAAACAAGTGCATGTTTTTTTTATCTTACAGCCTTGATTATATTTGAAGTGCTTTTATGACAAACACTTCACTATCTTACTTTCTGACTATTTGGCATTTTATTTTACTAGTATTTCATCAAGCTGTTGTTGTAATGAAAGAAGATTCACTGGTAAAGTAAATGTTTTATTCTATTACTTGACAGGGTAACACTATGTGTGCACAATATAGATGGACAGATTGCGACCTGATTCTATATTTGAGTAATTGAGGTTCTTCACTGCTTTTGTACGCTTTTTGGTTTTGTTGCAAGGCCGTGTTTATAGTATTGGCTTTAGTATCAATACTTAAATATAACCTTGTGAAACCTGTTTACATACATTAATGCGCTTTATTAATATAATTGCTTGAGACTCGTGTTAACTCCCCTCTCATTTCCTGCAACCCCCTGAAATCATAATTTGATAGGGCCTTGAAGTATTATGCATATTTTCTCTTTCTCACTGCTTCCTTTTATAGACAGTCCACTTTCAACCCTTTGCCAGTACCTTTATTGATTTCTCCAGAATTGGCATTTCTTTTGTTCATTTTAATGTAGCGAAACAACTCTGCATACTTCAAAAAGTCTAGGGCTGGGCAATTGTTCAGGTGGAGGTTTTGAATGGGAGAGGAGGTACCATGGTAAAATGCGAGCTGATAATTGTGCCTTTGGTGGGATTCATCGATAACTTACATGGGTGACATAAAACAACATATTAGTTTCTCTGATCATGGTTTTACATTTATGTACAATAGACCAGAGTTGAAATCTGGAGACAATATAATGCAACATTGGGATCAAAGAGGTTGCAGGGATGGGATGGAGCTTGACTACGGAGGAATTTGTTTTGATGTCAAACTTTGGAAGAGTTGGGGGTGGTAAAGGGCAGTGCCGACAGCATTGATAAACAAATGGAACTTAGTAAGTGAATATTGGATGAATATAGTGTTATTTTTACACATCACAAAAAACACTATCCCTCCATTATGCAGCAGCTTTCAATAGTTTGATTAGGTCAGAAAGCCAATGTGTTTTCCTCCATGTAAGCCTTCTGCTGCATTCTCGGGTATCTGTCAGCTGAAACTGAAGCCAGCTCAACTCCACTTTTAATAGTTATAGCAAGATTAAGCACAGCCAAGAAGAATGGTGCATATAATATTTTTTATTCATTAAACTGCTTCATTGAGTGTTTTGTCAAATTTTAAGCAGAACGATACATTGTGAACATCTGTCCTGTCAGTTTTTGCTTTACTGGAGTGCTGTGTCCATCAAACAGTAGAATTAAGATCTGGTCCAGCTCACTCAAAGATTTATAGCACTGAAGGTGGAGTCAAGTTTATAGCCTTAGCAAGTTCAAGCAATGATTATGTATAAGAAAAATAGTGTTTCTAACTTCATTTTTCCCCCTTGTTCCTCTCCAGGGAGATGGAGCTTCCAAGCCTCCCTCATAAGGCTCCTTCTTTAAACGTTTTTAAGAAAAAGATAGATACCTTTCTAAAGAATAAAGGGATTTGGGGATATGGTGTACGGGCCGGAGAGTGGAGCTGAGTCCACAAAGATCAGCCATGATCTCATTGAATGGCGGAGCAGGCTCGAGGGGCCAGATGGCCTACTCCTGTTCCTAGTTCTTATGTTATGTTCTTATAACTGGTCGCTGGGCTTGTAGCTGAACACACTACTTTTTATTCCTTTCTTCCCCAGAATTCCCGTTGAAACTAGCCAGTTTACACCTTTTATAGAAAGTCATATTGGATCATCAATAAGAGCGTGACATTGTAAGCTTTTGTTCCTAGCTGATATGATTTGTGCTTGCAAAACAATTCCGTTATTTCAGTTTAATAAATGAGTAAGAATAGAAATAGCTGTACAGAAAATAAATAAAGCTAGAACCAATTTAGCTGCAATTTGTTGAGATCACGCATGAGTCTGAATTCCGCACATTTTGTTCATCAAAGAGTTCCACACTGCCACCATCTGTAGAATATTCTCCCAAAACACAATGATCTATCAACACCATTTGTTAACATGAAGTAATTTGTTCAGGAAAATTGCATTGGAATTGAGTTGGGAAGATTAATGCCAAATTTTTCGGTGAAATCCTCTTGGTGAATAAAATATTGAAGGTCAATGGACACTGACTACTTTGTTGTAAAGCAGTGAAATATTCTTAACTGTATTTTGTGCCTCCACCACGACGTTGGTGTTGAAATGCTTTAGTTTTGGTACCTTCAGCTGTAGGGAGAGTAATTTCTGACTAAAAGGTTAAAGGGGACATTATTTGGAAAACACTGAAAATGTGATTGGTAGAGGAGCATTGTTCCTGAAATTCTGTTTCTAAATCCGGCAGTCGTTTTGCACAAAGATGATAGTACAATTTCTTTAAGAATGGTGAATCTGCTGTGTCCTGGCTGAGTATTGCCAGGTTTACTGGAATGCTGGTGGGACAAAGATCAGTGTCAGATCAAAGATGGGAAGCTCTGCAGCATCTTATTGATTGAGAAGTTATGCTTATTAGATTAACTTGCCCAAGTTATGATTTTCGTATTCATCTCATTGTTGTGGATGAGAGTAGAATTGCAAAAACATTTAATTTTTGACTGTGGTGGTCGACTTCAGTCATGCAGCTCCAGATACTGGAAGGTGGAAAACCTGCTCCCAGATGTATTAGCACAACTTTAACAATATGTCACATCCTTTTCACCTATAGCACAGATGCTGACAGAGATAAATGGATCGTTGTCATAGAATCATAGACTCATAGAATTTACAGTGCAGAAGGAGGCTATTCGGCCTGCACTAGCCCTTACAAAGAGCACTCTACTCAAGCCCACGTATCTACCCTATCCCAGTAACCCCCCACTTAACCTTTTTGGACACTAAAGGCAATTTAGCATGGCCAATCCACCTAACTCGCACATCTTTGGACTGTGTGAGGAAACCAGAACACCCGGAGGAAACCCACGCAGACACTGGGAGAACGTGTAGACCCGGCACAGACAGTGACCCAGCCGGGAATCAAACCTGGGACCCTGGAGCTGTGAAGCAACTGTGCTAACCACTATGCTAACGTGCTGCCCCTATTGGCCTTGAATTTGAGTTAGTTGTCATGTTGTTTGGCATGTTGAACAATGAGGTTCTTTGCTTAATAATGTACAAGTTGAAAGTGTCACTATGCACCTATTTTGATTGATAACTGGAACTTTACTGCTTGTGTTTTAATATTTTGGTAGTTTCCAGTTTAAAAAACATTTATGGCTATGCATGGGTGATAATAAAGAAATTGTCAATTTTTTTTTGATTGGGCCTGTAACCCCCTGGCTCCACAGTGTCAAGATTTGGGGAGTACCCTATAGTTGCACTGGGCAATCCCTTTCGGAAGTTCCCAGGTAAAGCTTTACATGGCAATTGACCAGAAGCGCTAACTTCCCCTGGAAAATTGCACTATGCTGGAAACCAACCGACAAATCAACTTAAATCACTAACTTTGGGTGGTTCTGCCAGTGTTGCGCTAATTGTTACTTTGAAAGAGTTAGAGAAATAAAACCACTTCTAACTTCAGTGTAACTACATTAAGTACCTAGATCGAACCCCACACTCTGGACACCCCACTACCTGACTAATCAACCCCCAGGGTAGTCCAGCTCTCTCCCTCTCTCTCTTTTCTCCCCACCCCACCACTGACTCAAACCCTACCCAGACACCCCAAATTCCATGCACTTCCCTGGACATTTACCTTCACCCTCGCCTGACAGATTCGCTGAGCCTTTAAACCATCCTGCTCCGGCAGCCAGTGTGCTTAACAGAAATGGGGTTGTGAGCTCCCTGAGGCAGTCTGTATTGCACTGTGGCCTTCGGGGAGTCTTTCGCTGGAGGCCCCAAACAGCTCCTGCCATCTGAGATGCAACAATTTTTTCAGAACAGGTAAGTACGCTTTAAACTCTCATATCCAGCGGGCCAGGCCTTTACACTGCTGGGCGGGAGATATTGGATTTGTTTATTGTCACGTGTACCGAGATACAGTGATAAGTATTTTTCTACGAGCAGATCATTTAGTACCTGAAAGAAAATACATAATAGGGCAACAAGGTACACAACGTAAATTCATAGACATCGGCATCGGGTGAAGCAGGAGTGTAGTATTAATCAGGTCAGTCCATAAGAGGGTCACTTGGGAGTCTGGTAACAGCAGGTAAGGGGCTGTTTTTGAATCTGTTAGTGCATGTTGTCAGACTTTTGTATCTCCTATCTGATGGAAGAAGTTAGAAAAGTGAGTAAGCTGGGTGGGAGGGGTCTTTGATTATGCTGCCCGCTTTCCCAAGGCAGAGGGAGGTGTAGATCGAGTCAATGGATGGGAGGTGGGTTTGTGTGATAGACTGAGCTGCGTTCATGACTCTGAAGTTTCTTGTGGTCTTGGGCCAAGCAGTTGCCATACCAGGCTGTGATGCAGCCATATAGGATGCTTTCTATGGTGCATCTGTAAAAGTTGGTAAGAGTCGTTGTGGATATGCTGAATTTCCTTAGTTGCCTGAGGGAATAAAGGTGCTGTTGTGTTTTCTTTGTGGTAGCGTCAACGTGGGTGGACCAGGACAGATTTTTGGTGATGTGCACACCTAAGAATTTGAAGCTGTCAACCATCTCCACCTCAGCCATGTTGATGCAGACATTGCTTCCTGAAGTCAATGGCCAGCTCTTTAGTTTTGCTGGCATTAAGGGATAGACTAGGTTCTCTTCTCCCCCCCCCCCCCCCCCCCCCCCCCCCCCCCCCCCCCGTGCGCTTTACTACAACCAACAGCTGTATAAATAAGTTATTTCTGAACATCAAATTAATTTAATGTTCAGACACAACTTTATTGAAGCCTTCTTTACTGTCATCTCGTTACCTGTAACCATGATGATTTTTTTCCCGACTGTAGTATATTTATGACAAACCTATTTCCAACCAAATCTGATCTTTAAAAATGTTTTTACTTTGAAAGTGGCCTATGCTTGGATATAGATCTATTGTTGCCAACACCTGTAGGTAGTTTATCCAAATAACCAGTTTATGAGCTTTGTTGGTTAATAGACCACCTCAAAATGGGAGTCCACGCAGTTAAATTGAACCTGTAATGAGCCAACATCCAATTTCTCAGCTCGCCGCTACCCAGAATTCTTCTGTATAGCTTAGTACAAGTACCATGTCGTGCATTTGCTTGTGTATGTTAGCTTCAATTATACTATTTGTAAACTTGTTCTGAGTCATTGCATCCTTATTGGTCCATGCCTGCATCCTTATTGGTCCATGCCTATCATGCCTATCATGTGTTGAAGCAAACTGCTGATCTCATCTGAGAAGCATATGATCAATTAACTGCTTGCATCATTTTTAAAACTACGTTCCTCTGAAAACTGATCTGTAGGAATTCAGCATGAATCAGAGTACGCAGAATGCCTGTTGTGAAATAATGACGGCTACGGTTTCGCCTAAGGACTTTATGGTAAAATAATTGTCGTCTAGATAAGAAAACCCATCAGTAAAAATGACCATGAAGCTGTCAGATTGTTGTATGAAACCAACTGGTTCACTAAACTCTTGTAAAGAAGCATACTTGCCACCCTTACCCATAAAGTCTTGCCAATATATGATAGCAATCTATATTGTGATTCAACTGCTGACCTCTTAAGTCCTTCAACCAGGAAAACTAGACATAGGCAGTAAATGACGATCTTACTCTCAACAATGTTTTGGTTCAAAGATTTAAGGTGTTGAAAGGGAGTGAGTTTCCAAATATATGGTAGTTTATGATGAAAAGTTCAGATTCTGAGATTTGTGCATTTTCCTCTAATCTAACTTTACCCAGCCTCAGTCTGTCTTCTCCACCCTTATACCCAAATCCCTTCTGGTCACAAGTCCCCTTGCTGCTGCCAATTCGTGCTCTCTCTTCCTGTTCCTTCTTAGCTGCCGTTGTACCCTCCAAGGAGATCCTTTTTCCACTATCCATAATATGTATCCGTTCTTCCCTTCCAGCTCTTTCCAGTTCATGTCACATATTAGTTTTTTCCCCCCACACATTTGGCAGCAACTCTTGGATTTCTTCTTTTCTCCACATCTGTTCTGTTCTGTCCCAGAAACCACTGCCAAGTAACCTGTTATTTTGATATATATACATTCTAGGGCAAGGGTGGAATTAAAAATACATAAGAATTTGAGACACCAGAGGAAAATAGGCAATTGAAGGTTGAGAACCTTGAAGGGAAGGAAAAAAATAATCTTTTTATGTTTCATGACCACATGTTCAGCAACAGAGCTTATTGAAACACAGTTGTTGGATGCCCATTTTAACTTGGTGACCAGAAAACATTTTTACTGCTTCTCTGACAGCAGCAATGTATATTAGTGATGGTGTAGATGCAATATATTGTGGGAGCATAGCTAGTTCACTCTCTAAAAGTCCAGACTACATTATAACAAAACAATATGGGTAATAAGGAAAGGAATTGCATTTATACAGTACCTTTCACAGCCTCTGGCCCCTTTAAGTGAGTTAACTATTATTGTCCCATATTCTCTTTCTTACGTTGGACTCGTTTTCCTGTAAACCAGCTACATCTGCCATTCCATGCATACACAGTGCTACATTCCTGCACTAATGTAGGAAAGGTGGCAGCCAATTTGAACACTGCAAGATTCTAAAAGCAGCAATGCGACAATAACCCGATAACTAATATTGCTAAAAGAGATTTAAGGGAAAAACTTTGGCTTGGGCTCCAAGAAGATCTCCCTTGCTCTTCAAATAGTGTCATAGGATCTGCCAAACACAATTCTTGAGGATTCAAGAAATTCATCCCTTAATAAAATCCTCGCTGTTTAACTTCACCTTTAAACAATGCAGCGGGAGATTGTTTTTCACATGACATAGATATTGTGCTATTCTGTATGTAGTGGCATCATGGTGTTTCTATTCTGCTACCAATTACAGAGCAAAATGCCATGGATAGTCTGTGCCTGGATGGAATGGATGCGGCTGGTTTACAGGAAGATCCAGTGTTGGAGAATATAGGACAATTGTGTGGTTAACTCACTTTCCCAAGAGCTGGGTGCAAAGTAAAAGCAAATAAGGATCAATTTGTTTAATAGCTAGTTGAGCTATAATGAGCGAGGGCACCGGATGCATCCTTATCATTAGTGTTAGGGGATAGAGTTGTTTTTTTTAAACAAACAATTTTATTGAGGTATTTTAGGCATATAGAAAAAATGACATTGTACAGTACAAACAAAAAAAGAAGTCAAGACACAAATTCCACATTAAACATAATGCAAACCATGGCTCTGTTCATGCACGGACCTGCCTCAATATCCCCCTACTCTACTCTACCGTAGCGCCCCCGCCACCTTCGGGCGAACCTCTCAAGGCGAACTTGACTTTCTCTAGGCCAAGAAAGCTCGCCATGTCCGATAACCATACCTCAGCCCTGGGGGGCTTTGAGTCCCTCCATGCTAACAGTATTCGTCGCCGGGCTACCAGGGAAACAAAGGCCAGGACATCGGCCTCCCTCTCTTCCTGGACTCCCGGGTCCTCCGAAACCCTAAAGATTGCCACCTCCGGGCTCATTACCACCCTAGTTTTCAACACCCGGGACATGACATCTGTGAATCCCTGCCTAAACCCCCCGAGTTTAGGGCACGACCAGAACCATGTGTACATGGTTAGCTGGCCCTCCGGTGCATCTGGCACACACGTCCTCCAGCCCGAAGAATTTACTCATCCGGGCCACTGTCATGTGGGCCCGGTGCATGACCTTAAATTGGATCAGGCTGAGCCTGGCCCATGTTGCGGGCGTGTTTACTCCGCTCAGGGCTTCTGCCCAAATACCGTCCTCCAGCTCCCCCCGTGCTCCTCCTCCCATTTAAGCTTCAGGTCCTCGGTCTGCGTATCCTCAGCTCTCATTAGCTCCTTATAGACGTCTGAAACTCTACCCTCTCCCACCTCTCCCCTAGAAACTACCCTGTCCTGCCTCCCCTTCGGCGGGAGACGTGGGAAGGACGGCACCAGTCTGCGTACAAAATCCCTCACCTGCAAGTATCTAAAGTCGTTCCCACTCGTCAGCCCAAACTTCTCCTCCAGCGCCCTCATGCTCGGAAAGCTCCCTTCCAGGAACCGATCCCCCATCCTCACAATCCCCGCCCTCCTCCACAGTCGATACCCCCCGTACATGTTCCCCGGAGCAAATCGGTTGTTGCCGCAGATTGGGGTCCACACCGATGCTCTTACCTCCCCTACATGCCTCCTCCACTGGCCCCAGATCTGAAGAACCGCCACCACTATCGGGCTGGTGGAGTACCGTGCCGGCGAAAGCGACAGAGGCGCCGTGACCAGGGCTGCTAAGCTAGTGCCCCTGCACGAAGCAGCCTCCATCCGCTCTCAAACCGACCCCGCATCCACCATCCATTTCCTTATCATCGCTATGTTGACCAGCCAGTAATAGTTGCTGAAGTTCGGCAACGCCAGCCCCCCTTCTCCTCTGTTCCTTTCAGCATCACCCTCTTCACCCGCGGGGACTTCCCTGCCCATACAAATCCCAGAATAATTTTAGCTAGGGGATAGAGTTGAGCATCCTTTATTAGTGGCACACCATGAAGTGTGACAATGCATAGACATTAAATGGCCCAAATGTTCCATAATTCATTGTTCAAGCTTCCTATCAAAGTCAAACAAATGAGAGACATTGAACTTGAGAGAATGGCCCAAACCTGTAACCTCTCACCCCTGGAAGGAAAAGTGCAGCAGATACACCATCTTCGAATTTGCTCCCAAGCCATACAACACCCTGACTTGGCCATATATTCTCTCATCATCGCTGGGTCAAAGTCCTGGAACTTTCAACCTGACAGTGCTCTAATATCTTCACCACACAGACTGCAGTGATTCAAGAAGACAGCGCTCCATCTGAAGGACGACTAGTGATGTACCAGTAATGGCGCATTTGGTGAATTAATAAAAATAGCTAATTAGATGTTTTAAACCATATATTCCCTCATATCTGATTATAAATAGCCCTAGCTTATGCTCATCTCAACCCACTCTCTGCCTCTAAATTGTCATGACCTCCAATACTGGTTGAGCAGAAACATCATCAAAGTTAATATGGGTAATATAGAAGCCATTGAATTTGGTCCTTGCCACCAACCTCTTTCTCTAACCACTGCCACCATCTCTATTCCTGGTCATTGACGCTGAACCAGACGGGTTGCAATCTTGATGTTATATTTGACCATGTGATGATCTACAGAATACATATCCGCACCATCTAAGCCCATCTATTTCATTCCCTGTAACATTACCCAAATCCACCCCTGCCTCAGCTAATTTGTTGTAACATATAGGTGGCAACCTGTTCTTTGGGATTTATTTAGCATGCTTCAACTTTTCTCCATTTAATTGCTCCTTTCATTAACTTTGTAATACAAATTGAAGCATGTGACATGTCCCTGTAATGTCATGATAACATAGCTTAGTTAAATGACACTGTCTTGGTTTTTTCTGAAACTCCTGAATGTTTCAGAATGTGTATACTTTTTAAAAAAGTTTTGTTTTATATTTGATTTAGACTGAAATCTTTTTAGGATTTTCATTAAAATGGCTCCATGGATGAAATTCTACAGAAGTCAATATTTCCCAGGGTTTGTTAAGGAGAAGGGGATAAGGAGGGAAGTATTCCAATCCCAGAGGTTCTGATTTACAACCGATCTGGTGTGATGTTCTCTTGTGATTTAACTTCAAGATATTGGTGCTGTAATATGACTTCATTCTGCTTTTATGACTTTCAATTTGAGCAAGTTTATTAAGTAAGTTGTAACGATATAAAGTAGTTGCTAGGTAGATTTGAAGGAAAATTTAATTTACAGTATTTAAGTGGATTTATTGTTTTTTCATAACTTGAAGTAGAAAATTCATGGTAATCACATTTTTAATATTACATTTTTAAATAAGTGTTGCTTCAACATAATTCAACGGGGGTGGGGAGTGGGCCTAGAAAGGGCCCTTTCAGAGGGTCGCTGCAGACTCAATGGGCCGACCGGCCTCCTTCTGCATTGTAGGAATTCTGTGGTTCTAATTCTAACTAATTAACAATGAAATTATTACAGCTAATTTCTTATGGCATGAGTTGTGTAACCAGTGTGAGATAGCTGCCATTCTAGTCGGCTAATGGAATGTATCTAAAACAAACGTGCAGGATTACAAAGATGGTGAGGAAGACCTGACTGATTAGATCCTCTATATAGAGAGAGGCAAGGACCTGATGGGCTAAATGGACTTCGTGTGTAATGACTATAAGCAGCCTATAACCAAAATCAACTTGACATTTCTACTTTTAGTGACTTTTCATTTAATTTGAATTTTTTAGAAAAGTATAGAGAAATCTTTGCTTGAAGTCATTTAAACTAAACCAAGCAAGCAATTCAACTGATTTATATAGCACCTCTCACTACTTCAGGGTGTCTCAAGGTGTTTTACAATCAGTTAAATACTGTTGAAGCATAGTCACTCATAATGTAATCAACCGATTTGTATACAGAAAGTTCTCACAAACAGTAATGAAATGAAACAGCAGATCATCTGTTTCAGGTGTTTATTGAGGGATAAGTATTGGCCAGGATGCAATGAGAACTGCCCCATTCTTTTAGTGCAGCAACATCTTTTACATCCACCTAAGAGAGTTCCAGCTCTCATGTTCCCCCAAACTCATGCTATGTTTTTGAAGGCTTGTCTCTAGTTACTTGAGGTTATCAACCTATCATTTGTCACTCAAAGCAAGAAAGAGGAGCAAACCCAACATTAAACAGCCTAAGGGGTGTGACTAACTTCTGGAACAAAGTTTTGAGGTAACTTTCCCCGGTCCCTTATGCATTACAGTGCCTGAAGCTTGGATTCCAGCTCAGCAACTCAAAGCCAAAGTTTCTCGAGCTGCGGACACTTAACTGCAGAGGTGGTCGTCTGTCACACTGGTGTCTACCAACTCCCATGCTACAGCTGTAATACATCACCTGCACTACCATCTTTACTGTGTCATATTTAGCTGATTATGTTTCAAATTTAGACATATCACTGATCATTCGTAGTATATTATGGAGTTTAACTTGTTACGCTAATAAATTTAACAGAATGCTTCTATCTCCCCAGTACCAGTTTAAACTTCTTCCACAGTTTAGAGGAAAAAAAATAAACCTAGCAACTAATCACCTACATGCAGATTTAATTAATGCCTCCAGGCTGTAGCTTTCGGGTCTCGCTGTTTCAAGCTCTCTCTCTCTTGGACCACTCCATTTTTGGGGGATTGGATTGGATTTGTTTATTGTCACGTGTACCGAGGTACAGTGAAAAGTATTTTTCTGCGAGCAGCTCAACAGATCATTAAGTACATGAGAAGAAAAGGGAATAAAAGAAAATACATAATAGGGCAACACAACATATACAATGTAACCTCCTCCCTCAATGCACCAAATTCCCTCATTTACCAAATTCCTAGAGTTAAGCGCTCCTGTCTCAATGTACTTAGTTCCATCCTTATGCTATTTAATTTGTGCATTGTGCATCTGAAAAGCTTTCTTATTTTTATATTAGCTGAAATTCTAGAGACCAATTCTAATTTGTACCACCTCATACTAGACCTGACTTGGAAATAGTAGGAACATGAGTGTGAGGCAACCTCGTCTGTCCGTAGGTGGGAGTGTTATGCAGTCAACTCTTTTGTTAATTTCTACAACTTTATTTATTTTCCCTTTATTCATTTGGACATGCCAATAATTAGAGCATGTGCTATGATGTGAATGTCTGACTTTTTTTTGCAAATTTTGATCTATAAACTCATCAATATGCTGTTCTCTTAATGCATTGATACAAACCTAATGGTTTTACATTTATCAAAATAGTTGTCAATGGCTAGTATAATTCAGAATTAGGCTCTATAAGTACGTCCTGAGATTGTGAAGGAGCTGATATAAATGCAAGTTTCTTATTTAAGTATTATTGCCGTGCCACCTCCGGAAGATCAGCTTTAAGTGGTGTGCTTCAAATTGCATTGCACGCTTAAGTTCTCAGGAGCCTGCTTCTTGGCTGCAGCATATTTTTGCAATCTTAAGTACTGTATATATAAATCAGAGGGAATTTGAACTGCAGTGCAGATTACATTTTGCGAAAAAGAATAATGTAGAGCCAAAGAACAACTGTTAACCACTATTACATTTTTCAGAGCCCGATCTTGGATCCTATTGAGATGTAACTATAATGATATACTTGATTTGTTCATCATGAAACCATTACATTTGTATCATCCATATATTAAGAGACCAGGATATTTATCATTTTATAATTAAAGTTTTCAAAAATAAACTTTGCAGATTCACATTATAGCACTTACTCTAATTGTTGCCATGCCCAGATGAGCAAAGGAGAAAATAAATGTGAACAATTTGTAGAAATTAATAAAACACTTGTTGTGCGAAGATTTCAGCTACTATCTTTATAAGTTTTATATAGGACAGTCAGCATTTATTGCCTGTCTGGTCAACCATATAATGCATTTTTATTGCCTAATTAAAGATGGTGTGTCTGATTCCCATGACATCCAGATTATTTTATCACAGCTTTCTAACTGGAACAATATTTTCAAGCAGCTGTTATTTCAGTTGAAAGGATTTGTGATTAATCTGATACAGAGCCATAGTATATTCATTAGGTGCAAATTATGAAACTTTTCAGTCTTCAGGTGGACTAGCATGGGGCAAGGGTTAAAAATTCAGCCGTATGTTTCAGTAATTAAGCTCAGAGCTTGATATAACTGAGATATTGTGAGATTAGCATTTGAAATCAAATTTAGGTATAACGAAGAAATATACTTTGTTAATTGGATAAATTTGAATACAGTATTTCCTGCTATAGTTAGTATTTGCAGAGTGAATTTGCTCTGTTGCATTTTTATCTGTTAGCTTTGTTAAAGTGTATATTTCATGGTTCAAAATTCCCTTGTTTACAAGGGCTGCGAGACTGTGAAGTTAAGGTAGATGACTGAATGGTGATGGAGGGTTCAAGGCCTCCACATGTTACTTATGTTCTTAAAGGCATGCAGATAAACTGAAAGGAATACTTGCATCCCAAAGGAGGTGATGATTTCCACCTCATCTTTCCCCTTCACCCATGCCCTTAAATCCTCAAATTAACTTTGTAGCTGGCTTCAGTTAACTAGTTTGGGCAGTGTGCGGGTAGGTCCATGGGGAGGAAATAATTGAAATTGCTAGTGTTGTAGATCAACTTGTGTTTCGAAGCAGGTAATATGTGGGTGGGTGTGTGCATGTGTTCCCATGGAGGCATTAAAATACATATGTTTAAGTATTCCATTGATATAGCATCTTTAATGTAGAAAAACGTCCCTAAGCACTTTACAAAAGCATAATCAGGCAAAAAGCCGTATAATCTTCACAACCCTAGTTTATTTGAGACCCAAATGATCATTAACAAAGCATAAGACTAATTTTGTGGTTTTGTTGCTGAGCTTATTTAAAAATCTGCAGGTTAGCAAAAATACCTAATTTGCATGCTGATGTATTTTTTGTTTGCTTAGATATATAGTGCATGGGTTCCTTCTCATTCAGTTATTGATTTGGTTTCTGCATGGTTCTTGCTGTTCTGCATTGCATCTGTGATGAAATCACATTGACAGGAAGCTAAAGATCAATTTAGTATGCCATTAAAATGCTGGTAGCACTGTAATGGTATTCATTTGCAGATGTAATGATTTTTACACTGCTTGAACTGGACAATGGAAGGTGCAGAGCCATGATCTCTGATATGTTGAACGTATCTTCTGATTTCAACTTCAACTGTACACGTCAGCAACGAGCTTTGATTTGATGTGTTTTGGGTGAGGCTTGAGTTTCAATGACTTAATCTTTTTTTAAATTTAGAGTACCCAATTCATTTTTTCCAATTAAGGGGCAATACACCTACCCTGCACATCTGTGGGTTGTGGGGGCGAAACCCACGCAAACACAGGGAGAATGTGCAAACTCCACACGGACAGTGACCCAGAGCCGGGATCAAACCTGGGTCCTCGGCGGCGTGAGGCAGCAGGGCTACCTCACTGCACCACCGTGCTGTCCTATGACTTAATCTTAAATGTACATTCAATCATGGATTGTATTCCTCTGTCGTTTCAGGTAGTGTTATTCGCATTTAATCTTTTGAAATGCAAACTTTCAAATTGTGACCATGTCCATATTTCAGTGCTGTTTGTTCGAACTTCTTAGTACATTTTGGTTAAATAGTAAATGCTGATGACTTCATTCATTGGAGAAATTGGATGGTGTGAGATGCTGAGTGCATGATGAAAAGAATATGATTAATATTCATCACCTCAGGATGCTTCAGTAAACCAGTCAATTCAGTAATGACACTCCATCATGCAATCTGGCAAGAACTCTATACCAGTTTCAAAATGACACCAATAATAGGACTGCAACACTTACTTTGTGAATGTGTCAACAGAAGGTCAGAAATTTAATCAGGAGGTTGGGGGCTGGGGCTGCCTGGGGATGGACCGGTGGAGGCGCGGAGCACCAGCTGGAGGCGGGCCTAAAAAAGGGGGATGGCAATGAGCCCCCCAACTAGGCTGATCACCTGGAATGTTCGAGGGTTAAATGGGCCGGTCAGAAGGGCACGTGTGTTCACGCATCTTGGGGGATTGAAGGCGAACGTGGTAATGTTGCAGGAGACGCACCTTGGAGTAATGTACCAGGTTAGACCGAGGAAAGGCTGGGTCTTTCACTCGGGACTAGATTCAAAGACTAGAGGGGTCGCGATCCTCATCAATAAGCGGGTCGTGTCTGAGGCGGGTAGAATAGTTTCGGGCGTGGGAGGTCGGTACATTATGGTCAGTGGTAAGCTAGAGGGGGTGAAGGTGGTATTAGTAAATGTGTATGCACCAAATTGGGATGATGTGGAGTTTATAAAGAGGATGCTGGGGAGATACGGGACCTGGACTCGCACAGGTTGGTCATGGGAGGGGATTTCAACACCGTTATGGACCCTGGCTTGGACCGGTCAAGCTAGAAAACGGGCAGGGTGCCAGCAATGACAAAGGAACCAAAAGGGTTCATGGAGCAGATGGGTGGGGTCGATCCATGGAGATTTGGGCAGCCGAGGGTGAAGGCGTTCTCCTTCTACTCATACGTACATAAAGTGTACTCCCGGATTGATTTCTTTATTTTGAGCAGGGCCTTACAGGCAGGGGTGGTGGACACGGGATACTCGGCGATCACAATCTCAGGCCATGCTCCGCACTGGATTGACCTGCAGGTTAGTAAAGACAGTAACCTGCACCCGCACTGGAGGTTGGATGTGGGACTTTTGGCTGACGAAGGGGTGTGCGAGTGGCTGAGGAAATGTATTCAGAATTACCTGCAGGTCAACGACACACGGGGAAATTTCAGCAGCAGTGGTCTGGGAAGCACTGAAGACGGTGGTCAGAGGGGAGCTGATCTCGATACGGGCCTATAGGGAGAAGGTGGACAGGGCAGAGACGGACTGACTGGTAAAGGAGATGCTACAGATCGATGGGAGGTATGCGGAGACCCCAGAGGCAGGGCTTTTAAGGGAACGGTGGAGGTTACAGGTGGAGTTCAGCTTGCTGACCACAGGGAGGGCGGTGGAGCATCTGAGAAAGGCGAGGGGGGCGATCTATGAACTTGGAGAGAAGGCCAGCAGAATGCTTGCACAGCAGCTTAGGAAGAGGGATGCCGCTAGGGAGATAGGAAAAGTAAAGGACGGAGATGGGGAACCTGGTTGGTGATTCAGTAGGGGTGAATAAGGCGTTTAGGGATTTCTACAGCAGGCTGTGCAGGTCAGCACCCCCTACGGGGCCGGAGGGGATAAGGCACTTGGGTTGAATTTCCCAAAGGTGGGCGGGGAGCGGGTAGAAGGGCTCGGGGCCCCAGTCGGGCTGGAAGAGATAGTGGAGTGCTTGAAGGCCAAGCAGGCAGGTAAGGCTCCGGGTCTGGACAGGTACCCACTTGAGTTTTATAAACATTTCTCTGGGATATTGGGGCTGGTGTTGTTGACTATGTCACAGGCAACGATTTCGCTGATTCTTAAGCAGGACAAGAACCCGGAGCTGTGTGGATCCTACAGGCCGATCTCTCTGTTGAATGTAGATGCCAAGTTGCTGGCCAAAATCTTGTCCTCCAGGATCGAGGATTGTGTTCCGATCGTTATTGGGGAGGACCAGACGGTGTTTGTTAAGGGCAGGCAGTTGGTGGCCAATGTAAGAAGGCTGTTAAATGTGATCATGATGCTCCCTGAAGGTAGGGAGGTGGAGGTAATGATCGCAATGGACGCAGAAAAGGCTTTTGATTGGGCAGAATGGGATTATCTGTGGGAGGTACTGGGACGGTTCGGATTCGGGCGGGGCTTTATTGACTGGGTCAGGTTACTGTATCAGGCTCCTGTGGCAAGTGTACGGACGAATAGGACAACATCAGACTATTTTAGACTGCACCGGGGGACGAGACAGGGATGCCCCCTCTCCCCACTGTTGTTTGCGCTGGCTATAGAGCCGTTGGCAATTGCTCTGAGAGCCTCGAGGGGCTGGAGAGGACTGGTGTTTGGGGGGGGGGGGAAGCACAGGGTTTCGCTCTATGTGGATGACCTGCTTCTGTACGTTTCGGACCCAATAGAGGGGCTGGAAGAAATCATGAGGATTATAGGGGAATTTGGCCGGTTTTCGGGGTATAAGCTTAATATGGGAATGTGAGATGTTTCTGGTCCAGGCGAGGGTGCAGGAGAGGCGACTGGGAGAGCTGCTGTTTAGGTTATTAGAGGGAAGCTTTCGGTACCTCGGCATCCAAGTGGCGTGGGAATGGGCCCGGCTGCATGAATTGAATCTGGCCCGGCTTGTGGACCAAATGAAGGACGATTTTCGGAGATGGGATGCACTTCCGTTGTCTCTGGCTGGGAGGGTGCGAACGGTGAAGATGACAGTACTCCCGAGATTCCTATTTGTATTTCCGTGTCTCCCTAGCTTTATTCCGCGGTCCTTTTTTTAAAGCGGGTCAACAGAGTGATCACGGGCTTCGTCTGGGCGGGCAAGACCCTGCGAGTAAGGAAGGTAATGCTTGAGCGGAGTCGGGAAGAGGGCGGGCTGGCGCTGCCAAATTTTAGCAACTATTACTGGGTGACTAATATAGCCATGATCAGCAAGTGGGGGAGGGGTCGGCATGGGTGTGTATGGAGGCGGCCTCATGTAAGGGCACCAGTCTGGGGGCATTGGTAACTGCGCCTCTGCCATTCCCGCCGGCACGGTACTCCAGTCTAGTGGTGGTGGCGGCCCTGGGAGTTTGGGCCAGTGGAGGCGGCATGTGGGAGCAGTGGGAGCTTCGGTCTGGGCCCCAATCTGTAATAATCACCGGTTTGCCCTGGGGAGTATGGACGGGGGGTTCCGGTTATGGCGGAGAGCTGGAATTGAGAGGATGGGGGATATGTTCATAGAGGGGAGTTTTCCGAGTATGAGGGCGTTGGGAGGAAAAGTGTGGGCTGGCGAGGGGAAACAAATTCAGGTATCTGCAGGTGCGGGACTTCCTTAGTAAACCGGTGTCAACCTTCCTGCTCCTACCACTAAGGGGGATTCAGGACAGGGTAGTTTCCAGAGGGTGGGTAGGAGAAGGGAGCGTCTCGGACATTTGTTACGGGGTCGGAGGAGACGCCGACTTCGAGGAGCTGAAGCGCAAGTGGGAGGAGGAGCTGGGAGGTGAGATAGAGGATGGTCTATGGGCAGACGCGTTGAGTATAGTCAACACGTCCACGACATGTGCCAGGCTCAGCCTGATACAATTTAAGGTTATTCACCGGGCTCACATGGCAGTGGCCTGGATGAGCAGATTCTTTGAGGTGGAGGTCAGGTGTGCAAAATGTGTGGGAGGACCGGCGAGCCATGTCGACATGTTTTGGACATGTCCAGAGCTTAGGGGATTTTGGCAGGGGTTTGCTGATGTCATGTCCACGGTGTTAAAAACAAGGGTGGCGCTGAGTCCAGCGGTGGCGATTTTCAGGGTGACAGAAGACCCAGGAATCCAGGAGGAGAAAGAGGCAGACGTTCTGGCCTTTGCTTCCCTGGTAGCCCGGAGACAGATGCTATTAGCTTGGAGGGACTCAAAGCCCCCGAAGTCTGAGACCTGGTTGTCGGACATGGCTAGATTTCTCTGTTTGGAGAAAATCAATTTCGCCTTGAGAGGGTCACTGTTAGGGTTCACCCGGAGGTGGCAGCCGTTCGTCGTCGACTTTGCGGAAATTATTTTAAGAAAAAGAAATTTAATCAGGATTCTTTAGCTCTCTTAACTCCCACCGTGAGCTTGATGGTTCGCTGTTTCATTTATCTAATTTGGAATTTTATAGTTTTTGTTAACATGTTTTACAGCTTTAGAGATATCAGTAAATCTGGATGGCACATTAGCACAGTGGTTAGCACTGTTGCTTCACAGCTCCAGCGTCCCGGGTTCGATTCCTGGCTTGGTCACTGTCTGTGCGTAGTCTGCACGTTCTCCCTGTGTCTGCATGGGTTTCCTCCAGGTGCTCCTGTTTTCTCCCTCCGTGTACCTGAACAGGCGACGGATTGTGGCGACTAGGGTCTTTTCACAGAAACGTCATTGCGGTGTTAATTTAAGCCTACTTGTGACAATAAAGATTATTATTATTATTATTAATAATAGATTTCTTTCAGTTTGGGAAATATGGTTACGATACTTGAGGTGATATTTTATTATGTATTTTGTAATGACTTATCAGATATTGGAGAACTCCAGGTTTGAGAAAAGTTTAGATATGTAAACACAACACTACTGCCACAAGATGTCTTTTTGTTTATAATTTTACACCACTTTATTTGGGTGGACAAGGTTACCAGGATTCGTCAAACAATCCTGCAAAGGGACCGGCAGTCAGGGCGTTGCCGGGTTTGATCACCTTCTTTGGGCGGCGAATGCAGAGAAGTTATTGGGTTTGTCTGGGAGGATGGAGTGTTTGTGAGGGTGGAGTTGGGCTCCTTTAAGGGTATGGGGCGGCGGGCGCCGGCAACGGCCTCGCTGCCGTTCTCTCCAGGGAAGTATTCGGGTAATCTGGTGGGTGGTTGCGATGTAATAAATCTGGTGTTAATTTTGGCATCAGTTTAAAGTAGGTAGGATGTCGAAGCGGGCACCGATTTGTGACAGCGGACACAGACAATCATGTTTGAGCTGGTAAAACTGGGTGCCACGTTTCGGGGCTGGGTGGATAAGGGGGTGGATGTATGGGAGAGTTGTTTTTGGCCGGGCGATTCGCGAGCCTGGAGGAACTGTCAGAAGTTTGGGTTTTTGCAGACGGAAAGCTTTAGATATCTGCAGGTGAGGGATTTTGCAAGGAAGGTTTTCCCTTTGTTTCTGGTAGCGTGCCGTCTTCACTGTTGGAAAGGGTTTTGATGTCCATGGGGTTGAAAGAGGGGAGTACCTCAGGAATTTATCGGAGGATAATGGCGGAGAATACTGTGTCCCTGGTAGGGATTAAGGCTGTGGGAGGAGGAGCTGGCATTAGAAGAGAGGGTATGATGTTGAGGCCTTGCGCCGAGTGAATGCCACTTTGTTGTGTGTGAGAATAGGGTTGATACAGTTGAAGGGTGTATATCGGGCACACTTAACTAGGGTAAGTTGAGTCGCTTGTTTGAGGGGGTGGAAGAGAAGTGTGAGCGCTGTGGGAGGGGATGCGCTGAGCACATGTTTTGGACTTGTCCTGAGCTGGTGAGATTTGGGGTCTTTTTCAACACCATGTCGGAAATTTTACAGATGGATTTGGAGCCCAGTCCCCTAGTGATCATATTTGGTATGTCAGACCTGCTGGAGGTGCAGACGGGTGCGGGGGCGGATGTCTTAGCGTTCGCCTCGTTGATCGCTCACAGGCGGGTTCTGTTTGAATGGAGGTCAGTTTCTCCACCCAGTGCCCTGATGTGACTGGGAGATCTCATGGAGTTCTTGCATCTTGAGAAAGTTAAATACACATTAAGGGGTGAAATTGAGGGGTTCTACAAAAGATGGCAGCCTTTTATTGTGCTCCTTAAAGAGCTGGTCATTGTCAGCTGTTAAGAGGGTGTTGATGTTGCTGTGTTTGGTTGTTTATTTTGTTTTATGGTTTAGAATTCGGTGTTTTAATATATTTTAAAAATAATAATTTTACACCGCTGTTACCTTTATTCTGTAATATTACTGATTTAATTCCATTTCTTAACTGGAGTATCAACTTGGTTGAATGGTAGTATTCTTGCCCCTTGAGTCAAAGTTTCTGGCTCGAGCTACACTTTGCACTCCCCTCCATACTACAGACTTGGGAAAATACGGTACTGAGGGACGGCTCCATTGTCCGAGTGTTTGGTATACGATATTAAACGGGGAGGTGGTGAAGTGGTGGTATTGCCTCTGGACTACTAATCCAGAGACCCAGAGTAATGATCTGGCGACCCGGGTTCAAATCCCACCAGAGGAGGTGGTTGAATTTAAATTCTAAAATATCTGGAATTAAAAGTCTAATCATGACCGTGAAGCTATTGTCGATTGTCTTAAGAACCCGTCTGGTTCACTAATGTCATTTGGGAAGGAAATCTACCATCCTTACCTGGTCTGACCTACATGTGACTCCAGACTCTCAGCAATGTGGTTGAATCTTAAATACCCTCTGAAATGGCGTTGCAAGCCACTCCGTTGTATTCAATCGCTAAAAACACATGAAAAAGGAATGAAACTGGACGGACCACCTGGCATCGACACAAGCACGGGAAACGACAATGGCAAACCAGCCCTGTTGACCCACGTAAAGTCCTCTTTACTAACATCTGGGGGTTGTGCCAAAGTGGGGAGAGCTGTCTCACAGACTAGTCAAGCAACAGCCTGACATTGTCTGTAAGGTATGCTTCTGTGAGTATGACTGTGTCCCAGACACCACTATCACCATTCCTGGGTATGTCCCGTTTCACCAGGAAGACAGACCGAGCAGAGGTGGCGGTATACGGAAGGGAGGGAGTTGCTCTGGGGGTCCTCAACATTGACTCTGAACCCCATGAAGTCTCATGGCTTCAGGTTAAACATGGCAAGGTAACCTCCTGCTGGTGACCACATACCGTCCACCATCAGCTGATGAATCAGTGCTACTCCATGTTGAACACCACTTGGAGAAAGCACCAAGGGTGCAAAATATACTCTGGGTCATACAGTCATAGAGATTTACAGCATGAAAACAGGCCCTTCGACCCAACTTGTCCATGCCGCCCAGTTTTTAACCGCTAAGCTAGTCCCAATTGCCTGCATTTGGCCCATATCCCTCTATACCCATCTTTCCCATATAACTGTCTAAATGCTTTCTAAAAGACAAAATTGTACCCGCCTCTACTACTGCCTCTGGCAGCTCATTCCAGACACACACCACCCATGTAAATGACGTTGACTGCACTGCCCTCATCTACTTTCTTGGTTAACCCTTCAGAAACCTCAAGTGGGGCACTTCAATGTCCATCACCAAGAGTGGCTCGGTAGTACCACAACAGACTGAGCTGGCCGGGTCCTAACGGACATAGAACAGTACAGAACAGGACCATCGGCCCCCGATGTTGGGCCGAGCATTGTCCGAAACCAAGATCAAGCTATCCTACTCCCTGTCACTCTGGTGTGCTCCATGTGCCTATCCAATAACTGCTTAAAAGTTCCTAAAGTGTCCAACTCCACTATCACAGCAGGCAGTCCATTCCACGCCCTAACCACTCTGAGTAAAGAACCTACCTCGAACATCCCTCCTATATCTCCCACCCTGAATCTTCTAGTTGTGCCCCCTTGTAACAGCTACATCCACCCGAGGAAATAGTCTCTGAACGTCCACTCTATCTATCCCCCTCATTATCTTATAAACCTCTATTAAGTCGCCTCTCATCCTCCTCCGCTCCAAAGAGAAAAGCCCTAGCTCCCTCAACCTTTCCTCATAAGACTTATCCTGCAAACCAGGCAGCATCCTGGTAAATCTCCTTTGCACCCATAGCTACTAGACTAGGACTGAAGCAGCTGGTGAAGGAAAAACATTACCTCGTCCTCACCACCCTGCCTGCTGCATCTGCCCATGACAGTATCGGTGGAAGTGACCACCGCACAGTCCTTGTGGAGACAAAGTCTCGTCTTCACATTGAGGATTCCCTTCGTTGTGAAGTGTGGCACTACCACTATGCTAAATGGGATAGACTTCAAACAGATCTAGCAATTTGAGTCTGGGCATTTATGAGGCGCTGTGGGCCATCAGGGGCAGCAGAATTGTACTCATCACAATATGAAACCTCTTGACCAGGCATATCCCCACTCAACCATTACCACCAAGCCAAGGAATCAACCTTTGTTCAATGAAGCGTGTAGGAGAGCATTCCAGGAGCAACACCAGCCATACCGAAAATGAAGTGTCAACCTAGCGAAGCTACAAATTAGGACTACTTGTGTGCTAAACAGCATAAGCAGCAAGTAATAGAGTTAAGCGATTCCACAATGAATGCATCAGATCCAAACTCTGTAATCCTCTCACATCCAGCTGTGAATTATGGTGGACAGGCAGCACTGCGGTGAAGGGATTAGCACTGCTGCCTCGCGGCGCCAAGGACCCGGGTTCGATCCCGGTCACTGTTCGTATAGAGTTTGCACGTTTTTGTTGTTTTTGCGTGGGTCACACCCCCACAATCACAAGATGTGCCGGGTAGGTGGCCACGCTAAATTAGCCCCTAATTAGAAAAAAAATAATTGGGTACTCTAAAGTTTTTTTAAAAAAAGTGAATGGTGGTGGACAATTAAACAACTCCCTAGAGGAGGAGGCGCCACAAATATCCCCGTCCTCAATGATGGAGGAGCTCAGCACATCTATGTGCAAAAGACAAAGCTGAAGCATTCGCAACAATCTTCAGCCAGAAGTGCCAAATGGATGATTCAACTCGGTCTCCTCCGGAGATCACCAGCATCCCATATATTTTCCTGCCATATGTGTGGCATTGTCAAAACTTTGCTCATGACAATTTTTGATTTCCAAAACGGTTGTCTCCAGGCACTCAGAAGTATGGGGTTTTGGATGGACAAAACAAAGAAATCATGCTACAGCTTGCCAATCACTAGTCGCATATCTTAAAATTAATGTTAGTTGGTCCACATTACTCACATCTGGTGTTGAATCAACTATTATGGAATAGTATTTGACGTATTTTACTTCCACTCTGCCATTATAGTGATGAAGTGATCATACGTTTGGTGTGTTTAAAATGTCTGTCTTGAGAACTTTCAAATGTTCTTTGAGAAGCTTATCAAAGTCACTGATATTTGAGGTAGGCTCAAAAAATTACCTCTTCGAGTTGACAATGATGACTCATTATGTCTCATCATGTTGTTAGAGGTAGTCCCAAAGAAGACAGCAGTTTGAAAATGGCAATCGCACGTCTCATCACTTTCCTTCAGTAAGAACATTCCTTTTCAAACTGAGCCAATAACGCAGAATCAATTCTTTCAGATAAGTTACATCTTTGAACGAACGCACACGCAGCTTTATTATGAGCTTTCATATCCCCCTGGCTGCTCATCGGCTGCTGGCTGGGTGCCTCACCTTGACTCGTGGCTTTTGCCCGGCATATTGCCTCGCTTGCTGGCTGGCCTACCCTCTTCAGCTCTGCGGATCGAGTAACCCCTCACTACTCCAAGGCTGCTGACTCCGACTGGCTGGATTACCAGCTCATAGCTTTCACCCGGCCCTGGTGCCTCGCCATGCCTCACTGTTGCTGGCTGGCCTGCCCTCCTCAATCTTGGCTGGATCAATCGTGTCACCCCTTGCCTGCTCCCCTTGCTGCTTGGTGGCTGCTGACCCTGACTGGCTGCCTCACCACCTCGTGGCTTTCGCCTGGTCCCAGCACCTTGTGCCTCGCCTTACTGGTGCCGGCTGGCCTGACTGGGTCGGGTTATCCCTCACCTGCTCCCCTCGGTGCTCGATTGCTGATGACTGGCTAGCTCATTTTGGCTCATGGCATTCGCTGGTGCTGGCTGGCCTGCCCTCCGCAGCCCTGGTCGAGTCACCCGTCACTTACTCCCCTCAATATTCAATGGCTGCTGACTGGCTGTCTCACCTTGGCTTGTGGCATTTGCCCAGTGCCTCACCTTGCTGTTACTGGCTGGGCTGTCCTCATCACTGGCCGAGTTGCCCCTCACTTGCTGCTCAACAGCTGCTAGCTGGCTGGTTTTCCTTGGCTTGTGGCTTTCGCCAGCACCTCACTGTGCTGGCTGGTCTGCCCTCAGCCCTGGATCGAGGAATCTACTGTCTGTGCCTATTGTTCTTAAAAGTAAAACACAGTATATTCTGCCTTTCCCCCTCTCCCTCCCCTCATTCCTCACACACGCCTCAACGTTCGGACCAGTCTGTTTTAAGGGAACTCGAACAATCAGATGCTAATGTCGCTCTGCATTGTGTTAAGATCCCAGACCAGACCCGAACATATGTTAGGATACCAGACAAGAACCCCAAACACTTCTTAAATTTGCAATACTTTGAGGAATGGATACTTCAGTCCTAGAGTGATGACTCTGCCTAATGGGCATCTTTTATGTTAAAACAAACTTCAATTTCAGCACGGAATCAACCACACTAGCATCAAATAAAATAGCTTTACAATTGTCGGTTAAACAGTTCTTAAGCACAAGGAAACACTTAAACTATAAATATTCCAACCAAGCAACCCCAATGTAGTTCAAATGCCACTTAAAGTTAACAGAGAAGGTTTAATTGCTTATCTGTGTAGAGATGTTTTGGAGAGAGAACCTTTCAAGAGCACCTCAAAATCCTTCTGTCTTGTCAGAAGCTCCAGCATTTGGCAAAACTGCTGTTCAACTTCAAATCTTCTAGCAGATTCCAAAACCTATATCAAACTGCAAAACTACAGACAGACCTGGCTCCATCCATTAATTACATCTTTACCCCACTATGATCTATTATCTGCTTAGCTAGGACTACATACAATCTTTCATAAATTGTTTGCTCTCCAGGGAAGCTTCAGCAACCATAACAACCATAACAATGTTGCATTAGGCATCGCTCTGTAAAGAAGTAAATGGTTAAAATTAAGAAATGCGACGCCTTTTATGACCTCTTAATTTCAGTTTCAGCAGACACACAGTCTGGACCTTAACCTAGGTTCTTTAATAATATTACTGCACCAAATATATACCTGAACTCAGGCTTTTAAAAAAAAAAAAACCTTACTGCAACATCTATGAAATAAATATGTTTACCAATTCATCACAATAGCCTGTGGATAGGCTCATGAGCCTATCAGCAAATGCAGAGTTGTCAGGCTCTGATTGGTGCCCAGAGGCACTGGCTGGCATGGGGCTCTCCATTGATCGGGGCCCTGTGCCTAGGCAGTGTGTTTAATTATAAATCCGTTTCAGGTTGTAGCTCAGAAGTGAGTGCTACTAACCGAATGACAGCTGACTTCATTAATATATTTTTTTTGTGAACAAGTGGGGCTAGCACAGTGGCAAGACTGGTTGAAATGTTAACTAATAAATCCTGTCCGTCTACTTTATTAGTTCAGGTTGATAAGAGTCCTGTGGCACAATTGAAATAGAAACAAAGCGTTTCATTGTCCATGTTCCTTCCTCACTCAGCATTCAACTGGTTAGATTCACCAGGATGATATTAAGGATGGAGGACTTGTAGTTATGAGAGAAACCGGAGTTGCTAAGGCTGTTGGAATAGAGAACGCCAAGGGAAGCTACTTAAAACTGTGAGGAGTTTTTCTGTGGCAATGTCTTTATGACTGGGAAATTGGTGATGAGAGGTCATTAGTTTAAACTTCTGACTTAGGAGAGATGTTGTAAAGTTTCTTTTTGCAGAGGGTTGTTGAAATAATTCTTCATTGCAGAGAACTATTTAGCTGGAGACCGTTGTATAGCGGGTAGCACAGTTGTTAGCACAGTTGCTTCACAGCGCCAGGGTCCCAGGTTCGGTTCCCGGCTTGGGTCACTGTCTGTGCGGAGTGTGCATATTCTCCTCGTGTCTGCGTGGGTTTCCTCCCACAAAAAGGAGAGGAAAGACGTGCTGTTAGGTCATTTGGACATTCTGAATTCACCCTCTGTGTACCCGAACTGTGTACTTAATTACATTAGAGAAATATGCACAGCTCTGAGGGAAGAGCAGAACAGTGATGTTTGTTTTGGAAGCTCTAACAAAGGAGTATCACCACCAAGTTGAGCCAAATTGATTTCCTGCATTGCAAACATTTATAATTAATTTCTGGTACACAGAATGACTATTGTGTTGCCTAGAATAGGTTGCTGCACATCAATAGACTCATTTTTATAAATTGGTTCATAGGATGTGGACATAGCTGACAAGGCCAGCATTGATTGCTCATCCATAGTTGCCCTTCAGGTGGTGAGCTGCTGCCTTGAATCACTGCTACCCTTGTGCATGTGCATCCACAGTACTGTTATGGAGGGAGTTCGGGGTTTTGACTGGCAGCAGTGAAGAAGTGGCGATATATTTCCAAGTTAGGACGCAGTGAAGGAAAGCCGGTAAGTGGTGATCCTGTGCACCTTGCTGGCTTTTCTCCTAGGTGGTTGAGTCGTGGATTTAGAAGGAGCTGTCAAAGTGAATCACTTTGATCCAATACATGTGACAAGTCATACCAGACGGAACTTTCAAGAGGTGGGATTAAAGAGAAAAATCATGGATGCCTTGTGGTGGTTACTCTTCAGTGGCACTTGAAAATGCACCGGGCAATTTATTCCAAGTTGTAGGCAGGTCAAGAGAAACAGCACGAGGCGGCACGGTGGTGCAGTGGTTAGCACTGCTGCCTACGCTGCTGAGGACCCTGGTTCGATCCCGGACCCAGGTCTCTGTCTGTGTGGAGTTTGCACATTCTCCCCATGTCTTCGTGGGTTTTAACCCGACAACCCAAACATGTGCAGGTTAGATGGATAGGCCACACTAAATTGCCCTATAATTTGAAAAGAATAATTGGGTACTCTAAATTTAAAAAGAGAAACAGCACAATCACTATTAGAAAAGGAAGGCACCTGTGTATTCTCCTACAAATGCTGCAGTATGCTCTTGTGAAATACGTTTGTAACAGTCAAAGATTAAATAGAGATTGAGCTCTAACTTGAATGATGCACTTTTTCTCATTTGAAGCAGTGAATGTTGTTACATAGAATTGGAAGTAACAATTTTTAAGTTGTATTGATGGATTGTCTAAAGAAATGGTATATTCTGCTGAATTGTTTCATTTTACTTGGCATTATAAGAATCCTGGACACTTATTGACCCTTTTTCACTTCACAGTTGTTGGTCAGCCTAAAATAGGCATTTTGTTTGCCGATTTTTAATATGACATGAAATTCCCTCCCAGAGACACCATAAGCAGAGTGCTGCCATCAGCATTTGATGAAACTCTGCACAAAATCTTTTTCTCGCATAGTGAACACTGCTCATTGCACCAAATGTCTTCTCTTTTAATATTTTTGTCTACCTAAGAAAAATAAAGATCCTACTTGTAAAGTTGCTTCTTTTACCAATTCACTTTTAATCGTGTTATTTGCATCAGGAGCCAACTAAAGTTGACTAGGAATTATCGCCTCATCCCATTTTTGTTTACACCTGATCTGTGATGGCCAATTCTGACGGATGGTGGATTATAGTGTCTTTTAGTTGATCCCTGCATCAATCCTCTTGATACGGGGTGGCATAGTAACATAGTGGTTAGCGCTGTTGCTTCACAGAGCCAGGGACCCAGGTTCGATTTCCAGCTTGGGTCGCTGTCTGCGGTGTCTGCACATTCTCCCCGTGTCTGCGTGGGTTTCCTCCAGGTGCTCCGGTTTCTCCCACAAGTCCCAAAAGACATGCTTGTTAGGTGAATTGGATATTCTGAATACTCCCTCAGTGTACCCGAACAGGCGCTGTAGTATGGCAACTAGGGGAGTTTCACAGTAACTTCATTGCAGGTTTCCTGTGTCACTAATAAAGATCATTATTGTTACTGAAATTTGTTCAGGTATGCTGCTTGTTGCACAGATTGTTCAGTTGTTAATGTGATTCTGTCCCTCTTTCTTTTTTAATAAACATTTTATTGAGGTATTTTTGGTGTTACAACAAAATAAACAATGTACATGAATTTATATACATAGTGCAAAAGCCGTCTTCCTCCTTTACAGGTCCCACCTTAATTAACCCCTGACACTAAACTAAGCTAGCTAATCCCCCCCCCCCCCCCCCCCCCCTCTGCTGACGATTAATTTTCTGCAAAGAAGTCGCCAAACGGTTGCCACCTTTGGGCGAACTCTAACATTGACCCTCTCAAGGCGAACTTGATTTTCTCCAAACCGAGAAAGCTAGCCATGTCAGATAGCCAGGTCTCCGATTTCGGGGGCTTTCAGTCCCTCCAAGCTAATAAGATCCGTCTCCGGGCTACCATGAAAGCAAAGGCCAGAACGTCTCTTTCCCCTCCTGGATTCCCGGATCTTTCTGTCCCTCTTTCTTTAGTGAGGCTGACAATGGATCAGGTGTTCTTATGTATTTCTGCCAGAGTCATAATAAATGTTTAGCGTCCATAGGCTTTGTGTATTTGGGTAAAACAGACAAAGGGTGGAAGGTGAGTTGCCTTCAATGCTTAGTTTTGGATTGTTCCTAGCCTATTAATCTTTGACTGACTTGTTTTACACCAGACTGATGGTCATATTACATGATGGGGTGGGCATAGACTTTATACAGTCCGAAGAGTTCTGTGGCTGAAAACATGCTACTTTCTGCAGGGGATTTGTACATGATCAAATTTGCTTAATGTCCTGTTGTCACTCTGTCAGATCCAAATTGAATTATTTTGGTATTTTAGTTTTAATGCCACCTCAACTCTCAACCGGTTTCATGTGCTTGCTTCTTGAGGGCAGCATACGTTCTGGGATTTCTAGAGTTGCACATTCCTTGCCTGTTCCTCGCAATCATCCAAGCATCTCTGAAGCTTCTCAGATACTAATTCTGAGCTCATGGAGTATATACAGTGGTGAAGTTATCGCAAATATATATGTGCAAGTTTCAGTCATTGGATCTGATGTTGGAATGCGATTGACATAAATGAGAAATAAGAGTGGGCTGAGAATTGAGACATGGCAAATGCCAGCCATTGGGCAAAGCTGATGGAAATTTTAATACCCACTGATACCAAGTATGCACCCTGTGTTGCAGCTGGTCCCCAAATGTTTTATTCTAGGCGAGATCCCTCAATTCATTAAATTCTGGATGGGATGCCCCCAAATTGTATGCCCCAGGTGTGGAGGGATAAACTGGGTCCCTTTTTAAAAATTCAACTTGGCTTGCTTCAGCAATCCGAGAGATAGTGTTACTGACAAATCTTGTGCCGGGGTCTGCTGCTATCTTTCCTCCTGTGTCACACGTTGATGCACCAAACACTAGCAGACACTTCGTCCAATCTTTGTATATTCCTGGAAGCTAGAAATCCGCAAATCAGTCTGGGGCATTACTCACAGGATATTCTTGTTGAGAAGATCAGGTCTCATTGTACCCATAGGAGATGAGTTTCTGTATAGATTTCCTGCTTTTAATGTGTCCTTGTCTAGAAACAGGGTATGATTCCATTATCTCTCTCAGCAGTTCAACCAGTGACTGAATTTACATCCTCAGCCGTCTGGGCTTGTGTACTCATTTTTAAGACCACAGGTCTTATTTAAAAGTTCAGTATGTCTACATGTAATTGGGAGAGTTTCTTCCATCATCGTGATACCTGTCAGGAAATTTAAAAAAATTAGTTTTTAAGCTAGTGACATCGAAACAAACCTGTTGGACTTTAACCTGGTGTTGTAAGACTTCGTACTGTGCTCACCCCAGTCCAACGCCGGCATCTCCACATCAGGAAATTTGATATTCATGAAATTAGTTCATTGAGGATGTTCAACTGGAAGATTTTATCATAGCTCACTTTCCCAAACCTTATCAAAAGCTGTTTTCTACAGGCAAATCATATTCTCTAACATGCAATCATTAAAATCAAAAATGGATGGGCCTGGCCTGAGTGGATGAAGCATTCTCTATGATATTTTACTACACTAGCCCTTTGAATGATTGTTGCCTGCTATTGTCTTTCATAGATTTAGCAGGGGTATTTCATCATTGAACTTTCTCATTGGAGCTTCTACTGCCAAGACCATAAGACGTAGAAAGGAAGTCAGTTTGGATGTTAGCAATAGTTTTGATGACTCCCATTTATTACAGGTAATGCATCATTCTATTTTGAATAGGTTGTTTTGATTTTTAAAACTCATTCTTGGGAGATGGGCATCATAGCTCTGCATTTATTGCCCATCCCGAATTGCCCAGAAAAAGGTGGTGGCGAGCTACAGCCATTAACTGCTGCAGTCCATCTAGTGTAGGTACACTCAATGCTAAAGGTAGGCACTTCCAGGATTTTGACCCAGCAACAGTGAAGGAACAGTGCATTGCCAAGTCAGGATGATGGGTGACTTGGAAGAGCGCTTTCAGGTAGTAGTGTTTCCATGTATCTGCTGCCCTTGTCGTTCTAGATGGTAGATGGTAGTTATTGCGGGTTTGGAAAGTGCTGACTAAGGAGGTATGGTGAGTTCTTGCAGTGCATCTTGTAGTTGGTAATTACTGCTGCCACTCTGCATTGATGAAGGGAGTGCATGTTTGTGGAAGGGGTAACAAACAAGCATACTGTTTTGCCCTGGCTGGCATGAAGCTTCTTGAGTGTTGGAGCTCCACTCATCCAGACAAGTGGAGAGTATTCCATCACACTTAGACTTGTGTCTTCAAGACTTTGGGGAATCAAGAGGTGAGTTACTTGCTGCAGGATTCCTGCCCTCTGACATGCTCTTGTAGACACAGCATTTATATAGCTAGTCCAATTTCAGTTTCTGGTCAATGATAAGCGAAGGATGTTGGTAGTTGTGGAATCAATGGTTAGGTGCAATGGTTAGATGCTCGGTTGTTGGAGATTCTCATTGCTTGGGACTTGTATGGCAGGGATGTTACTTGCCACCTGTCACCCCAAGCCTGGATATTGTCCAGATCTAGCTATGTTTGGTCATGGACTGCTTCAGTATCTGATGAGTTGCGAATTTTGCTGAACATTATGAAATCAGCTAACATCCCCACTTGTGACCTTATGATAGAAGGAAGGTCATTGACGAAGCAGCTAAAGATGGTTGAACCTAGGACACCAGGAACTTAGAATGCTTTTTATACACGGTGAGGTTAAGCCCTAGGGAGCTGAAGCATTGATTTGAATATATTTATACATTTAAACCCATTTTGATTTCCTCAAGCAGACCTGCATCTTATTGTCTTTCTAAAAATAAATTTAAAGTACCCAATTCTTTTTTTTCCAGTTAAGGGGCAATTTAGCATGGCCTTTGGGTTGTGGGGGTTAGACCCACGCAGACACTGGGAGAATGTGCAAACTCCCCAGGGCCGGGATCGAACCCGGGTCCTCGGTGCCGTGAGGCAGCAGTGCTAACCACTGCGCCATCGTGCTGCCCTTATAATCAGGTCAATGCTGTGAATGGATGTAAATGATATCCTGCAGTCTTTTGTGTGTTCTGTTTGTACCAGGTATTTAAATAAGAGTGAATAATTTGTTTATAGATAGAAACTGCAATTATGAGAGGTTTGCAAAATGCATCCAACAATGAATCCCTTTCCTCATGTATTTCTTTTGTTACCTAACCATAAAAAAAATTATAAAAATATTTAAATAGTGGTTTCAGTTTGTTTGATTTGATCTGATGGGATGTATACTTATGTTTTCCTTCATTATTAATAAACCATTACCACAATGAAATGTTATGGGAGGAGTGAGAAATAGCTGAGTAGTCATGCACATTTTTGGAATCTTTGCCATAATAAGAGGAGCTGTTTGGTTTGTAGTTAATGGAAAAATGAGTACATTTCATACTTTCTACACTTCTACCCTTAGCATTCATTGATTGTGCGACCCCAGTGGCCATTCCTGGAGCTTTGTGTACGTGGAACACTGATGACCTTGTCTCTTTTCAAATGGTTCTTGCATCTTATATTACACTGTAGTCTATGTTCAGGAAGTTGCACTGATTTGAAATTTGATCTCAAAATTTTGTAGCTATTACAGGCAAAGCATCTTTCTTGGGGAAACTAAAGCTAGAGGAAAGCAATAATTTGGCAGGATCAAGTATAACTCCTGTAACTCAAGGGTGGGACCCTGTCTCCATTCAGCTGTTTAGGGTTTTTACTTGCCACTTTCTGGGAATGCTCTTGTTCAGGAATTGCCTCACCTGTTGATACAGACAGAGAACAGAGGCTTTAACGACAAACCAGTTTAAAATCTTTATTTCGTATTTTATGTACTTTATAATGGCACCACCCAAACACACAATGGTGGAACGAGTGCAAATCCACATATTGTTCAATTCCCTTCAACTTAATTTTATATACAGAGTAGAATATATTATGTAAATGTATATTCTGATTAATTTGTATCATATGAAGGATATATTATACTTCACAATGGAGAGGCCAGTTCAAGGTGCACTGGCAACAACATTTCAGTGGTGTGCTAGATGTCCAGTCAATCGAATATGCAGTTTTTAATGAGTTTTCTGATCCTTTTTTTATGTGTAGCAAGTGTCTGGAGCACTTTGGAATCTGACTTTCATTGCGTAAAGCTACTAAATTACAGGTTGTTTAAAAAAAATTAGATAATACTTGAACTTGGGGGGGTGGGGGGGGGAATAATCAAAATAAAATGATTGGGTTGCTGTACAAATTTAAACTGTCTGCTGTTGTGCATAATATAATTATCTTTTGGTGGGCATATAATTAATATAGATTTGGCAATTTGCAGTGGGATGGTTGGGCATTTGAAATTCAGAGGACCTGATCTGCGATGAAGAAAATAAACCATGGTTCTGTTTTCTTCAGCTCATGAACAAACTGATTTATTTGCTATCAACGAGGAGCTAATAGTCTCAGACTTAACTTGAAGAATTTCCACCAGCTGAATAAAAATTCTATTTTAGTATTCTAAACAATTCTTAGTATCCTGTACAGATGTTTGACATATTATGGAACATGCAGTAAAAGCACAAAGTGTTAGAACTACTCAACTGGTTAGGCATGTCTGTGGAGAGAGAGAGAAAGAGTTATAATTTCAGGTCACCCTTTCAACAGAACATGTCTGAATCTGTTGCTGTGCATGTTTCGGTTCCTCAAAGTCATTTGAAAGAGATGGGGCACTTGTTATGTGTGAACAATAACATATCAACTGTAGTAATTAAAAATACATTGTTGCATTTTAGCTAATTCTCAAGAGTGCTTTTTCCTTTGTTATGGGCCAGGGTTTAGAGAACCCCGAAGTGTATCATGGAGTTAACCTGACCCACAACTTTTACTAGATTGTGGTATGGGGAGCACACGGCCCACTCTACAGGTGTGGTATAGCAGAAATGGAAAAGTATTTTTTTAAAGCAAAGCAATGTTTATTCTATGAACTCAAGTAAACCTTTTTAAAGCATATAGTGAACATCTTAGCAACCATTAATTCAAATACAACCCCCAAAGACTACAACACTAAGTAATCCTTTAAGCTTTCCCTTTTAACATCCATACGACTTAAAAACAAAACCTTTAACAGAAGCACATCAGGTTAAAGTCACTACTAAAAACATTTATAATTCTGAATTCACCAAATGATCAAGAGATAGTCTTTTGATGGCAGAGAGAACAGCAGTACACTTGCTTGGTTTGGCTTCAGCTCCAACACTGAAAACTAAACTAAAACACACCCTGCAGCAAACAGCCTAAAACGAAAGTAAAAAGCCGACAGACAGCCCAGCTCCACCCACTCTCTGACATCACTGCAGTAATAAACATCCATTTCTTAAAGGTGCTCTCACATGACCCCCTCTCCCCCCACCAAGAAAAAAAAAAACCCCATCAGCTTCAAGATGGTTTTATTTTTCACATTTTCACCATCCTTTAAGAAATGCACACAGTAAATATACTTTTTGTCTCAAAAAAACCCACGCAAACAGGTACAATAATATAGTCCATTTTTGTTGTTCTTCCTCCAACTGAAATCCTTCTTGATTGACAGTCTCATTGAACAAGAAGGTCTCTGCACGATCCGTCCATTTCTCTACGCCTCGGCATTTCTCTTTGAAGTCAGATACTTTAGTTCAATCTGATCACAGAGTCTCTTGCAATTCTCCAACACAGGAGCATTGGGTTTCACAGCTTGAAAGCAGTCAAATGCCTGTTGAAAGTCCGCTGTCCGTTGAAATTTTTGACCTGTCTTCAGCAAGTCCATCAGTAGAGCAATCACGTTACAAAACTTTTGAACAAATGTTCGATCAAATCCACTCATGCCAAGAAATCGCATTATTTCCCTTCATCTTGAGAGTATTTAAAACTCCTCAATAACTGTTGGTTTCACATCCCGTGTGACCATTCGACCCTGTCCGATTGTATGGCCAAGGAAAGTGACTTGGGCTTTTCCAAATTCACTTTTGGCGAGGTTTATCACCAAACCAGCCACCTGAAGTCGATCGAATAACTCCATCAGATGTTTCAAATGTTCTATCCATATCTGGCTGAAAATTACCAGATCGTCGATGTATACCACACAATTGTGTAATCCTGAAACAACTTTGTATGTTAACCGTTGAAATGTGGCTGGGGCGTTTTTCAGGCCAAATGGCATAACCTTGAATTGGTATATACCATCTGGAGTCTCAAAAGCTGAAATCTCCTTCACCCTTTTGGATAAAGGCACCTGCCAGTAACCTTTAAGTAAATCCAGTTTGGAAATAAAAGCTGATTGTCTCACTTTCTCAATGCAATCCTCCAAACGTGGGATAGGAAACGAGTCCGTTCTTGTAACTGCATTAACCTTTCTATAGTCCACACACAACCATTGGGTACCATCTGTTTTAGGTACCATCACTATGGATGAGCTCCATTGGCTGCAACCCACTTCAATTATGCCATTTTTAAGCATACTCTCAGTCTCTTTGTTAACCTGTGCCAATTTTAACGGGTTAAGTCTGTATGGATGTTGTTTGATTGGAACAGCATTTCCCACATCTACACCATGTATAGCCATTTTAGTACTTCCCAATTTATCTCTACAAACTTGCCCATGTAATATCAGTAACTCTTTCAGGTCAGTTTGTTTTTCCTCTGGAAGGTAACGCAACAATTTATCCCAATTTCAAGAACATCCTCGTTTTCCAATTTAATTTGAGGTATGTCAAATTCACAGTCATCTGGATTTGGTTTGTCACTTTGAGTTAGAATCATCAAACCCTACTTTTTCTCTCCTTCCCTTTCAAAGTATCTTTTAAGCATATTCACGTGACACACTCAGTGAGTTTTCTTTCTATCTGGCGTTTTTACTACATAATTCACCTCACTTAATTTCCTTTCAATCTGATAAGGTCCACAAAACCTAGCTTTTAAAGGTTCACCTACCACTGGTAACAACTTTATCTCCAATGGCAATACTACGAACTTTGGATTTCTTGTCCGCTACCTGTTTCATCACATTTTGTGCAACTTTCAAATGTTGTCGAGCCAATTCACCTGCTCTATTATACATTCCCTAAAATTTGATACGTAATCCAATAATGTAATTTCCGATTTCTCACTCACCAATTTTTCCTCAATCAATTTAAGTGATCCTCTTAGCTCGTGACCAAAAATCAGTTCAAAAGGACTAAATTTGGTTGACTCAGTAGGTGCATCCCTAATTGCAAACAATACGAATGGAATTCCTTTATCCCAATCCTCTGGATAATCTTGATAATACGCCCTCAACATTGTCTTTAATGTCTGATGCCACCTTTCTAACGCTCCCTGCGATTCTGGATGGTAAGCAGTTGATTTAAATTGTTTTATTCCTAAGCTATCCATAACTTCTTTGAATAACCTTGAGGTAAAATTTGATCCTTGATCCGATTGTATTTCTGTGGGTAGTCCATATCTAGTAAAGAATTTAAGTGACTCCTCCACAATCTTTTTAGCTGTAATATTACGTACTGGAATAGAACATAGAACATTACAGCGCAGTACAGGCCATTCGGCCCTCGATGTTGCCCCAACCTGTGAAACCACCCTAAAGCCCATCTACACTATTCCCTTATCATCCATATGTCTATCCAATGACCATTTGAATGCCCTTCGTGTTGGTGAGTCTACTACTGTTGCAGGCAGGGCATTCCATGCCCTTACTACTCTCTGAGTAAAGAACCTACCTCTGACATATGTCTTATATCTATCTCCCCTCAATTTAAAGCTATGTCCCCTCGTGCTAGACATCACCATCCGAGGAAAAAGGCTCTCACTGTCCACCCTATCCAATCCTCTGATCATCTTGTATGCTTCAATTAAGTCACCTCTTAACCTTCTCTCTAACGAAAACAGCCTCAAGTCCCTCAGCCTTTCCTCATAAGATCTTCCCTCCATACCAGGCAACATTCTGGTAAATCTCCTCTGCACCCTTTCCAAGGCTTCCACATCCTTCCTATAATGCGGCGACCAGAATTGCACACAATACTCCAAATGCGGCCGCACCAGAGTTTTGTACAGCTGCAACATTATCTCATGGCTCCGAAACTCAATCCCTCTACCAATAAAAGCTAACACACCGTACGCCTTCTTAACAACATTCTCAACCTGGGTGGCAACTTTCAGGGATCTATGTACATGGACACCGAGATCTCTCTGCTCATCCACACTGCCAAGAATCTTACCATTAGCCCAGTACTCTGTCTTCCTGTTATTCCTTCCAAAATGAATCACCTCACACTTTTCTGCATTAAACTCCATTTGTCACCTCTCAGCCCAGCGCTGCAGCTTATCTATGTCCCTCTGTAACTTGTAACATCCTTCCGCACTGTCCACAACTCCACCGACTTTAGTGTCATCTGCAATTTTACTCCCCCATCCTTCTATGCCCTCCTCCAGGTCATTTATAAAAATGACAAACAGCAGTGGCCCCAAAACAGATCCTTGTGATACACCACTAGTAATTGGACTCCAGTCTGAACATTTCCCATCAACCACCACTCTTTGTCTTCTTCCAGCTAGCCAATTTCTGATCCAAACTGCTAAATCACCCTGAATCCCATGCCTCCGTATTTTCCGCAGTAGCCTACCGTGGGGAACCTTATCAAACGCTTTACTGAAATCCATATACGCCACATCAACTGCTTTACCCTCATCCACCTGTTTGGTCACCTTCTCAAAGAACTCAATAAGGTTTGTGAGGCACGACCTACCCTTCACAAAACCGTGTTGACTATCTCTAATCAAATTATTCCTTTCCAGGTGATTATACATCCTATCTCTGATAAACCTTTCCAAGATTTTGCCCACAACAGAAGTAAGGCTCACTGGTCTATAGCTACTGGGGTTGTCTCTACTCCCCTTCTTGAACAAGGGGACAACATTTGCTATCCTCCAGTCTTCTGGCACTATTCCTGTCGACCAAGATGACTGAAAGATCAAAGTCAAAGGCTCAGCAATCTCCTCCCTAGCTTCCCAGAGAATCCTAGGATAAATCCCATTCGGTCCAGGGGACTTCTCTATGGCCTCTGGAAACCTAGTAGACACATCCATTATAGTCAAAAGATATTGATTCCCACTTTTCGTTTTAGGAAGTGGTCCTACGCAATCAATTTGGACCCTTGTAAAAGGTTCCTCAAATGCTAGAATGGGTATTAAGGGTGCTGGTTTTATCACTGCTTGCGGTTTCCCTATCACCTTGACATGTGTGACATGATTGACAAAATGTAACTACATCTTTATGTAGTCCAGGCCAATAAAAATGTTTTGTATTTTGGCTTGAGTTTTCCATATTTCCAAACGACCTCCCATTGGTACCTCGTGCAATTCAAAACACCTCCCTTCTATACCCTACTGGCAATACTACTTGATGAACTTCTGCCCACTTTTCATCCGCCTGCATATGTAAAGGTCCCCATTTTCATCAAGTGAGACTTAAAGAGGGCTGGGTTAGTCAGGTGTTTCACTCTGGATTTGACGGAAGGGCACGAGGGGCAGTGGTAATGGTCAGCAAAAGGGTACGGTTCCAGATGGAGAAGGTGGTTGCGGATCAGGGGGTAGGTTTGTGATTGTGAGAGTGGTCCTGGAGGGGAGACTAGTGGCACTGGTAAGTGTATATAGTCCCAATTGGGACGATGTGGGATTCGCGAAGGTGGTGTGTGGGGCCATCCCCGACCTGGACACACACAAACTGATAGTGGGGGGGACTGGAACTTGGTGCAGGAGCCAAGATTGGACCGGTCACAGCTGCGCTCGCTGGTCCCGTCAGGGGGGTGGGGGGCGAAGGCGTTGGCTGGGCTAATGTTGGAATTGGGAGGGGTGGACCCTTGGAGGTTTCTGAACCCAAGGGAGCGGGAGCACTTTTTTTTTCTCAGCGGTCCAAAAGTTGTACTCACGGATCGACTTTTTCATGGTGGGGAAGGCCCTGCTGGCTGGGGTTAAGGGGTCGGAGTACTTGGCAATTGCAATATCAGATCATGCACCACATTGGGTGGATATGGTATTGGAGAAGGGGATAGTACAGAGACCAGGGTGGAAGTTAGATGTGGGACTGTTGGGGGACCGAGGGTTCTGTGACAAAATTGAAAAAGTAATTGAGGAATATGTAGGTTTCAGCTGCACTGGTGAGGTGTTGAAGGCGGTTGTCTGGGAGGTTGTAATGATGGTGGTGAGGGGTGAGGTGATCTCATTCAAGGCTAGGCTATACAAAGGAGTGATGTTGGAGCGTAAGAGGGTAATAGATGAGACGCTGGAGGTAGATGGGAGGTATGCAGAAGGTGGGGTCCCAATGAAGTTGGAAAAGAGGAAGGAACTTCAGGCGAGCTTTGATCGACTATCTGCCAGGAAGGCAGTACGCCAATTGAGGCGAGCAAGGGGTGCAGTTTACGAGCATGGAGAGAAGGCGGGTCAGCTCCGTAGGGAGGCTGCGTCAAGGGAAATTGTCCAGCCGCGGAACAGGGCAGGGAAGTTGGCGGTAGCTCCAGATCAGATTAACAAGGTCTTTAAGGAATTCTATGAGAGGTTGTACAGGTCAGAGCTACCTGGAGGAGTGCGGGAGATGCAGGAATTTCTAGATGGACTGAAGTACCCGAGGTTAGAGGAGGGGGACAGGGCTACATTAGAAGGGGCGATAGAGGAGCAGGAGATAAAGGATGTGATTGGGAGGATGCAGTCGGGGAAGGTGGCAGGGCCGGTTGTGTTTCTGGTGGAATATTATAAAAAATTCAAAGATAATCTGGTACCGCTGATGGTGGGGATGTTTGAGGAGGCGGTAGGGAAGGGGGTGTTACCATAAACTTTGGGGCAGGCATCGATTTCCCTGTTGCCGAAAAGAGATAAAGATCCGACAGAGTGTGGGTCGTATAGGCCCATATCACTTTTAAATGTGGCGCAAAGATATTGGCGAAGGTACTGGCAGGTAGGCTAGAGGAATGCCTCCCGAAGGTGATAGGTGAAAATCAGATGGGGTTTGTGAGAGGGAGGCAGGCAGCTCTTTGCGAACATTAGGAGGGTATTGAATGTGGTATGGCACCGGCAGACGGGAAGGAAACAGGTGGTTGTGACATGGGACGGCGAGAAAGCGATTGACCAGGTAGAATGGGGGTACATGATGTCAGTTCTGGAGCGGTTTGGGATTGGACCAAGATTTGTGGACTGGGTAAAGTTACTGTATAAGGAGCCGAGGGCAAGTGTCCGCACAAATAACATCAGCTCCGAATACATTTCTCTCCACCGTGGGACTAAGCAGGGATGTCCTATGTCCCCCCTGCTTGAGCGATTGGCCATTGCGTTCAGAGGTTTTGGGGTATGGAAGGGTACAGTGTGTGTGTGGGGGGGGGGGGAAGAGATAGAGTGTCCTTATATGCCGATGACTTATTATTATACGTGTCGGAACAGAGTGTGTCAATAGGGGGAATACTGGAGCTTCTTCAGGTGTTTGGGTCCTTCTCGGGGTACAAATTAAATCTAGACATGAGTGAATATTTTATAGTGTCTCGGGTGGGAGGGGGCTGCCATTCCGTAGGGCAGGGACTCACTTTAGATACCTGGGGGTGCAGGTTCCTCGGATTTGGGGGGAGCTCCGTAGGTACAACATTTCTAGTTTAGTGGGGAGGGTGAAAGCTGATCTGGCAAGGTGGGATGGTCTTCTTCTGTCATTGGCGGGTCGGGTACAGGCGATTAAAATTAATGTGTTGCCGCGATTTCTGTTTATTTTCAAATGCCTGCCGATTTTCCTGCCAAAGGCATTTTTTAGAGAGATTGAAGGGATGATTACCTCTCTCATGGGAAGGGAAGGTGGCCAGAATGAGAAAGGTGCTGCTACAGAGAGGAAGGCAGGCAGGGGGTTGGGTTTTGCAAACCTGATGTATTATTACTGGGTGGCAAATGTGGAGAAGTTACGGAGCTGGGTCAGAGGGATGACTCCCTGTGGGACAGAGGGGAGTTTGTGTAGGGGGTTGAGATTGAAGGCGCTAGCAACAACGTCGCTCCCAGGGAAATACTCGGAGTCCGGTAGTAATAGCTTTGTTGAGAATTAGGAGGCAGTTTCGCCAGCACTTTGGGTTGGGGGCAGGGTCAAGGGAAATGCCAATTCGGGGGAAACCATAGATTTGAGCCAGGGAAGTGGGATGGAAATTTTCGGAGATGGGAGGAGGAAAGAGTTAGGACACAAAGATTTGTTTCTTGGGGGTCAGTTTGCCGGGTTGAAGGAGCTGGGAGTGAAGTATGGGCTGGAGCAGGGGGAAATATTTAGATACAGGCAGATTAGTGACTTTGCCAGAAAGGAGATACTGAACTTTCCGGTAGAGCCGGCTTCCACATTGCTGGAGGAGGTACTGACGACGGGGACTGGAGAAGTGTCGGCAGTTTACGGGGCTATTTTGGAAGATGAGAAGGCACCGCTGGAAGGGATCAAAGCAAACTGGGAGGAAGAGTTGGGAGAGGGTTTGGAGGAGGGGTTTTGGTGTGAGGTGCTCCGGAGGATGAACGCCTCCACCTTGTGTGCGAGGTTGGGCCTGCTTCAGCTGAAGGTGGTATATAGAGCACACCTCAAGGGCGAGGATGGGCAGCACAGTGGCGCAGTGAGTTACCCCTGCTGCCTCACGGCGCCGAGGTCCCAGGTTCGATCCTGGCTCTGGGTCACTGTCCATGTGGAGTTTGCACATTCTCCCCGTGTCTGGTGGGTTTCGCCCCCACAACCCAAAGATGTGCAGAGTAGGTGGATTGGCCACGCTAAATTCCCCCTTAATTGGAAAAAATTAATTGGGTACTCTAAATTTATTTTTAAAAAGGGGCGAGAATGAGCCAGCTCCTTGAGGGGGTAGAAGACGTGTGTGAACATTGCGCCCCGGGGGGGGGGGGGGGGGGGGGGCGCAAACCACGTTCATGTGTTTTGGTCCTGTCCAAAGCTGGAAGATTACTGGAAGGAAAGTTTTACTTTAATCTCTAAAGTGGTGCACGTGAAACTGGACCCGGGCCCTCGGGAGGCCATATTCAGGGTGGTGACCAGCCGGGGTTGGAAACGGGTGCAGGCAGATGTTGTAGCCTTTGCCTCGTTGATTACCCGAAAGCGAATCCTGTTAGGGGGGGCCTACTGGAATTCTTGACTCTTAAGAAGGTCAAATTTGAACTGAGTGGAAGGATGGAGGGGTTCTACAATTCATGGGCGTTATTCATTATGCACTTTAGAGAATTGGATTACATCGAACATTAGGTGGGAGGGGTTTGGGAAAGTTGGGGGGAGGGTCACCATAACTTCACATTTAGCCACATTGGCTGTTTCTGCCATGTGTTTTTGCCCACCCTCTCAACTTGTCAAATTACCTTGAAGCCTCCTTGCAGCCGCCTCACAACTCCACCCAGTTTTGTTGCCATCAGCAAACTTGGAAATATTACATTTCCAGGTGATTTATAGAGATATATATAAGCTGGGGTCGAGCCCTGATCCCTCTGGTACCCCATTAGTCACTGCCTGCCACTCTGAAAAAGATCCATTTATTCCCCCCTCTGTTTCCTGTCTGTCAACCAATTCTCGATCCATGCCAATACATTACCTCCTATCCCATGTGCTTTAATTTTGTCCACTGCCCCTTGAGGGACATTATCAAAAGTCTTCTGAAAGTCCAAATGCACCAGATCCACTGGTTCTCCTTATCTATTTTACATCCTCAAAAACCTTCAGTAGATTTGTTAAGCATGATTTGCTTTTCATAAACCCATGCTGGCTTTGTCCAATTCTGTTAGTGCTTTCCAAATGTTCTGTTATCACATCTTTTATAATAGACTCGAACATCTTCTCCACTACCTAACTGGTCTGTAATTCTCCCTATTTTTTCTCCCTCCCTTTTTAAATAGTGGGGTTGCATTTGCAATCCTGCAATCTGTAGGAACTGTTCCAGTACCTATAGAATTGTGGAGGATGACCACCATTGCATCCGATATTTCCAGGGCCAGTTCCTTTTAGTACTCTGGATGCAGGTTATTCAGCCCTGGTGATTTGGCAGCCTTTAACCCCATTGATTTCTCCAGCACCATTTTCTTACTTTTGTTTAATTCATTTACGGGGTGTGGGCGTCGCTGGGTAGGCCAGCATATATTGCCCATCCCTATTTACCCTTCAGAAGGTGGTGATGAGTTGCCTTCTTGAACCACTGCAGTCCTTGAGGTGTAGGTACAACCACAATGCTGTTGGGTAGAGAGTTCTGTGATTTTTCCCCAGCGACCAGTGAAGGCATTCCTTTTGTGTTTTCATGGCTGTTGAATACAGCTGAGTAGCTGCTAGGCCATTTCAGAGGGCATTTAAGAGTTAACCACATTCTGTGGGTCTGGAGTCACATGTAGGCCAGACCAGGTAAGGATGGCAGATTTCCTTCCCTAAACGACATTCGTGAACCAGATGGGTTTTTATGACAATTGGCAATGGTTTCATGGTCATTATCTGGGTCCCCAGATAATTTTCCTGAGTCTCTGGATTGCTAGTCCAGCGGCAATACCAGTATGCCACCGACTCCCCATACTGCCATCAGAAAATTGCCAATGAGCAGTTAAGAACCTGATGACCAGTTACAGCGTTTCTACCCTTTTCTGCATAAGTGCAGTTTTCAGAATTTTTAGCATATATCAGTAATTTTTAACTGAATTAATAGCTGGAAGGTAATTTGTCATTTTTCAGGATAGCAGCCGGTGACTAATGGTGTGCCTCAGAGGTCTGTGCTGGGACCACAACTTTTCACAATATACATTAATGATCTGGAAGAAGGAACTGAAGGCACTGTTGCTAAGTTTGCAGATAATACAAAGATCTGTAGAGGGACAGGCAGTATTGAGGAAGCAAGGGGGCTGCAGAAGGATTTGGACAGGCTAGGAGAGTGGGCAATGAAGTGGCAAACAAAATACAATGTGGAAAAGCGTGAGGTTATGCACTTTGGAAGGAGGAATTTAGGCATAGACTATTTTCTAAATGGGGAAATGCTTATGAAATCAGAAGCACAAATGGGCTTGGGAGTCCTTGTTCACGATTCTCTTAACGTTAGCATGCAGGTTCAGTCGGTAGTTAAGAAGGCAAATGCAATGTTAACATCCATGTCAAGAGGGCTAGAATGCAAGACCAGGGATGTACATCTGAGGCTGTATAAGGCTCTGGTCAGACCCCATTTGGACTATTGTGAGCAGTTTTGGGTCCTGTATCTAAGGAAAGATATACTGGCCATGGAAAGGGTCCAGAGGAGGTTCACAAGAATGATCTCTGGAATGAACAGCTTGTCATATGAGGAAGATTTGAGGACTCTGGGTCTGTACTCGTTGGAGTTCAGAAGGATGAGGGGGGATCTTATTGAAACTTGCAGGATACTGCGAGGCCTGGATAGAGTGGACATGGAGAGGATGCTTCCACTTGTAGGAAAAACTAGAAGCAGAGTACACAATCGCAGACTAGAGGGACGATCCTTTAAAGCAGAGATAAGGAGGAATTTCTTCAGCCAGAGGATGGTGAATCTGTGAAACTCTTTGCCGCAGAAGTCTGTGGAGGCCAAATCACTGAGTGTCTTTAAGACCGATAGATAGGTTTTTGATTTATAAGAGGTTATGGGGAGAAGGCAGGAGAATGGGGATGAGAAAAATATCAGCAATGATTGAATGGCGAAGCAGTCTCGATGGGCCGAGTGGCCTAATTCTGCTCCTATGTCTTATAGTCTTCTGGTAATGAAGTTCTGTTTTGTTTGCTCCCAGCTCCGAATCAATTTCTAGGTTCATTCGTCTAATGTATGCAAACATGTATGCATTCTTTCAAGAAGAAAATCAAGCAACACCATTGTCTTTTAAGATAAATCATCTTTCCAGTGCCTGTGGCAACCATATGATCTTTTCTAATTCATGCAGCAAACAAGAACAAAGTGTATAACTTTCCCAAACCAGGTCAAACTTTGTGGGAGAAGTTACACCGGTCAGAAACTAAGCAAATATAGCTTTAACCCCAAATTCAAAACTGCCCAAATTTTGCTTTTTGGCATCTGGAATGGCAAGGCTGCTGAACTGCATTTCCACACACACTTATTTCATTGTCTTTTGTTGTTCCATAGTGAGAAAGTAAATAAGTTTTTTTTTTTTTAAACCTTCTGTGAACCATCAGGTTTATGTTGCTGTTTCAGTAAGTATTTAATTGTCGGAAATCCTCCTTGCTCTTTGCTACTACTTCACTATCAATACTTCTAACGTTAAATTCTTTGAAAACCTGCTTCAGTCCGATCATTACAGACTCTTTCAGTTTTTAGTTGTTAGTACAGAGATATTTCAGTTGATGACGTGACCAGTTTTAAAGCAATATCTTTAATTTATTCAATTAGTATTTTCACACTCTTGGATTACTTTTCACAGAAGACGTAAGGACCCAGGTCTCGCAGGCTAGTGTGGTCTTTGAATCATGTTAATATTTGCAACACAGTTCAACACTTTCACTGGTGCAATATCCTGTCCGTGTTTTTGTTACATTTATACAACTTGAATGACTAAACCTTGATATTTCTGGTCCAACGTTTAAAGAGAAACAAATTTCTGTAAATCCGTAAATCTGAAAACCCAACACATCCAAAAACCGTAATTTTTTTGAACCTCATTGACCTTTAGCATAGGAAGCCTAATTGTATGACTGTAATGTTTACCTTGAGATTTTTATAGTGAACAGGACAAAAATAAACCCTGTATTTGTTATTTAGTGATAATTTTATTTTTCTAGCCATTTTATTTATTATACCTAGCCCAGGCAAAAGCTATTGTAATGTAAATTTATGTGAAGTATCCGAAAACCGAACAGATCTGGAATCCGTAATGTAATCGGTCCCGAGGGTTTCGGCCTGTACACAGGTCAGGAAGGTCTGTGGCGAGAGAGGCAGAGTTAACATTTCAGGTCAATAACCTGATGAAAGGATATTGACCTGAAATGTTAACTGTTTTTCTCTCCACAAATATAGTCAGTCTGCCTTCTGGTTCCAGCATTTTCTGTTTTTATTTCCGGTTTCCAGCATCTGCAGTATTCTGCTTTTATGATAAAGAAAAATTAACATGCTTTGGATTTTAATTAAACATCATTTTCTAATGTAGTTTGCAGTGGTTGGATTGTCTTATTTTAATATTATGAAACTGATTAAAAAGGTAATGCAGTCAGATAATTTCAAATGTGTTAATTGAAAAACAAAATCTGACCCAATGCTTTTTTGCCAGTGTATGTTTGCAAGATAATACATGCATAGTGAATTCCAAATTGTAGTTTCATGGTTTAAATAATCTGATTATTGAAATAGTTTAAAATAATACATTAAACACTCAAGCCCCAAAACAAAAATGAATATAAATCTATAGTATCTAAGCTGTAAAACTAAACAAATAGCCAATTCCATCTGTGTTCTTTATTTGTACTGTTGCGATAAACGCAACAAAAGGTTCTATTTAATTTAAGGATAACCTATTTGTTGATTCATACAAAGCAAGATCATGGTTCATCCCATTGCTAATCTCCTGTAAGAAGATTATTGAACGTTGGGTAATGTACCTTTTTTCTATTGGATGTGCAATTGTGCTTTGAGATGCTTTAATCCATTTACATACCCTGAAATGGAGAGGCGTATGTTTTTGGATCAAAAAATGAGAGTAAATTGTATTTCTGGGTAACTTAGAATGGTTGCAGGAAAAATATCATCTGAATACCTTTAATCAAAATGTTTGCATACCCATGCTTTAAACTTTGTTTTCGAATTATTTTGAGTTAAAAGGACCATGCAGGCTTATTCATTTTCACCAAGTGTTACTTTATAATGTACCTCCTCATATTTTAATGTTCAAATAAAATTCTGACAATTATAGTAGCTGTCAAAAGTTTTGATTATGACTAAGAACTGTGGAATGACATTATCTACTGTAATGTAAAGGCACTTACTGGGTTGGTGGAGATGGGCTGGTATTTATCCATTGCCAGGCTGTGTTAACTTGTCAGTAAACACACCCGATCATATAATCTTCCCTTTTATTTAGCAATATTAAATATAGAGTAAAACCAACCAAGTGTTTTAATGGCCACCAACAGTTGTCTTGCGGACAGAAATGTTGCATTTATACTTGCATCGGAAGTTTCAACCAATAGCTAATAACTTGTCATGATGCAGTAGAATAACTGCTAACATTGCAGTGTGTGCCGGGGGAATGGGTGAGGGGTGGTCGGACTGGGTAATAATCTTCATTAGTGTCACAAGTAGGCTTACATTAACACTGCAATGAAGTTACTGTAAAAATCCCCGAGTTGCCACACTGTTGCGCCTATTCGGGTACACTGAGGGAGAATTCAGAATGTCCAATTCACCTAACAAGCACATCTTTCGGGTCTTGTGGGAGGAAACCATAGCACCCAAAGGAAATCCATGAAGACACTGGGAGAACGTGCAGACTCCGCACAGACAGTGACCCAAGCCGGGCCCTTGGCGCTGTGAAGCAACAGTGCTAACCAATGTGCTACCATGCTGGGTATGGAGACACTGTTGGGTTCCATTGGTGCATTTTACTAGTTGCAAAAGCTTTGTGTCAAATAGAGTTAGTGATCTAAATATGAATAAAATAAAGAAATGATTTGAGAGGATGGATTAGACATTCCAGGCATTGATTATAAAAATTCCACAAGATATATAAGTAAATTGGAAATCTGGATGGCTGCCAAAAGCAGATTCAATTCCAGATTTAAAATCGTTCTGTACTTCTAAATACGGTCCTGTGAAAAATGAATCCCTTTGACACTGATTCATGTTGTAGCATTTCACAATGCAAAGCTATCAACATTCCTGCCTCAGCAATGTGTAAGTTTCAGCCCAAGGCTGAATTGAATTGTATGTGTTGGCACAATTATGCAAAGCAGTGGAATCTCCTTGACTTTTCCAATCCTGGGTTACAATGCTGTGATATTAGTATTAGTATAGCATTTGTAAAGTCTGTTATAGATTTCCTTTGCCATGGGTTCTTTTTGAATCAGCATGTTTGGGATACAGTAATCCGAGGTTTGAGGAGATGCAGCAAATTATCCTATAAATCTTAAGTCTGAGAAAGGACATGAATATTTGTGACTTACCACTTGAGCACCAGCACTGGATCAATAATTAAGCCACCCTCTCCAGATTATCTGTTCACTCATCAACAAGATTCTTATTTATATAATTCGGATCCAAATTGTACATCATTTAGATAATCCTTGTAACAATTAGGTGTCATACTCTGACCAGTTAATGTCAGAATTTATTTTAAAACACACAACACATATTTTGTAACTGACATTGTGGATTTATGCAAGATCATCCTTCTTTTCTCCAACGAATCATGCCACTTCCCATTCTTTTATTCTCACATATACTTTACACCCCTAATCCTCAACCTAAACCATCAGCGTTCCTCTGCCTGTATACCCTACTGCTGCCACAATATCTTGAATCTTGTACATGTCCAATTTTACCCTTGTGCTTCTGTTAGCATTCTCCAAAAAATCCATTAAGGTGCTTTTTGCAGTTTTCTTGCAAGCATCATCAACTGTTTCATCAATTTTTTTCTCTGACTCCGGGTGCCTGCTGAGGACTAACATCAACTCCCTCTGTCCCATTCACTCCACTTGTGAGTTACCATTTAGACTGGATCAATAATTACAGCCACCCCCTCCAGATTATCTGTTCAGTTGTCAACAAGAAGCTTGCCATCTATGACCTTATTGTTTTTGAACAAAATCTTGCACTGACTTTTTTTATTTGTATTATCTCTGGATTTTTATGCTTTAAGAGCCACACACAATTCGGACAACCTTGTGTCTATTTTAAAAGTGGCGTGTTTGGGTGTGCTGTGGCTAAGTGGTTCAGCATACTTGTATAAGAATAGTTTTGAATTTGCTTACTCACATTTTCTTTCAACCAATTTTAAAAAAGGAGGCAGAAACAATATCTTAACCCAAATTTGAAAATAGCTGCCTGGGACAGTTGCCACAGCACCAGGGTGAAAGCGGAAATGATTTCTTTGCATAGGGATTATTTCTTGACCTGTCTGTGTCTCTATCTAATTGGGATAAAATTAGTTAATTATTTATTAGGAGGCCATCTGGTTAGTGAACTAAGATGGATATCAGATGAAACGGAGAGCAGCGTGAGACAATATATTTTAGGGGAAAGAGAAAGGGCAGATATATTTTATCTTGTGTGTGTATGTGTATATTTTGGTTATTTTGTATATATATTACATGAGGTGTCAACAGTAGTGCTATAAAGAGACACTTGCTTAGCAATAACCTGCTCACTGACACTTGGTTTGGGTTCCATCAGAGCAACGCCACTCCTGACATCATTACAGCCTTGGTTCAAACATGGACAAGGGAGCTGTACGCCAGAGGTGAGATGAGAGTTGACATCAAGGCCACATTTGACCGAGTGTGACATCAAGGAGTTCTAGCAAAACTGGAATCAGTGGAGTCATGGTAAAGTCTTTGCTGGTTGGAGCCATTACGCAGCACAAAGGAAGGTGGTTGTGGTTATTGGAGGTCAATCATCTCAGCTACAGGTGTTGCTCAAGGTAGAATCCTAGTTCGAAACATCTTCGGCTGATTCATCAATGACCTTCCATCATAAGTTCAGAAGTGGGGATGTTCGCTAATGATTGTGCAATGTTCAGCACCATTCCTGTTTCCTCAGATACTGAAGCAGTCCATGTTCAAATGCAGTATGATCTGGATAATGTGCAGGCTTGGGCTGACAAGTGGCAAGTAGCATTCACGCCATACAAGTGGCAGGCAATGACCATCTCCAACAACAGAATCGTGTAACTATCGTCCCTTGACATTCAATGGCATTACCATTGCTGAATCCTCCACTACCAACATCTTTGTTGTTACCATTGAGCATAAACTGAATTGGACTAGCTATATAAATACTGTGGCAACAAGAACAGGTGAGAGGTTAGGAATTCTGCAACAAGTAACTCGCCACCACAAACCAAGAGTGTGATGGAATAGTCTCCACTTGCCTCGATGAGTGCAGCTCCAACATCACTCAAGATGCTTTACACCATCCAGGGCAGAGCAGCCCATTTGATTTGCACTCCCATCACCATAATCCCAGCCAAGCTCATATCAAAGCTCCAAAACCTAGGACTTGACTCCTCACTCTGCAACTGGATCATCGACTGTCTGACCCACAGACCACAATCAGTAAGAATAAACAACGCCTCCTCCACAATAGTCCTCCATACTGGGGCTCCGCAAGGCAGCGTACTTAGCCCCCTACTATACTTCCTGTACACATATGACTGCGTGGCAAAATTTGATTCCAACTCCATCAAGTTTGCTGACGATACGACCATACTGGGCCGGATCTCGAATAACGACGAGTCAGAATACAGGAGGGAGATAGAGAACCTAGTGGAGTGGTGCAGCGACAACAATCTCCCTCAATGCCAGTAAAACTAAAGAGCTGGTCATTGACTTCAGGAAGCAGTACTGTACACGCCCCTGTCAGCATCAACGGGGCCAAGGTGGAGATGGTTAGCAGCTTCAAATTCCTAGGGGTACACATCTCCAAAAATCTGTCCTGGTCCACTCACGTCAACGCTACCACCAAGAAAGCAGAACAGCGCCTATACTTCCACAGGAAACTAAGGAAATTCGGCATGTCTACATTAACTCTGACCAGCTTTTACAGATGCACCATAGAAAGCATCCTATCTGGCTGCATCACAGCCTGGTATGGCAATTGCTTGGCCCAAGACCACAAGAAACTTCAGAGTCATGAACGCAGCTCAGTCCATCACACAAACCCGCCTCCCATCCATTGACTCCATCTACACCTCCCGCTGCCTGGGGAAGGCAGACAGCATGATCAAAGACCCCTCCCACCCGGCTTACTCACTCTTCCATCGGGCAGGAGATACAAAAGTCTGAGAACACGCACGAAAAGACTCAAGAACCGCTTCTTCCCTGCTGTTACCAGACTCCTAAATGACCCTCGTATGGACTGACCTGATCAACACTACACCTCTGTATGCTTCACCTGATGCCGGTGTTTATGTAGTTACATTGTGTACCTTGTGTTGGCCCTATTATGTATTTCTTTTATTTTATTTTCATTTCATGTACTTAATGATCTGTTGAGCTGCTCGCAGAAAAATACTTTTCAATGTACCTCTGTACACGTGACAATAAACAAATCCAATCCACCACTGACACGCAGTGGTACCATCTACAAAATGCATTGCAGGAGCTCACCAAGGCTCCTTAGATAGCACCTTCCAAACCTGCGACTACTACCATGTAGAAGGACGAGCAGTAGACACATGGGAATATTAACACCTGTAAGTTCGCCTCCAAGCTGCCCACCACCCTGACTTGGAAATATATCATTGTTTCTTCACTGTCACTGGGTCAAAACCTGAAACTTTCTTCCGAACAGCACTGTGGATGTACCTCCGTCACATGGACTGTAGTGGTTCAAGAAGACAACTCACCCACCTCCTTTAGGGCAATTGGAAGAAGCAATTAATGCTAGCTTGGTCAGTGAAGCCCACATTCTTTCAACACATTTTTAAAAGGAGTCCGTGGCCAATCTTCTGCTGAGTTCAGCAATCCTCCGTGTATCAGTGACCTTGGCTGTCACTGCTTCTACCTGCTGTGGACCAGAGTCTGTGCAGTGCTGACCAGATGATATAACCGGGCCTGCTCTAAAACTAGGTCCCACCGAGATGTGTGGCCTTGTTTATCATAGAATTTACAGTGCAGAAAGAGGCCATTCGGCCCATCAAGTCTGCACCGGCTCTTGGAAAGAGCACCCTACCCAAGGTCAACACCTCCACCCTATCCCCATAACCCAGTAACCCCACCCAACACTAAGGGCAATTTTGGACACTAAGGGCAATCTATCATGGCCAATCCACCTAACCTGCACATCTTTGGACTGTGGAAGGAAACCGGAGCACCCGGAGGAAACCCATGCACACACGGGGAGGATGTGCAGACTCCGCACAGACAGTGACCCAAGCTGGAATCTAACCTGGGACCCTGGAGCTGTGAAGCAATTGTGCTATCCACAATGCTACCGTGCTGCCCTAGTGCGTACTAGTGGAAAAGGCAAACAAATGCAGTGACATCTGAGATGGGATGGGGCTGATGGGTTGTCTGGCAGTGAGTCTCTTTTTCTTGGTGGCTGTAATAGAGAGAAGAGATGATTAGTGATTGGCTGGATGGTCACCTACATTAAAGAGCACTCTCAGTTTTGGCGGGTGGGCAAAGACTAGTGGATGAAGCCTCACACTTTTATTGGAAGATTCTGACCTCTCCTTAGGAATGGTTGCTGTTCTCGCCAGCCGGCTGTGCCACCTACTTCTCAAAGGCAGTGAGTGGCTTGAGCTCCAGAATCTTCCCTCGTGTTGTGGGCGATCTGGTCCTGCATAAAGAAAGATGGACAGGCTGAGCAAGACTGATGCCAAGCAGAAGATGAGCACGCATGCCTTCTGTGCTGACTAAACCTTTTGTATGGGCTGAAGTTGACTTGTGCACGATGTGACAAGACCTGTATGTGAGATCATGTGGACCATAACCCTGGAATGCCTGATGGCTTTATGAGAGTATGAGTTGAGAATGAGGAGAAGATTGACTCTGTGGAGCAGATTAAATCATTCATTCTGGATGAAATCATTCATTCTTTCTTGGCACTGGATAGTGGTCCTCTTCTGAGGAGCCCAGGCATTGACCAGCTTGGTGGCCTCCTCCCAAGCCTAAGTGATGAGGTTGGTGAACCTTCAGCCCCCATTACAGGTGGGTGATTAATCTTACGCCATTCTTTTTTAAAATATAAATTTAGAGTACCCAATTCATTTTTTCCAATTAAGGGGCAATTCCGCGTAGCCAATCCACCTAACCTGCACAACTTTGGGTTGTGGGGGTGAGACCCACGCGGGCACGAGGAGAATGTGCAAATTCCACATGGACAGTGACCCAGTGCCGGGATCGAACTTGGAACCTCGGCGCCGTGAGACAGCAGTGGTAACCACTGCGCCTCCATGCCGCCCATATGTTACGCCATTCTTGACCACCTAGAGGACCTCCGGCAATGCCGTATTGTTGAACTTGGATGCACAGCATTTGTCTGTTCTTGGGGCCATTCTGGTGTTCGCGCAACAAGTCCTGGGATACAGAGTGTGAATGTGTGTGTGCTATTTAAATATGGCACCTGGAAATACAACCGAATGAGCTAACGGCAGGGCAGACAAATTCCAGCTTGCTGCGCCATGAGGTACGACTTGCTGCTTGTTCATACGCAATGAGGTGAAAACCGGATGATCTGACGTGGCAACCTGCTACGTCAGCTGGCAGGAACCTTGCTGACTTTCCCGTCCGCAGCCGCATGTAATCTCCTGAGTGGATTTCGCCTCTAGCCTCCAGGAATATTGAGTTCAAAAATGATGTTAAATCAATTGTTATAGACTGAGTGAGAGAGAGAACCGATGAAATCCCTGTTCCATTCCAATAGCCCATAATCAGTCCGCTTTTGAGAGGAAGATGTGTGTTTTATCCCCCGAGGGTGTGGACAATTTGAATAACCAGCAGCAAGCTTTTCCTAGGTTTAATAATGAAAGAGGTTTGTTTATTTAAGCACTCATCATAAAATCGAACACTACGGTACTGACTAACACAATCACACACAAGCGCACTGGAGGAAAGTATGGATGAAGAGAATAGTGCATTTTTGCAGGTTATAAGCAAAAAGTTTAGTACATAGGTCACAATAGTCTTTTCTGGAAAATATGCAGTGCAGGCCTGGTAAGTCACTTTTGCTCCTGAAGGGTACTTTAGGTGAGTTTAACAGCCAAAGTCATATGCCAAAGTCATTTCAGGATATTCTCAGATGAACTTTCTGCAGGTCACGAAGTTGGTTGCTTGTAGTCTTTTATCAAGAAGTATTAATATACAGTACTATTGCTGTATTAGTGGATCCAAAATGGAACAGGCTTGGAAACCTAATTACACCTTCCGGTTCTTCAGGCATAATTGTTATTGCCCTTTCTGCTGCTGTGTCTTTCTTCAGACAATACTTAAATATTACAAAGGAATAAATATGGCTATCTTACTGGATGATTCCTCAAAATGGCAGTTCCTCACCCAAAATTGGTGGTAGGCTTGGGTTGATTTGCTGCATCCTGGATGAGGTAGTTGATACTGTCCCCTTCTTTGTTTCGAAATGACTTTTTCAATTCATGAACATCTAATGGTTTCAGGATGGGTGCATTTAACCATTCTTAGTCGGGACACTTTTTACTTTAAGGAGGAGACTGCTACGGAGAGAATATAGGAATCTCACTAAGGTGATGTCATGGATAAGAAACTCTAGTTATGAAGCGGGACTAGAGTGTGACTCTTGATTGGAACCCAGAAGATTGAGAGGTGTTCAAAATTGGGAGGATTTGATTAAGTAAGTCAGGAAGGATATTTTAATTGATCAGTCATGGGGTGGGGGGCACATATTTAAGATGATCACCAGAAGAATCATGGGAAAAAATTTCACAAAGTTGTTAGGACAACTCCATGTCAGAAACAGTGATGGAAGCAGAATCCATTAAAAACTTTTAAAAGAGAAGTGAATAGATAATTGAAAGATTTAAACTGTATAAAAGATAAGAAATGAGACTTGGTAATTAGCTCTCTAAATACCTGTGCAATTGCAATATGCCAATTGGCCTTTTTTGATAATGGAAGTTATTTATAAAAACACTTTTTGTCCTGAAAATACAGAAAATGGAACAGATCCTAATGGTAATATTCATGATGACTTTTTTTAAGGATTGTTTCAGCCATATGTTTCTTACTCTCTAGAAATAACCAACGTTATTTAAATATGAGAGTTTGATGATGTACATCTGTATCGTTATTGTGTTACTTACATGAGATAGCGTAGTAGTTTGCTGGAGGAGCTGTAAGGCCAGATAATTGGATTGCTACGGACATTAATTACTGTAATTACAAGTTGAATGGTGCAAATTTCAGGTTATCAGTGACTGGTGGATTGTTTTGAATTTGTAATGAAATGATATCTGATGTGTGTTGACCAAACTTGGCATTGGACTCTCTTGCACGGGCAGATGTTTTTATGATTTCCTCATAGTGAGTGAATGAGAGTTATGTTCTTGTTACTGGGGGCTGGATAGGGAAGTGAAGGAGGCGTCTGAAGCTACACATGTAATTTAGAAAGAAATTCTAAGAGGCAAAAGTGTTTTGCGATTGATTCCTTGAAATATATTTCGCTTTTGTCATCTTCCCTTCTTTACTAAATATTTCCACCAGTTTTTGGAGTTAACAAAATATTGTACTTAAACGTAAGTGTTTAAATCAAAACTTTAATTTAAAGCTCTGTGAATTGACAGTCGCGCTGCCAATCATGGATAGATTCCAGAAGTTCTAGCTTCAGGTCCCTTTATTCAGTTGGCAGGCTTGGCTGAGTGATGGCAATTTCACCTCCTGAGACAGCAGATTTCAGATCGAAGCCCCACTCCAAAGACCTCCATGTAATGCAAGCAGATATTTCACTACAGTACTGAGAGAGTTCTGCATTGACAAAGTTGACATATTTTAGATGAGGCATTGAATTAATCTCTCAGGTGGACGCAAAACAAATCGATTGAACTTTCCTGGCATCCAGGACAATATTTAGTGCCTTAACCTGTTCTTAGTGTTGTTGCTTATCAGGCCAGTATCTTCTTGCTTTTTGTGTGGTCTTGCTGTGCCCAGTCTGGCAGCCAAGTTCTCATTACAACAGTATCTATGAATTGAAAATATTCATTGCCTGTAATGTACTTTGGGATGCCTTGAGGTCATTAAAGGCACTACATAAATGTAAGTTATTTTTTCCCTTCCTTTTAAAAAGTGTTACAATGGCCAAACAAGCTGACTGTATTTTACATTCACATATTAGAAGCATCTTGTCTACCGAATGTTGATTTATAGTTTTTTGTTAATTTGGAATATTCAATGCATTTCTTTGGTAGTGTGGACCAGGGACCTATCATCTGATCCTTTTTAAAAAAAATTAATGTAATTAAGGGTCAATTTAGCGTAGCCAATATATCTACCCTGCACATCTTTGGGTTGTGGGGGCGAAACCCACGCAAACACGGGGAGAATGTGCAAACTCCCCATACAGACAGTGACCCAGAGCCGGAACCGAACGGAACTGCGCCGTGAGGCTGCAGTGCTAACTACTGTGCCACCTTGCTGCCCCATCTGGTGTTCCTAATATCTAATTGTTCAGTAACAGTAATTTTGAGCATTGATTACAACTATAATTTGTATTGAAGTGTTGTTATTTCCTTTTAAACAGATTAACTTGCGACTCATTTTGGTGAGTGGAAAAACAAAGGAATTTCTGTTTTCACCCAATGATTCAGCAGCAGACATTGCCAAACATGTGTATGAAAACTGGCCAATGGGTGAGTAGTTTTATGATTTACAACATTTATGGGTTTAGAAGGAGGCGAGTTTTCAATCAGCTTTAAACAGAGGTGCTACTTGCAGCTGGAGCTTGTTAATTAGTTAATTGGATAATTTCCAACAGTATAAAGGTGAGCCAGTTTACAGTGCAGACTTTGCACTGAGTGCTGAATTTGTGTGCATTTGAGTGCTACAGTGAGAGTGATGACTGAGGGAGTTAGGTGAGGAGGGAGCAAGGTGCTCCATTCATTTCATTTCCTCAAAGAGCGAGAAGGGAGCCGGGAGTTTACAGAGAGTGCAGCTGACTGGGAGCAGAGTCAGAGGGCAGAGTTCCAGTTGGTCCACAGGGCAGCTACATTCTGTAAGACAGTGTTCTTCAAACTTATTTTCCGGGGATCCATTTTTACCAACCGGCCAACCTTCGGGACCCAACCCGGCCAACCTTCGTGACCCATGCCGGCTGACCTGAGCGACCCACGCCAGCCAACCTGAGCGACCCACCGTTTTCTCTTACCTTGTTTGCTGCTGACAAAAATGGAGGAAATAGTTTTGGGTCCCTTTGGCCCTCATACACGCTCCTCCAATGGAACCTGTTGGATGAAGGTGAAGCCTTCTGGTGTCGGGAACTATGGAGTCTCCATCTGTCCAAAGTTCTGAATTTTTTTTCTGTAAAATTTTAGCAAATAACCCCCCCCCCCCCCCCCCGGAACTTGTAAAAAAAAAAAAAAAAAAATTTTAATTAATAAAATAAATGAATAAAAACCACGACAGAACTTGTAAGACAAAAAGCTGCAACCGTTTATAAACAAAAAAATAGCGCCCGCACTGCGCATGGGCAATGCGGCAGAATTTTTTTTTTTATAACATGTTCGCGGCCGCTTGCAGCCGGCGTTATGAAAATCCGGCCGCTGCACGGGGATTTGCGCAATCGGGAGCGCGTGGACAAAGGCTCTGCGACCCTCCCGACACCCGCCCGTGACCCTCCCGACACCCGCGGGTCGCGCCCCCGACTTTGAAGAACATTGCTGTAAGGTAAGAGTTGTTTGTATTGGGGTTTTTAAATTTGAATTATTTAATTTTTAATTTTTGGTTTTTTTGGGGGGGCAGCAAGCTATCATTCTTTCATTTCGCAGAATCATCAATTTTCGAGGGCTCACTTGGGAGAGCAGCAACAGTATAAGGGCCTAAGGGATGTTTAATCTTTCTTTTTTTTCCCCCTTTAAATCTCTTTGTGAATTCAGATCAGAGGGGATGGAGGCTAGGGCAGTTGCATGCTCCTCCTGTAGGATGTGGGTGGTGAGGTGTCCTCGCTGACTATACCTGCGGGAAGTGCACCCAACTCCAGCTCCTCAGAGACCGCATTAGGGAGCTGGATGAACTTCGGATCATCCGGGAGGCAGAGGGGGTGATAGAGAAGAGTTACAGGGAGGTAGCCACACTCCAGGTACAGGACAAGCGTAGCTGGGTTACAGTCAGGGGAAGGAAAACGAATGGGCCGACAGTGCAGGGATCCCTTGTGGCCGTTCCCCTTCGAAACAAGTATACCGTTTTGGATGCTGTTGGGGGGGGTGACCTACCGGGGGAAGGCCCTAGCAGCCAGGTCTCTGGCACTGAGTCTGGCTCTGTGGCTCAGAAGGGAAGAGGGGAGAATAGAAAAGCAATAGTGATAGGAGACTCAATGGTTAGGGGAATGGATAGGAGATTCTGTGGTTGCGAGCAAGACTCGCGGAAGTATGTTGCCTCCCGGGTGTCAGGGCCAGGGATGTCTCGGATCGAGTCCACAGGATTCTGAAGGGGGAGGGTGATCAACCAGAAGTCGTGGTGCACATAGGCACCAACGACATAGCTAAGAAAAGGGATGAGGATGTAAAAAGTGATTTTAAGGAGTTAGATTGGAAGCTAAAGAGCAGGACAAGCAGAGTAGTGATCTCAGGATTGCTACCGGTGCCACGTGCAAGTGTGGCATGGAACAGAGAGCTAGTGCAGCTGAACACGTGGCTACAGGGCTGGGGCAGGAGGGAAGGCTTCAGATATGTGGATCATTGGGATATCTTCTGGGGAAGGTGGGGACCTGTACAGTAAGGATGCATTGCACCCAAACTGGAGGGGCACCAAAATCCTGGGTGGGAGGTCTGCTAGAGTTCTTCGGGAGGGCAGGGGGATGGGAACCAAGGCTATGGATCAGAGGATAGGGTAACTGTTGAACAGGCAGAAATAGTATGCAGCAAGTCTGTGAGGAAGGATAAACAGTTGATAGGGCAAAGTTGCACTCCGTGGAATGGGTTAAAGTGTGTCTGTTTCAATGCAAGGAGTGTCAGAAATAAGGGAGATGAACTTAGAGCATGGATCACTTGGAACTACGATGTTGTGGCCATTACGGAGACATGGATTTCACAGGAGCAGGAATGGTTGTGAGATGATCCGGGGTTTAGATGCTTTCAGAAGAATAGGGAGGGAGGTAAAAGAGAAGGGGGAGTGGTACTGTTAATTAGGGAGTGCACCACAGCTGCAGAAAAGGAGGTAGTTGATGAGGGTTTGTCTACTGAGTCAGTATGGGTAGAAATTAGAAACAAGAAAGGAGCAGTCACTTTATTGGGAGTTTTCTACAGACCCCCAAATAGCAGCAGAGAGATAGAGGAACAGATTGGGCGGCAGATCTTGGAAAAGTGCAAAAGGGTGTGTAGATAGCCTGGGTCACATTGAGATCCAAAAAGACGAGCTGTTGGGCGACTTGAAAAATATTAAGGTAGATAAGTCCCCAGGGCCTGATGGGATCTACCCCAGAATACTGAAGGAGGCTAGAGAGGAAATTGCTGAGGCCTTGACAGAAATCTTTGGATCCTCACTGTCTTCAGGTGATGTCCCGGAGGACTGGAGAATGCCAATGTTGTTCCTTTGTTTAAGAAGGGTAGCAAGGATAATCCAGGGAACTACAGGCCAGTGAACCTTACGTCAGTGGTCAGGAAATTACTGGAGAGAATTCTTCGAGACAGGATCTACTCCCATTTGGAAGCAAATGGACGTATTAGCGAGAGGCAGCACGGTTTTGTGAAGGGGAGGTCGTGTCTCACTAACTTGATAGAGTTTTTCAAAGAGGTCACAAAGATGATTGATGCAGGTAGAGCAGTGGATGTTGTCTATATGGACTTCAGTAAGGCCTTTGACAAGGTCCCTCATGGCAGACTGATACAAAAGGTGACGTCACACGGGATCAGGGGTGAGCTGGCAAGATGGATTCAGAACTGGCTAGGCCTAGAAGGCAGAGGGTAGCAATGGAAGTGTGCTTTGCTGATCGAAGGGCTGTGACGAGTGGTGTACCGCAGGGATCAGTGCTGGGACCTTTGCTGTTCGTAGTATATATAAATGATTTGGAGAAAAATGTAACTGGTCTCCTTAGTAAGTTTGCAGACGACACAAAGGTTGGTGGAATTGCGGATAGCGATGAGGACTGTCAGAGGATACAGCAGGATTTAGATCGTTTGGAGACTTGGGCGGAGAGATGGCAGATGGAGTTTAATCTGGACAAATGTGAGGTAATGCATTTTGGAAGGCCTAATGCAGGTAGGGAACATACAGTGAATGGTAGAACCCAGAAGAGTATTGACAATCCGAGAGATCTAGGTATACAGGTCCACAGGTCATTGAAAGGGGCAACACAGGTGGAGAAGGTAGTCAAGAAGGCATACGGCATGCTTGCCTTCATTGGCCGGGGCATTGAGTATAGGAATTGGCAAGTCATGTTGCAGCTGTATAGAACCTTAGTTAGGCCACACTTGGAGTATAGTGTTCAATTCTGGTCGGCACACTACCAGAAGGATGTGGAGGCTTTAGAGAGGGTGCAGAAGAGATTTACCAGGATGTTGCCTGGTATGGAGGGCATTAGCTATGAGGAGCGGTTGAATAAACTCGGTTTGTTCTCACTGGAACGACGGAGGTTAAGGGGCGACCTGATAGAGGTCTACAAAATTATGAGGGGCATAGACAGAGTGGATAGTCAGAGGCTTTTTCCCAGGGTAGAAAGGTCAATTACTAGGGGGCAGAGGTTTACTGTGCGAGGGGCAAGGAATAGAGGAGATGTACGAGGCAAGGTTTTTACACAGAGGGTAGTGGGTGCCTGGAACTCACTGCCGGAGGAGGTGGTGGATGCAAGGACAATAGTGACATTTAAGGGGCATCTTGACAAGTACATGAATAGGATGGGAATAGAGAGATACGGACCCAGGAAGTGTAGAAGATTTTGGTTTAGAAGGGCAGCATGGTCGGCACAGGCTTGGAGGGCCCAAGGGACTATTCCTGTGCTGTACTTTTCTTTGTTCTTTGTAACAGAATTGTTGTCATGGGTGACTTCAACTTCCCTAATATTGACTGGAACCTCCGTAGTGCAAATGGTTTGGATTAGGAGATTTTGTCAGGTGTGTACAAGAAGGATTCCTGACTCAAATATGTAGATAGGGGAGAGGCCATATTGGACTTGGTGCTCGGCAACGTACCAGGCCAGGTTTCAGATATCTCGGTGGGCGAGCATTTCGGTGACCGTGACCACAACTCCTTGACCTTTACCATAGTCATGGAGAGCGAAAGGAACACACAGTATGGGAAGGTATTTAATTGGGGGAAGGGAAATTATATTGCTATTAGACAGGAGCTGAGGAGCATAAAGTGGGAACAGTTGTTCTTGGGGAAATGCACAACAGTAATGTGGGGATTGTTCAAGGAGCACTTGCTGCGAGTGCTGAATTGTTTTGTCCCACTGAGACGAGGAAGGAATGGTAAGGTGAATGAGCCTTGGATGACAAGAGAAGTGGAGCTTCTAGTCAAGAGGAAGAAGGAAGCTTACGTAAGGTTGAGGAAGCAAGGATCTGACTCGGCTCTCGAGGCTTACAAGGTAGCCAGGAAGGAACTCAAAAATGGACTGAGGAGAGCTAGAAGGGGGCATGAAAAAGCCCTGGCGGGAATGATTAGGGAAAACCCCAAGGCGTTCTACACTTTTGTGAGAAATAAGAGGATGATCAGAGTGAGAGTAGGGCGGATCTGATTAGTGGAGGGAACTTGTGCCTAGAGTCTGAGGATATGGGGAGGCCTTAAATGAATACTTTGCTTCAGTATTCACTAGAGAGAGCAACCTTGTTGCTCATGATAACAGTGTGAACCAGGTTAATAGACTCAAACAGGTTGATATTAAGAAGGAGGATGTGCTGGAAATTTTGAAAAGCATCAGGATAGATAAGTCCCCTGGGCCTGACGGGATATACCCAAGGTTACTACGGGAAGCAAGGGAGGAGATTGTTGCGTCGTTGGCGATGATCTTTGCGTCCTCACTCTCCACTGGAGTAGTACCGGATGATTGGAGGGATGCGAATGTTGTTCCCCTGTTCAAGAAAGGGAATAGGGAAATCCTTGGGAATTACAGACCTATCAGTCTTCCGTCTGTGGTGAGCAAAATATTGGAAAAGATTCTGAGAGATAGGATTTATGATTATTTGGAAAAAAATAGTTTGATTAAAGATGGTCAGCATGGCTTTGTGAGGGGCAGGTCATGCCTCACAAGCCTCATTGAATTCTTTGAGAATGTGACGGGACATATTGATAAAGGTCGGGCAGTGGATGTGGTGTACATGGATTTCAGTAAGGCATTTGATAAGGTTCCCCATGGTAGGCTCATTCAGAAAGTTAGGGGGCATGGTTTGCAGGGAAATTTGGCTGTCTGGATACAGAATTTGCTGGCTGAAAGAAGACAGAGTGGTAGTGGATGGAAAGTATTCCGCCTGGAGGTCAGTGGCCAGTGGTGTCCCGCAAGGATCCGTTCTGGGACCTCTGCTCTTTGTGGTTTTTATAAATGACTTGGATGAGGAAGTGGAAGGGTGGGTTAGTAAGTTTGCTGATGATACGAAGGTTGGGGGAGTTGTAGATAGTGTTGAGGGTTGTTGCAGGTTACAGCAGGACATTGACAGGATGCAGAGCTGGGCTGAGAAGTGGCAGATGGAGTTCAACCTTGGTAAATGAGAAGTGATTCATTTTGGAAGGTCGAATTTGAATGCTGAATACAGGGTTAAAGGCAGGATTCTTGGAAGTGTGGAGGAACAGAGGTATCTTGGGGTCCACGTACATAGATCCCTCAAAGTTGCCACCCAGCTTGATGGGGTTGTTAAGCAGGCGTATGGTGTGTTGACTTTCATTAACAGGGGGGTTGAGTTTAAGAGCCTCGAGGTTTTGCTGCAGCTTTATAAAACCCTGGTTAGACCACACTTGGAATATTGTGTCCAGTTCTGGACGTCTCATTATAGGAAGGATGTGGATGCTTTGGAGAGGGTACAGAGGAGATTGACCAGGATGCTGCCTGGACTGGAGGGCATATCGTATGAAGAAAGGTTGAGGGAGCTAGAGCTTTTCTCACTGGAGCGAAGAAGGCAGAAAGGTGACTTGATAGAGGTATACAAGGTGATGAGAGGCATGGATAGTGGATAGCCAGAGACTTTTCCCCAGGGTGGAAATGGTTGTCACACGGGGACATAATTTTAAGGTGATTGGAGGAAGGTATAGGGGAGATGTCAGAGGTAGGTTCTTTACAGAGTGGTGGGTGTGTGAAATGCACTGCCAGCAGAGATGGTGGAGTCAGAGTCATTGGGGACATTTAAGCGACTCTTAGACAGACACATGGACAGCAGTAAATTGAAGGGGTGTAGGTTAGGTTGATCTTAGATTAGGATAAATGGTCGACACAACATCGTGGGCTGAAGGGCCTGTACTGCGCTGTTCTATGAATCAAAACACGTCCCATTTTATAACTCTGCAGCTCTATCCTTCACAGTCTGTTCCAGGCTTTTCTATAAACATATTTATCTCCACACTTCAACAAAGTCTGTTTTCAGGAGAGCGCTATCCCTGCATCTTCCCACCACCTGTATATTTGGGAGGTGAACCAGTATTTCGCTCTAGGTCCTTTGGGCTCTGTTTTTATATGGGAACTGCTGACCGCAAACTCATGAGATTGGCTTTCTTATCTCAGCCTTCAGTACTGTCGACCCATATTTTCACCTCTTTTGGGATGTGGAGACCCGGATTGTGAACATTAAGGAGGCGAGGGGTTTTCCTTCAACTATATTCATATAGTGAAAAATGTCTTGCATGTATTTAACTCTGTTGTAATCATTATCATACTAGGGCGGGTTTAAATAGTTGAAAATTAAGGCTACAGACATATTATGCCATGAATCTTTTGATTCTGTACATTCCTCTATTCTATAGGTAATGGCAGGATTGTACAGGTTATCCATAACCTGCAGATGTTTTTAATGTAATAGGCAGATTGAGTTCATAAAAGGCCAGTGGTATTTCTAAAGGTTCAGTTTTACAGTACATCACAAACATCAAACTGACAATGCATTATGGAAGGGTCGAAAGAATGTTGACAGTAGCATAGTGCTATAGAGCTATAAAAATGAATCAAACCCTTGGTTAGTAGCATCAAGAGGTTTCTCATTCCTTTTCCTGTAGGTCAAAACTAATCTTCAGTAAAGCAGTCTTTCAATATTATTTTTCATTTGTATTTGATGTGCATCGCTGACATCAAATGCCACCTGGAAGCAATGCTCCTGTGGAGTACCTACAACAAGACTTATTGCTAAGTTACTATACCTGCTCTTCAGGGCCAGTGGTCCTGCGAAGCGAACTAAGTGTTCACCTAGGGTGGCAAAATTTGGGGTTGGGGGGGATGGCTGATGAAAACCTGCCTTTTTTTTTTTAAACTCTGAACAGAAATCCAGCGTTTTAAATAAATCAGTGCCATATTTCGCCATCAGCACCCATGGGGGAAGAAACTGCAACTCCCATCATGAGGCATTGCCGTACAGTGATACCACATTCAGCAGGGCGCTGCCCAGTCAAAACCAAACATCCTCAAACTGAAATCCAACCAAGGGGACACCAATTGACTGGGATTTTAGCAGACTGCAAATGGATGTTTGGGGTTTGAATTTCACTGAGGGATTGAGCATGAGCAGCAAATGTTAATCCAAAACGATGGGCAGGAGTGGGGGTTCAGACCACTTCGCGTTGGATCAGGTCCGTGACTTTTCTTGAGGTTTACTGCAAATGTTCTCTCATTATTTCCATTAATTATTGTGACAGGAATGAAACAGCAGAATTTAACCCACAGCCCACTTGTTCAGGTATGTTCACACAGCCAGGAGTTTGAGTTTCTAATGTTCTCATTAACGTACTCCCTTTGGCCATCCACAGGTTCCTGGGATTTGCCTTCCCTGGAACCCACTTGTGCCTTGCTGCCAGTTTTGATATCTCTTCCACTGACGCCTCTTGGAATATAGGGGGAGACTGGTCAAAGCTACTTAGCTTTGTGAGCTACCACAGGCGGATGCGCTTGGGAGACGGTCTCCAGTCGAAGAGACAGATTTTGCAATCTTCTAAGGATTCTGGGAGATTTGTTCTGGTGTGACCATGGTGAAGAAGAATCATGAGAACATGCATTACAGTTGGTGGTAAATTTAAGAAGTTGGCTGAAAACTAAATGCCTGGAGACGGTGACTCATAGTTATTACTCGGCAAACCGAGTAGTTATTACTCGGCAAACAAGAGTATATGAGAACATAGTGGAAGCTAGGAGCATCTGTGGACCTGATTGTTGTAAGGACTGTAAATCTGTAGGTTAAAGTATAAGTTGCCTACAGAAAGAAAACAATGCTTAGTCAGTGTTTTAAATTTTTTTTAGTCATTTCTTACAGTAAAAGATTTAAAACTGAATCATCCTGTTGTTCTTTCAGCTAGTAACTGAAAGTTTGAATCTCTTTTAAAAATTATCTATCTGTATGGAAATTATAACAGGGTGGAGCTATGAAATAACTAAGGACACAAAGCACAAGTGGCAACAGTTCGTAAGCCCCCTAACTGTAATCATAGTGTTAGACAGTCTGAGTATAGATCAGTAAATTGAATTAAAGGAGGATATAACGAGGCTTGACATTCATTTGGCTGGGCAAAGGAGCTTGGAGGATGGTTCATACAATGTATTCAACAGACATTCAGAACAATATGCCAAGAAACCAATGAGGGAACAGGCTATTTTAAATTTAGTATTGTATTTAGAAATCTTGTGAAGGATCCGCTGTGGAAGAGTGATCATAATATAATTTAATTTCATAGTAAGCTTGAGAGTGATGTGATTGAGCCTGAAAAGTTCTTGAATTTAAATAAAGCCATTACAGAAATATGTGAGGCATTTTTCTATGTTGGCTGAGATAGATTATAGAATCATAGAATCATAGAAGTTTACAGCATGGAAACAGGCCCTTCGGCCCAACCAGTCCATGCCGCCCAGTTTTTACCATTAAGCTAGTCCCAGTTGCCCGCACTTGGCCCATAACCCTCTATACCCATCTTACCCATGTAACTATCTAAATGCTTTTTAAAAGACACAATTGTACCCGCCTCTACTACTACCTCTGGCAGCCCATTCCAGACACTCACTACCCTCTGAGTGAAGAAATTGCCCCTCTGGGCCCTTCTGAATCTCTCCCCTCTCACCTTAAACCTATGCCCTCTAGTTTTAGACTCCCCTACCTTTGGGAAAAGATGTTGACTATCTACCTTATCTATGCCCCTCATTATTTTATGGACCTCTATAAGATCACCCCTAAGCCTCCTACGCTCCAGGGAAAAAAGTCCCAGTCTATCCAGCCTCTCCTTATAACTCAAACCATCAAGTCCCGGCAACATCCTAGTAAATCTTTTCTGCACTCTTTCTAGTTTAATAATATCCTTTCTATAATAGGGTGACCAGAACTGCACACAGTATTCCAAGTGTGGCCGTACCAATGTCTTGTACAACTTCAACAAGACGTCCCAACTCCTGTATTCAATGTTCTGACCAATGAAACCAAGCATGCCGAATGCCTTCTTCACCACCCTGTCCACCTGCGACTCCACCTTCAAGGAGCTATGAACCTGTACTCCTAGATCTCTTTGTTCTATAACTCTCCCCAACGCCATACCATTAACTGAGTAGGTCCTGGCCTGATTCGATCTGCCAAAATGCATCACCTCACATTTATCTAAATTAAACTCCATCTGCCATTCGTCGGCCCACTGGCCTAATTGATCAAGATCCCGTTGCAATCCTAGATAACCTTCTTCACTATCCACTGTGCCACCAATCTTGGTGTCATCTGCAAACTTACTAACCATGCCTCCTAAATTCTCATCCAAATCATTAATATAAATCACAAATAACAGTGGACCCAGCACCGATCCCTGAGGCACACCACTGGTCACAGGCCTCCAGTTTGAAAAACAACCCTCTACAACCACCCTCTGCCTTCTGTCGTCCAGCCAATTTTGAATCCAATTGGCAACCTCACCCTGGATCCCGCGAGCTTTAACCTTCTGCAACAACCTACCATGCAGTACCTTGTCAAAGGCAAGATTAGGAAATTGGATTAACAGGTATGACAGTAGATAAGCAATGGTAAATATTTAAATAATTTTCAATCAATATACATTCCTTGAGGAATAAATTCCACTGGCAAACTGATTCATCCATGACTAATGAAAGCGGTTAAAAATGGTGTTTGATTAAAAAGGGAGACTACAGTGTTGTTAAAATAAGTAGTAGGATTGGAAGGGTTTTATGAATCAGCAATTGATGGCCAAGAAATTTGTAAAGAAATAGAATATGTGATTAAACTATCAAGAAATACAAAACGGGTTGTAAGAGTTTTTGAACTATCTAAACAGGAAGAGATTAATAAAAGTGAATTTGTGTCCCTTGAGTCAGCAGGAGAAATTATGATGGGAAATAAAGAAATGGCAGAAACATTAAGCAAATATTTTGTGAAGTAATGGAAAAATTAATTGGGCTAAAAGCCAACAAATACCCTGTACTTGATGGCCTACATGTTCGAGTTGTAAAAGAGGTATCTATAGTCATAGTAGATGTATTAGTTCTGATCTGGCGTTCCCTAAATTCTAGAATGGTCCCTGTGGATTGGAAGGTAGTAAATGTTAACCCCAGTGTTAAAATAGAAGCGAGAAAGATAACTGGGAATTATAGGCTTGTTTGCCTTGCAATCAGTTGTAGGAAAACGGTAGAACCTATTGTTGAGATTGTGGTGACAAGGCATTTGGAATGTATGTAAATGTCGACACAATCCCAGAGGACCATAGGCTTCTCTTTTGAAAACTGTTTTAACCTGAGGGTCACCATATCTCTGGCGATGGGAAAGGTTGAAAAGGCAGGGCCTTCATGAATAACCTCAGTAGGTACGGGAATTGAACCCGCTCCGCATTATGAACCAGCAGTCCAGCCAACTGAGCTATTTGGAATATCATATGGTTAGGCAGAATAAACACGGTTTATGAAAGTAAAATTGTGTTTTGACAAATCTGTGTTTTTTGAGGGTGTAATTAGAGGAGACAGAAGGCAATCAGTGGCTGTAGTGCTTTTGGACTTTCAAAAGGCATTCAAGGTGCCACACAGGCAATTGTTAGGCAAGATTAGGGCGCATGGGATTAGGGTAATATGGATTGAGGATTAGTTAAAGGATAGAAAACAGTAGAAAGGAACGGGTCATTTTCAGGTGTAACCAATGAAAAGCTGTAAGCATCAGTGCTTGGGGCTCGACTACTTACAATCTATTTCATTGACTTGGGGACTGACTGACTTCTTCAATTTTGTGGATAATACAGAACTAGGTGGGTATGTAAGTTGTGAGGAGGACAAATAAACACTGTCCTGGGATGAGAGGGCTGCGTAGAATGGGCTTATTTTCTCTGATTAGAAGAAGTGATTTCATTGAAATATATAAAATTCTGACCTCATGAAAGGGTAAAAACTGAAAGGCTGTTTCCTCTGGCTGGAAGGCACAGAATGGAGGTGGGGCCTTCATAACGCCAAGGCAAGGGGTTGGAAATTTTGGACTGAGAAGAAGAATGTCTTCGCTCAATCTTTGGAATTCTCTTCCTGAGGGGCCTGTGGATTCTCAGAACATGAGCAAATTCACGGAATGGTTACAGCACAAATGGTGGCCATTATGTTTATGCTGTCTCTTCAAAGGAGCAATTCAGTCCTGCCATTAGAACCACTCCCACTGCCTTCCCCCTGTAGCCCTGCATGTGTTCCTTTTCAATTAATAATCCAATTCCCTCTTGAATGCCTTTATTGAACATGTTCCTCCACACTCAGACAGTGTATCCCTGATCTTAAACAACCTGCTGCATTAAACCATTTTTCCTCAAGTCGCCATTGGTTCTTTTCCTAATTCAGGGCTGCAGTTGCTAAATTTTGGAGCATTAACAGAATCGAGCGACGGTGTTGCCTCTTTGGTGCAAAACTAATAAACCTACTTTTCTATTCTCTGTCAGATGAGATTTATAGGGCTCACCAAGAAGCCGATGAGATTGGCTGAGACAGGGGCTGTTTAGCACAGGGCTAAATCGCTGGCTTTGAAAGCAGGCCAGCAGCACGGTTCGATTCCCGTAACAGCCTCCCAGAACAGGTGCCGGAATGTGGCGACTAGGGGCTTTTCACAGTAACTTAATTTGAAGCCTACTTGTGACAATAAACGATTTTCATTTTCATTTCATTTTTTTCATTTTTCAGATTGCCAGTGTGTAATAAAATCCAATCACCTGGGATGGTGAACATTAATATAGATTCACTTTCTGATGCCCGAGACCTACTGTCCAACATTTTCTGTATTTTTTACTGACTAGAGTAATTGAATAGAATATAGAATTAATTACATTATGCGCTCCGTTACGTTGCAATAATTAGCCACCTAGAAATATTTTGGTTATCTGAACTTTCTCAGGAAGAAGATGATCTTCAGTCCGTATAGTTGACCGATGTGCAGTTTTCCTTTTATTGAATTTCTAATAGCTCTAAATTCCTTTTATTGATGCAAACCTGTCTAGTTCCTTCTCAAAACTCATTTAGATATAATGTTTCATTTTGCATGCCAGTATATTCACCACCTCTTTACCAAAACTTCCACATGCCTTTCCTTTTATTTCTGTTGTCCTAAATTTAAAAATATGACTTTTTATTTGTCCTTCAGATTGGGAAGATGAACTGGTCAGCAGTCCAAGCATTCTTAGGCTCATCTACCAAGGGAGGTTTCTACATGGAAACGTAACTTTAGGAGGTAAGAAAACTAATCTGTGTATAGCATGTGGGAAAGTTAGAAATTAATGACGGTCACATGGAATTGATAATTCTTCAGTATTATAAATACTGACTATCAAATCTTGGTGAAGTTAATCAAATAAATACTTTTTATTTCATACTTTTTCAAATCTTTTCTTTTTGTGACATACTATGAGTCTGGTCGCTTTCATTATTTTTCTTTAATCTTCTTGCAGCCTTCTATCTGGCCTGTTTTTCCCTCTTTCTCCTCTTTGATCCAGCTCCATGGTATCATTAATGCTTTCCAGTGCATTTGCAATGGCTTTTCCTCTGGCCACTCAGCCCCCTCATTTCTTGTGCATACACTGCCTCACAAACATCACCTCCAATGGAATGAGTTTTCATGTGTGTTGTACCACCTAGCTTTTTCCACTACCTTTGGCAACTCGCGGTGCAGTTTGTCTGGCATTGTCATGAATCAACTAAAACTTCCTACTGGTAAACATTGAATATGATTAAAGCCATAGAGTTCAGTTCTGGCCAAAAACACATCAGAATAACTTCCTTTGCCCTTCCTAACCGTTGTTTTAAGGTAACACTTAACCTGCCCAACTTCGTGTCTTAATCATCCCTGAGCTTCAACCATATTACTCTGATTACCAATGGGCCATTTCTACATCCACAGCAATGTTTGTCTCTTTCTTCCTTTGTTACCCCACACTTGTTTTCTTTGCTCTGCGGACAGCTCTCCTGATCTCCACTCTACATAGACCATAAGACATAGGAGCAGAAATAAGCGATTCAGCCCATCAATTCTGCTCCACCATTCAATCATGGCTGCTAAGTTCCTCATCCCCCTTCTCCAGCCGTCTCCCCATTACACCCCGATCCCCTTATTCATCAAGAACACCAAATTTGTGCTTGAGGTGATGTTACCTACAGGGCTACAGACCAACTGCTGGAAGGTGAAATTAGACAGAATAGTTCTTTCTTTGAACATAAGAACTAGAAGCAGGAGTAGGCAATTTAACCTCTCGAGCCTGTTCCATCATTCAATATGATCATGGTTGATCTCATCATGGCCACATAAACCTCAAATCATCCAGAATACCTGTTTGCATCTTGCCCGGTATCAAGTTGCAACCTCTTGCATTACCATCCATCAGTGAATTGATTTCAAATTTCTCTTACATACGTGATCTCACTGCACCTATCTTCCTAACTTTTTCTGCTCATCAACCCCAGTTCACATTCCAACTCTAAACCAATGTTCACTCTTCCGTCCCTCTCCTCTCCAACTCCACCACCAATGATCAAGCATTTAGCTATTACTGTCTGGTACTTGGCAATTCTCCCCTACTTATTTGCCTTGGTTCATTTCTTCCCAACTTCAAAGGGCTCCTCAAACCCGATATTAGTAACCCTGCCTTTGCTTACCATTCATAACTCTAGCATAATTCATACTTGATTTATCCCTCCTACTGTGAAGTGCATTGGGATATTATGCTACGTTAAAGGCACTTTTTTAAAAAACTTTGCATTTATTACCCTGATTAAATCCTGATGATTAAATGAGGTTTAATGTAATTCGAGCCCACAAGCAAGGTACTGGTCCACTCGCCCACAATAGGAAATTTAACAGAAGAACGCCTTATCCCTCTGTGACCCACCCGCTCGCCACTTCCTTCTCCAGCATCCACTTTCACCTTGCCTCCCGCTCACCCCTTGCCTCCCCGATTTCCGCCCCCCCCCCCCCCCTCCCCCTTCCGCCTCTAGCCTTCCTGATTTTCCCTGCTCGTCTCCCTCACCTCCTGCCTTCCTGGACCTCTTTTTTTTTTTTTTTTTTGTGTGAAATAAATTGCAATAAAAAATCTTCATGTATTTTTTAAATTCCACTCCAAGCCTGCTTAAAGTTTTCCTAAATCCCAATTTTCCCTCACTACCATCACTATATTCCTCGTGAATCCCACTGTTCTAACCAATGGGTATCTGCAAGTTTGTAGTCCATATTGTCCCATGGTTGTGTCTCTGGAAGGTGCTCTCTAAAACTGTGTGAAATTCAGTTATGAGTAGACAGAGACTACTATCCCAATTAAGACATTAGTCATGTTTCAAGTGCAGCAGTCGTTCTGCATTAAAATGGACTGTGGGGAATAAAAGGTTGAGCTTGTTACAAAGTGGACGGGCGAAGCGAGAGCAGGACTGGGAATAGACTTCCTGAGTAATACCAATGAACAATTATAGTGTTAATTGTGCACCAAAACAAAGTCAGTTGGCCCATGTAACAGTAAATACGTTTCCAGAAAGCAGAGCTATTTCATAAAGACTAAAGCAAAGCAATTGTGCATTTAAGACAAGGACAACATACTTCTCAAAATCCTAACAATGCCCCTCCAAAACCCCAAAAGTCATTCAGGGAATTGGCAGGAGGTCCTCAAAAGAATCCAAATTAAAACCCCTTAATGATGCAAAAGGGGTTGAAACTGAGGATGAACTAAAAATAGTTAACATAATTAGTTGCCTGGAAGTATTCACTAGGAAAGATACTATAGCATGTCAAATCAGTGAAATATAAATATGAAGCTATCATGCAAAAACTATATTGACTTTTTGTCACATGCAACTTTTAATAAATACTTTGTTCAGTTCTGGATAAGGAGGTACAAGCGAAACATCCAGTTTTGAAAAGCTTGCTGTCAGTGGACTGAGTTATAAAATAAAAGATGAAAAAATAGACATTGCCCATCAGGCAGTGGGGAATATTCTACCATTTCCTGGCTCTCGAGCCTTGCAAGTGGTGAAAAGGCTATGAGGATTTGGAAGGTGAGATGCTCCTTGCAGCAATGACTGGTACACTTCAGCTTCTGGTTACTAAGACCCAGGCTGTTGCTGATGGGGAACTCCACGATGGTGGTGCCATTGGCGGTCATGTGGCACAAATGTAACCTGCCGCTTGTCTGCTGAAGTATATGTGTTATCCAGGTCCTGTTAGACACTGAAATGCATTACTTAATTATTACAGTCTGAATTATCAAAGTGAGGGATGCAGGGCCAAGATGAATAATGTTATAGAGGTGAAAGAAAGCAATCTTGATATGCAATAAACATTTCTGGAAATATTTGGTTTGTATTTTCAGAAAAGTTTGAATCCCTTTTGCTTTTGTAGGTTTAAAGGACATTAAGATGAATAACTGATTTTTGAATGTTTGATTATCAAGGGTAATGTTTTCATTGCAGCATTAAAGCTTCCTCTTGGTAAAACTACTGTGATGCATTTGGTTGCAAGAGAGACATTGCCAGAGCCAAATTCCCAAGGTAAGTAGCTATTAAGCTGGACTTTTTGTTTTTTAAAGAATCTGTACATAATTTACAGATATATATTTATTTACATAGGAGAGGAGTATACAGGCTCTTTCTGTCCTCTCAGTTGCACATCAATGATCCCATTTTTAAAATATAAATTTAGAGTACGCAATTTATTTTTGCCAATTAAGAGGCAATTTAGCCTGGCCAATCCACCTACCCTGCACATCTTTGGGTTGTGGGGACGAAACCCATGCAAACAAGGGGAGAATGTGCAAACTCCACACAGACAGTGACCCAGAGCCTGGCTCGAACCTAGGACCTCGGTGCTGTGAGGCAACAGTGCTAACCACTGTGCCACCGTGCTGCCCATATGATCTCACATTTGAACAAGAGCTGGGAGATGGCCCAGGATCCTGTGCAAACAGATTATCTGGTCATAGAATCCCTACAGTGTAACAGGAGGCCACTCCGCCCATCAGGCCAGGACAACCCTCCAAAAGAACTACCCAGGCCCAATTCCTCCCCCCCCCCCCCCCCCCCCCCCCAATCCCTGTAACCGGCTGACCTTTGGACACTAAGGTAATTTAGCATGGCCAATCCATCTAACCACATCTTTGGACTGTGGGAGGAAGCCGGAGCACCCGGAGGAAATCCACACAGACATGGGGAGAAACTTCATCACACAGTCAGCCCAGGTCGGAATTGAACCTGGGTTCCTGGCGATGTGAGGCAACAGTGCTAACCACTGTGCCACTGTGATTTGTTGTTATTTTGCGAGCATCTACCTTGCAGGTCACAGGTTGATCACCACATTCATTACTGACACTTGGAGCAAAATAAGAGTATTTTCTGAAAGAGCTTTGTTGCTCTTTTTAGCCTTAGCTTATTAGCTCTGATTACATCACCTTTGCTCACGAGTCGCCAGGTATCTTTCTGATACCGCCACGTGGTTCAAGTTCAAGTTATGATTAATAAGTCAGCACACCGCTTAGTAAGATTGAAATCAACGGTCATTTATTATATACAACAAGTAATGTTTACACAATAATCCTACTATCTATATAATAAACCTATCACTACTGGCCAATACTTAACTTTAGGAAGAGCCCACCAGGTCAGGGAAATGAATGGCTTATCCAATCGGATCTGGCCCGCGGGATTCAAAAGGCTGCTACAGGTCGATGGCTAGGAGTCTTTACCGGATAGCGATCGCTGAATTCAAAACTTACAGTTGCCGGTTGCAGTTCTTGCGAAGGTCTTGAGCAGGCGAAGAAGGGAGAGAGAGAGAGAGAGAGAGATCTGAACTTGGCCCCTCACTTTATAGGGCCCAGGGGTTTCCCGCCTCCCGGGGCGGCCCTTGACCCTGAGTCCCAAGTGATTGGACTTGTTCCCAATCACTGGGTTCGATACGTCCAATTGCGAGGCGATTCCCCGATCGGGGGGGTGGTCGTTCACCTGCCTTTGTTTCGGCCACTGCAGGCGCCGACAGGTCTGGCCCGGTATTCAATTGCTAATATGTTGCAATTGTTCCCGGGGATAGCCGATTAAACTGCAAATGTCTGGGTGGATGGGCTGTTAATAGCCCTGAGTATCGATTTGGGCCAACTTCCCCCAGAGCCGAATATGCTATTCTGTCTGCAGCTGTCCGTTTGTGTCTTGTTACCTGCTTTTCCCAGCAGCCTTTCCGGTTAGCCATTTTAAATCGGGTTTTGGCTAAATTAATCGGGAAGCAGCCATTTTACGTGGCTACATACCCGCCTTGTGATCCTAACGCGAAACGTGAAGGATCACATAAATTTGTCCTCTTCGTTCCCTGACCGGGGGGGGCGGTCGGGGGGGGTGGGGGGGGGGGGGGCACCTCCTACATGGCCACTACTCTGACCCTAGCTATGCACCAAAAATTTACCTAAACAATTCTTGAGGGCGCTATGTCAGGCAGGGGCATGTGTCAAAAAAATAAAACTGGGAACCTCTAATTTTACCTCCATACTCTATACTCACTAAACATTGCATTATCCTATCTTCCTAAACATACAACAACAGTCACAACATTTAATATACTCTTTCCTGGCTTGGCAGTCAAGCTCAGGATCATACATTTTTTTTTTTAATGAAAACCGTTTGTACATCTCTTTATTTACAGTAATAACGCAAGTGAATACTCTTTATCCCTTATAGGTCGCGGGGGTCTGGGGTCTGGTCATAGCCGAATATCGGGGATCGGATCCGATATACCGGGGTTCGAGCGCGGTACACTCTTCTTTTCCATTTGCGGAGGCGCATGGTCTGTACTGCACAGCAGAGTATGGCCCATGCTAACAGTGCCTCAATGACGTACGATAGGGAGTACCAAGTTATGAACTTGGCACACCAGGATAATGCAGCGTGGCTGGTGACTGGGCCCTCGGTACTGCGGGGCAGTGAAACATTAACGGCAGGGGGGTTTGGAGTAATGGGGTCCGCGTTCCCGCGCAACCAAGTGTCCAAAAAGATGTTGAGCACGATGACCGAAGTCCTCATGGTTGTCCTCTTTTCTTTTTCTGCGTTCGCTGGTTTACTCCGGTCTTGGAGCTTCTGGAGTTCTGTAAGACAAGCATAGTATCTGTAACTACCTTGGTTTAATATCCGGTGTGTCTGTCCTTCTTTGGGCCAATTAAACCCTTATAATTGGTCACAATATGTGACTTCTCCCCCATTTTTTTTTCACAACAAATGTTAGGACACGGCACACTTCCCAATGGTGGACCAGTGCTAAGTTTAGCATCCAAATGTTCTAGGATGTAAATAGCATTTGGCGGCAACCCAAAGGTTACCTAAATAAATAAAACTGTTTTTGAAAGGAAAAGGTCGAATGAGGTGCGTATGGGCCGCGACGGGTAAGATTTGGATGGGGTCCCCAGGTAGGACGGCTACCAATGCCGTATCTCCCCTACCCGAGCGTGTTTGACCAACGGGGGGGGGGTCCCCAGGCAGGGCGGGTCTCACGCCGTTTCTCCACTGCCTGAGCAACCGACAAGAACGGACAAAAATGTAGTCATCATGGTGGGGTTACTGTTCTGAATCTCCCGTTAAATCAGAAGAGCAGTTACGATCGGGCGTCTGATACCCGAACCAGTATCAGCTGAAAAGCTAGTTCCGCTGAACAAGCGTCTGGTGTCGGTGGGTGGCTGAGGCAAGTCCTCAGAGGTTTCAGCAGAATGGGCGTGTGGCCGCGGTGGGTGTCAGTGGGAAAAGTTTAAAAAGTTCAGGTGAATGGGTGTGTGGCGGTGAGAACGTTCTCCTGTTGGACGAACAACATTAAACAAACATACAAACAACGGAAAACATGCTGCAGGTTCCATCAGGAAGGACAACACTTTTCACCAAGTGTCTCCTTTAAATCATCATGTGGACACCTCAGTTCTCTGTTGCGAACAGGGTCGCAAAGGGGTTGGCGGCTTGGGAGTCAGACCCGAGGTCGTCACCTTCTCCCGGGTGCCAAACTCTGGAGTGAATTAGGGCGGAAAGGGCTGCGTGGTGTGAGTTGGGGTTGTCCTCGTCGTTGCGGACGAGTCTGCAGGAATTGTCGCGGTGCCAATGAGTGGGGTCGAGTTGGGTGGGGACAAAGTCAGGGTCGTCCGTGTGGTTCGGTGGTGTGGTTTATTTAAGTAAGTGATGAGGAAGGGGTCACTGGAGTCGAAGTCGGAGTTGCTGGGTGTGGGACCAGGATAGTAGGGAGGCGTGCTGTGGCTGTCGTCAGAGTCACAGTCGCTGTCTGTGCTGCTGCAGTCTGTGGACGTTCCGGGGCGGAGCGTAAAGTTTGTGGGTGGAGTCGGGGGCGTGTCCGTGTCTGGGCTGGACGTGGAAGGGGTGGGTGTGCTTACGTTGGCTGTGGGTGGGGTTTGGTCTGCCGAGTCAAGCATGACGTGGTGGGCGTGGTTTGACTGTGCTCCATAAACGTTTAGCTGGTTTATGTGAAACCATGCAGTCTTACCATTTTGGTATTTAATTTTATATACCGACGGGCTTATTTTATCCGTAATGGAGTACGGACCCGAGTATTTTGGAGACAGAAATGTGCTGGGGTTATACACGGACAACATCACTTGTTGTCCTATATTGTACTCCGTAGCATGTACTGCCTTAGCAAAACAGGCCTTGCTCTGTTTTCTTTTAGTGCCCAGTTTAACAGCGGCTGCTAACTGAGCCGTTTTTACATTTATAAGTAATTGTTCAACAGCTTTCTCGTGGGTGAGGGCCATAACTTCAGGGCTGGTCAGGTCTAAACCCAACAAGTACTCTGTCCCTTACATGGGGTGTCTGGTCATGAGGGTGTGTGGGGTAAAACCTGTGGAGGTGGAAACAGTGTTACGCAAAAACATCAGCGCAAAGGGGAGGACAGAATCCCAAGTGGTGTTGTTTTGCTGGACCATTTTTCTAAGGGTGGTTTTTAGGGTCCGATTCATGCGCTCCACTATACCACTCGACTGAGGGTGGTACGCAATGTGAAATTTTTGGGGGTATGCCAAATATTGTGAGGACGTTCAGCATGACCCGTCCTGTAAAGTGAGAACCTTGGTCCGACTCAATACTGCGGGGGAGTCCCCATCTTGTAAAAATGTGGTGGGTTAGGATCTTGGCTGTGGTTTTTGCGGTGTTGGTGCGGGCTGGAAATGCTTCCACCCACTTTGTAAAAGTATCTATGACCACCGGAACATATTTATAGCCATTCCTGCAAGGGGGCAATGGACCTATAAAATCGATCTGGAGGTTAGTCCAGGGGCCGTTAACGGGCCGTTAACACATCTCCCCCTCCGGGTGAGGGGGGTTCTGAGATGGAGTGGCTAGTTTTCTGGCGGGTGTTTTGGCTATAAAGGGGCCTGTATTATGGTGGGGCGAGATGATTTCACACTCGTGGGGGGTTCCGGGGTACTGTAGATTGTCCGCTAAGTATGTGTGAGTCTTTGTCCGTTTTACTGTGATGTCCCGTCCTTGTAAGAGAAGGGTCCACCTAGCAGCGCGGATTTGGCTGACGGTACCGTCTTTAAGTCGTCCGTCTAGTAAAAGTTGGGTGGGGGTGTGCTCGGTCAAGATGGTGATGGGGTTCAGTCCGGTAATGTAGGAAAAGTACTGGACTGCCCAGAAAACTGCGAGCAGGTGCCTCTCACAGGCTGAAAATCCCTGCTCCACAGCATCTAAAATTCGGGAGGCATAAGCTACGGGTCTTAGCTGGTCGTGCCGTTCCTCCAGGAGCATGGCTGAAGGGGTGCGGTCTGTGGTCGCTACCTCTATGGCGTAAGGGGAAAGTGGGTCGGGAACTTGTAGTGCGGGGGCGGCTATGAGCGCCTGTTTTAATGATTCCACAGCCTCCGTATGCTGCGGAAGCCATTCCCAGGGGGCTCCTTTCTTTAGGAGGTCTGAGAGGGGCGCTGCCTTGCTGGCGAAACCGTCAATGTGGTTACGGCAGTAGCCAACCAGCCCTAAAAACGACCGGAGGGCTGAAACGTGTTGGGGAAGGGGCAATTTAGCGATCGAGTCAATTCTTTTGTGCTCTATCTCGCGTTTTCCGTGTGTGATAATTGTACCCTAATATATCACTTTTTCTTCCAATATCTGGGCCTTTTTGGGGTTTACTTTACAGCCAATGGAGTGTAGTAACTCCAGGAATTCGGACAGAAGCTCAATGTGCTCTTCCTTTGTGTCTGTCTGCAGTAGTAGATCGTCTACGTACTGTACCAGGCATTCGGGGCGAGAAAATTTGCTAGTCCGTTTGCCAGCTGTCGGTGGAAAATGGAGGGGGAGTTGTGGAAGCCCTGTGGCAGGCATGTCCACGTGTACTGCTGCGCTCTGAAAGTGAAGGCAAATTTATACTGGCACGCCTTTGCCAATGGAATGGAATGGACCAGAACCCATTACTGACGTCCAAAACCGTGAAATATCGGCCATGGAGTCCCTGTTTGAGCATGGTATCGGGACTTGTTGCAACGGTGGGGGCTGCTGCGGGGGTGACTTTATTGAGTTCCCGATAATCACTGGTCAAACGCCATGATCCTTCGGGTTTCCTTACTGGCCAAATCGGGGCATTATTAGTTGAGGCTATCGATCTTAGGACGCCCTGCTCTAATAAGCTTTCTATGACCTTTAGGATTTCTCCCTCTGCTTTTAGGGGAAATCTGTACTGTTTCTGGGGTCTTGGGTCTGGTCCGGTTATCTGTACGGAACCGGTCATCCGTCCACAGTCGTGTTTGTGGGTTGCAAATGCTGCCCTGTTCTTTTGCAGGACTGCCCTAACCTGTCGGTCCGTGCTGAGTGTGGTGGGGTTGAACCAAAACTCGCCTACTGTGCTAATTTTGTTCATGTAGTCCCCTATATTGAGCGTTGCGGGGGCTCTAGCGGATTTCGCCATTTTCCAGACACACTGGTTGACTGGATCGAAAGAGAGGTGGTGAGAGTTCATAAAGTCGATCCCTAAAATGTGCTCTGCTGTTGGAGGCAGGTCAACTAACACTACGGGGTGTTTCGTATTAATAGTTCCGATCTGGATGGGTACAGGGGTCGTGATATGTCCCTGTTGTGAGTGGCCTGTGAAGCCGCTGAGGGTGATAGTGGCTGTGGTGGGCCACGTGTCCTTACCAAGGGTGGAGGAATTTAAGGTTGTGCGGGACCCTCCTGTGTCCCAGAGAAGCTCGATCGGCTGTCCCCTAACCTTTGCTGCGACTACGGGTCGTCCTGACCTATCCCAAAGGGTATCGCAGACCCAGCTGGGGGAGCCTGTACACCGTCAGTCCGTTCCGGTCAAGTCTGTCTGATCGGACTGGGCGCTAACGCTATGTATGGGCTCTGCCTTTTTCTTATTGAGAGTGCCGGTCTGTTGGGCTCTCTGTGGTTTTTTAGGGGCCTTGCATTCTTTGGCAAAATGTCCCAACTGTCTGCAATTGTAGCATTCTTGCGGTTTTGCTGGGGGGCCGCTCTTTCCCTCGTTTACCCAGGCGGGGTTGTGGAGAGTGGTTCTTACTGCCTGCACGTCTGCGGCGGCTTGGTTTTCCTCGGGGGTTCTAGCTGCTGGTTTACCGTGAGCCGCTTGTTCGCAAACGCAGGACAATCTTTTGACCACCCACTTCTCATTATGAGCCTCCTCCGAGGGGTCATAATTACTACAGGCATTCTGTCCTGCTTCCGTGGCATGGGAGATAAGGGTGCGGGTCCATTTGGACATATTGTCTGGGGACAAATGGGCACGATCTACGTTGCCGAAAACGGCTTCAAAGTGAATCCATAAGCGTCCTGCGAACGCTGTGGGGTGTTCAGACTTTTTCTGTCTACATTTATTTAGACCATCTACGGGGTCGCCCCGGTTGTACCCGATCGCATCCAGGATCGCGGTATGCATTTCTGCAAGGGTGCCTCCTCCTACATTCTGTGGGTCGGGAAGGGCTGCTGCGACCGATGGGTCTAAGCTGAGGACCGTGAGCTTTACCTGCTCCTTTTCATCCAGGCCGTACATGGTCGCCTGGTGTTTGACGGTGGCAAAGAAATGGTGTGGGTCTGAAGCGGGGAGGAACGGTGTGATTTTCACACACGCGTCCTGTAATTGGGTCACTGTGAGGGGGGTGGAATATAAGACTTCTGCCTCGTCTGCTGTGGCGGTGCGGTGGGTTGTTACAGGGTTCATGGGAGCCTGTATTATCTGCTGTGTGGGGGGGTGGGGGTGCTCTCCTCCTTTGGGGTTTTCCCTGCGCACATGCTCCCTGAACATATCTCTGCGCTGTCTCTTGCAGTTCTTCCCAATCAGGGCCGTCTTCCTGGTCTAAACCTTCCCCAAAGGTGTCTTGGAATCCCTTTTGGACAGAAAGCATTGCTTGCAGGTCTGCAATTTGCTTTCTGCACTTTGCATGCTCCAAGGTACTCTGCCTTTGTTCCATGGTCGCAGCGTGGAGCGCTCTCAAGGCTGCCTTGAGATCACTGCATTGTTTCTGGAGCGTCTCTACCTGCTTTTCTGTGTCTTTCTTTACCAGGACTGCACGCTGCGTGTCCTGATAAGCCTTTTCATACTGGGACTGGAAACTACTCAAATGCGCCAGACAAGACTGGTGACCTCGTTTGGCATCAGCCACCTCTTCGTCCTTTGCTACGAATTTCCTTTTTAATTCCAAGTTCTCTTTCTCAACCTCGCATACATCGATTTTACTCATACGATGTATGCCTTCTATTTCTCTGCGGAGCGTCCTGACGACCTCCTCTGTGCCTCGCAATTGTGCCAGACAGGACACAATTGCCATCGGCTTGAGAGCTTTTGCTAAGCTCTTTTTATGGATCTCACTCAGGTTCTCCCACCAAGTATGCCCTATGCTTCTGGGACCTGAATCGCCATTATTGCAGAAATCATTCCACATGGGCCATCCTTTGCCCTGCAGAAATTTGCGAATTTCCACTTCCCAAATGGGACACTGTCCCACTCTTAACGCTGCTGATCGATGCGACTGCAAATTCTTCGGGGTTCATGAGGCGCTGCATTGCCTGCATAGCTATCTCTCTTATCTGCTCATTACGTTCAAATTTGGAACAGGGGGCTAAGGTGGTGTCGTAGATGCGGGTACGGCTTGCGCTAATTTCCGAAAATACAGACTTCCGACAGTTTTGACGCAACAAAATCTATCAGTTTTACCTTATAACCCTGTTAGTTACGCATGCATACACACACTTACGAATTGTGAATTATTAACCAGAACCGCTTGAACACTTGTGGTTTTTTTTTTGTTTTTTGTTTCCGATTGGATTCTATTCAAATTGTTGGGATTCTCCCGGAGTGGTTTTCCACTTCTATGTCGGGTCCCGGCGGAGTCGCCAATTATGTTGCTCTTTTTAGCCTTAGTTTATTAGCTCTGATTACATCACCTTTGCTCACGAGTCGCCAGGTATCTTTCTGATACCGCCACGTGGTTCAAGTTCAAGTTATGATTAATAAGTCAGCACACCGCTTAGTAAGATTGAAATCAACGGTCATTTATTATATACAACAAGTAATGTTTACACAATAATCCTACTATCTATATAATAAACCTATCACTACTGGCCAATACTTAACTTTAGGAAGAGCCCACCAGGTCAGGGAAATGAATGGCTTATCCAATCGGATCTGGCCCGCGGGATTCAAAAGGCTGCTACAGGTCAATGGCTAGGAGTCTTTACCGGATAGCGATCGCTGAATTCAAACTTACAGTTGCCGGTTGCAGTTCTTGCGAAGGTCTTGAGCAGGCGAAGAAGGGAGAGAGAGAGAGAGAGATCTGAACTTGGCCCCTCACTTTATAGGGCCCAGGGGCTTCCCGCCTCCCGGGGCGGCCCTTGACCCTGAGTCCCAAGTGATTGGACTTGTTCCCAATCACTGGGTTCGATACGTCCAATTGCGAGGCGATTCCCCGATCGGGGGGTGGTCGTTCACCTGCCTTTGTTTCGGCCACTGCAGGCGCCGACAGGTCTGGCCCGGTATTCAATTGCTAATATGTTGCAATTGTTCCCGGGGATAGCCGATTAAACTGCAAATGTCTGGGTGGATGGGTTGTTAATAGCCCTGAGTATCGATCTGGGCCAACTTCCCCCAGAGCCGAATATGCTATTCTGTCTGCAGCTGTCCGTTTGTGTCTTGTTACCTGCTTTTCCCAGCAGCCTTTCCGGTTAGCCATTTTAAATCTGGTTTTGGCTAAATTAATCGGGAAGCAGCCATTTTACGTGGCTACAGCTTACTACCTAAAATTCTACATATTACTACATAAAACTCTACATTATTTGAGTTGATGTTTAGTGATTATTACATGCACAAGGTATAGACATGTCACTGTCCTGCCTTTCGCATTGTTGAACTGTGCGAAATGGATTCAAACCATGATGTATATAGTTTTATCTTCACTGTGATTTGGTGGGAAGATTCCAAGTGGAACGTTGGCACTTCAACTTGGTGAGTAGTGTAAAGTTGAAGAAAGAGAAATTGAAGAGTCTGCCACTCAAAGCTGTTGCTTAGTCTGTTCTCAAAAAAAAAAAGTCAAAGCCTTTCCAGAAAAATGGGGAGAGAATATATTTTTTGTGATGTTTCTCACCAAACCTTTTCAATATCTGCAGGTCAAAGGAACCGTGAAAAGACTGGAGAGAGCAATTGTTGTGTGATTCTGTAAATACTTCCACCAACTGCTAACCGTGATGTAATATAGTCCTTGTCATTCATGCTGCTGGTATAGAAGAGAAGTAATGTTGCTTCAAGGACCTTTTTTAAAAACAAACCTGATTGTTCATGAAACAATATTAAAAACTGGAGCATAACTGTTTTGATTTATTTTAAAGCTGTTCTCTGTTGTAGTGTTTGTTTTTTCATTTTCTGAGAGGTATGCCTTCAACAGTTTCTGTATTTATTTATATATACAGACAGGCAAAATTAAACACAAGAATTTCACACCATGAATCCATTCTGTTATCACCGTGCTTTGTAGAATTGAAAAATGTACATCATGCTTTTTTTTTTTAGAAAGAGGATCTTTTTAAACTCAACCACCTCCTGGAGGAAAGTCACACTGTTAATTGCAGTTGCAATTACTTTGTTTAACTGGGTGACGAAGCCAGAATTACTAAAGATTCAATTACATTAAAGATAATTGTGAAATGATTTTTGTTCTTCTAACCCTCCATGATCTCTTGCAAACTCCATTGCCATTAAAGTATGAATAGGTCTGCTGTTTAAAAAAAATAAAAATAAAGTGGACATGCCTGTAATTTGATGAGTTTATAGAGTTCATTTAAACGATTCTCTTTTTCCCTTTATGCGCTGTTTTAATGTGGCATTACCTGTATCAGCTTAATTTGTTGTACCAAGTAAATCCTGCAGCGTACACCAGTGCATTTTGTAGTCTTAATGAGAGAGGGGGAAGCTTCGTTGAAGTATTTCTTTCCCACTGCTGTGTACCATTTACTGTATTTGTGGTAGGAAGTCTGATTAATCATCTCACCTGTATTATTATTATTTTTGATCTTATAACCTTACTGTTGACTATTGGGCTTATTTTTAACCTAGTACAAATTTTAAATCTAATGCGAGGAAGTCACTCATTAAGCATTAGCACATTATGTTCATTTTCTGTACCACAATTAACTATTTTAGTACTTGTAATAATTTGCTTTTCTGTATTTAGTGCTTGCAATTGTACAAAAGATAGGGAAACCGAACCAGAAGGACCTAATTTGTTCTGTAGGTTGGCCTTCCCTTTCCTTTTGTATAAATTACAAATGATATGCTAATTAAAATCTAGAGAATTTTACACAGCACTGAAGCATGAGCTACTTTCATCTGAACCTGTATAAAAAAAATTAAAAAAAAGTTTTTATATTTTTCAGTGGGGGGGTGTTTCTTCCCAGCTGAATTACAGATGTGTAGAATATATTTAATAAGAATCTTATACAGTACATGAGTATAGAACTTATTAACAAGTATAGATTTGCTTGTAGTATAATAGAATATACCATGTAAGTAACATTAGCAAATTTAAAGACGTCACAGGTTGACATTATTTCTGTATCTAATAAAAGCATCTGCCCAGATTGAACTCAATGGTATTTGTCATAGTTAGGTGGACATGATATACCCAGTAATGGTTTTTCTTTTACCTGTGTTTATTGCTTTTAAAATGCTTTACATGCTATAGTTCTTACCAAATATTGTTCATATTGATCAGGATCAAATTTGTATAGAGCTGAGTTTTGCAATGATTGTAAATATCACTGAACATTTTCTTTCTGCAACCTGTACTGATAGATACTTCTGTAAACTAAATAAAAGAATATTGCAGTTCATGCCGTGAATCTCACTGGGTATTATTTCCATGGATGAACTACTAGATATATTTGGAATAAGTTGCTTTCAAAAAGCTCCAAGAAAAATCTAACTTGATTTCTGCCAGCTTATTGACTTGTTTACAATTTTGAGAATTTTTATGCGCAAGATGTCACTGTGAACAAATTAATTAATGTTGCATCATATCACAAAGCAACTGCAGGCAGATACACAGTAAAGGTCCCCATTCCATCGCAGCTGTATTACTGTAAAATGTCTTGTCCTCAACTTCTGAATGCCATCGATTCCACCAATTAAATAGGTGTCTGTCCTTGATTCTATATTGATCCAGTGTCATGTTCATGAAGACATGGATTACTCAGTTATTTAATGTTGTTTCAGATTCATATTGCATATGGGCGGCGTGGTGTCACAGTGGTTAGTGCAGCGGTTTGCACTGCTGCCTCACAACGCCAGGGACCCGGATTCAATTCTGACCTTGGGGGGGATTGTCTGTGCACATTCTCCCTGTGTCTGCATGGGTTTCCTCCCACAATCTAAAGATGTGCAGGTTAGGTGGATTGGCCATCCTAAATTGCCCCTAGGTGAGGTTATGGGGATAGGGTGGGGGTTTGGGCCTCGGTGAAGTCCTCTTTCAGAGGGCTGGTGCAGACTCGATGGGCCAAATGGCCGCCTCCTGCACTGTGTAGGGATTGAATTATTCTTTTCTATGAACACACTCCCATTAGTCTGTTTGGAGCAGAATGCGAATGTCCATTTCTATTCCAGCAATCCTGGTTATTCTGGATTAATAATCAATACAGAGTATAAATTTGTTTTGATCGATGAGACATCACCAAAGTGAACTATGCTTCCTAATCCTTTTTGGCCTGTCCGCAGCAATTGACACAGTTGACCACTCCATCCTCCGAAGTGGAACTGCTCCCCTCTGGTTCCATTCTTATCTTTCCAGTTCCATTTAGAAAATCACATTGAAGTGGCTTCCCATCCAATACAGCATCATTTCTGCTGGAGTCCCTCAAGGTCCTAGGAGCCTAAGAAATGGGAGCAAGAGTTGGCCATTTGGCCCCTAGAGTCATTTACTAAGGTCATGGTTAAGCCTCTGCTTGAAGTTTACTTTCCACTCTATCTCTTTATTTCACATACCTAAAATTCTTAGCAATATCAAACTTCAATGTACTTACCAGCTAAGCATTCACAGATCTCTGGGGTGGGTGGTGGTGGTGGTTTACAGTTCATTCAGAGTCTGAATTGCTGTGGCAACATTTATTTTTATACACATAGTAGTCTGCAACTATGGATAGTAATGTTAGAGGATCCAATGTTCTTTCTGTTACATGGCTAACCAGGAATTTCTGCCGCTCTTGCCGGGGTGTGCGGAAGGATGCACAGATTGATACTCAACCTGTTTGGCCACATGCACCATTTCTGGCCATCACGCCCTGGGGTCAGACTCAAACCTTGAGCTTCAGGCTCACAGGCAAGGATGCTACTTACTGCATCACAAGACCTCCCTCTTTGGGGTAGAGAAGTCAAAATATTTGTATCCAATGAATGAAGACATTTCTTGTCTCAGTCCTAAATGGCTGAGCCCCTATCCTGATCCACTTTTACAATTCCTGTCTCTACAGTCAAAGGAAACAAGCTCTCAGCATCCATTCTTTCAAGCTCCTTTAAGAATTTTATACATTTCAATGAAATCACCACTCATTCTTCTAAACACCCGAGAATAAGTGTAATTCACCAATTCTCTCATCCTCTCTCCCATCCCAGGAATGAATCTAGTAAAATTTTATAACATTGTTGCAATAAGACTAGAAGATTATTGGGCAAGGAGATGAAATTATGCACAGTACATTCCAGGTGAGGTCCACTTAAGCTGCCCATAATCGCAGCACGACCTCAAGTACACTAACCTTCCACTCAAGGTAAATATTCTATTTACTTTCTGAATTGCGAGCTGTACTTGGATGTTAACTTCCAGTAATGTAAGGCAGTACGGTGGTGCAGTGGCTAGCACTGCTGCCTCACGGCGCTGAGGTTCCAGGTTCAATTTCAGCCCCAGGTCACTGTCCATGTGGAATTTGCACATTCTCCCCGTGTCTGCGTAGGTCTCACTTCCACAACCCTAAGATGTGCAGGGTTGGTGAATTGGCCACATAAAAATTGGCCCTTATTTGGGGGAAAAACATTAGATACTCTAAATTAATTTTTTTTTAAAGAAAAAAATTCTTCCAGTAATGTGTATAAGAGCACCAAAATCATCTTAAAAGCACCATTCACTCATGCCTCACCTTTTAAAAAAAATTATACTTTTCCATTCTTCCTACCAAAGTGGGTAATTTCACACTTCCCCACGTTATACTCCATAGAATCTCTACAGTACAGAGGGAGGCCATTCGGCCCATCGAGTCTGCACTGATCCTCCAAAAGAGCATCCTACCTAGGTCCAATCCCCCACCCTATCCCTGTAACCCCTAGGTCCACCTAACCATCACATCTTGGGGCAATTTAGCACGGCCGATCCACCTACACTGCACATCTTTGGACTCCCATCTGCCATTTTCTTCTCCACTCACTTAATTCCTTTGGAACGTCTCTGCATCTCCTTCTGCTTATTTTCCTACTTCACTTTATATTATCGGACAGCTTGGATACATTACACTCTGTCTCCTCACCCAAGTAATTGTTATAGATTGTAAATCAAAGCACTGATGCTTGTGGTACTCCATTAGTTGCACCCCACAATCCTGAAGATAACCTGTTTATTTCTACTTTTTATTTCAATCCATTAACCAATCCTAAATCCATGCTAAAATATTACGAAGATATGAATTAGAACCATACATGGGTCACTCGATCCCTCGAGCCGGCTCTGCCATTTAATAAGATCATGGCTGATCTGATGGTAACCTCTACTCCAAGAAATTTACATAAATTTTAAACAGCTGAGGCCCCAGCACTGATCCCTGTGGCACGCTAAATCGCTGGCTTTGAAAGCAGACCAAGGCAGGCCAGCAGCACGGTTCAATCCCCGTACCAGCCCCCCCGAACAGGCGCCGGAATGTGGCGACTAGGGACTTTTCACCGTAACTTCATTGAAGCCTACTTGTGACAATAAGCGATTTTCATTTCATTTCACTCATTACATCTTGCCAACCAGAAATTGACCCATCTATGTCTACCCTGTTTCCTGTTAACTAGCAACTCTTCAATCCATGCAGATATGTTACCCCTACACTGAGCTTTTTTCTGCAATAATCGTTGATGTGGTACCTTATCAAATGCCTCCTGGAAATCTTAATACTTTTTCTAAGCTCCCTCTAATAATGTCTTTAATAACAGCTTTGAATGTTTTCTCTGTGACAGATGTTAAGCTAACTGGCCTGAAGTTTTCTGCTTTCAGCCTCTCTTTTTGAATACAGGAGTTACATTCACTACTTTTCTAATGGAACCTTCTCCAAATCTAGTGAATTTTGGAAAATTAAAACTAATGCATCAACTTTCTCACGAGCTGCTGCTTTTGTGACCCTAGGATGAAGTCCATCAGGACCTGGGGACTTGTCAGCCTGTAATTCCAAATTTGTTCGCTACCACAGACCTGTTTTTGTCGAGTTCCTCCCGTTCCATTTTCTGGTTTACAGATATTTCTGGGATGTTACTTGTATCCTGTATCGTGAAGACTGATGCAAAATACCTGTTGAATTCATTTGCACCTTACATGAGGGCTGGTTTAGCACAGTGGGCTAAACAGCTGGCATTTAATGCAGAACAAGGCCAGCAGCGCAGGTTCAATTTCCGTACCTATCTCCCCGAACAGGCGCCGGAATGTGGCAACTAACTTCATTGAAGCCTACTTGTGACAATAAGTTATTATTATTCCATTATTAATTTCCCCTATTCACTCTCTATAGGACTTTGGCAACTTTTCTTTTTTTAAAAATATATTTTATTCAAGATTTTTGGCCAAACAACAGTACGTAGTGTTTCTTTTACACAACAATAAAGCAATATAAATAACAGTGGCCAGTTTTAAACAAATAAATAAATAATATATAAACAAAAACAAAACTGAATAGCAACTGCCTTGTCCAAAATAAATACTCTCCAAAAATACAATCCAATGTACAATTACCTATAACGACTACCTATACATATTATACATATACAATAACATCTCTGAGAGTCCGTTCGATTTCTCTTCCCCCCCCCCCCTTCCCCTCTCCCCCCCTCCCCCCTGGGTTGCTGCTGTTGTCTACTTCTTTTCCATTCCCTCTATCTTTCTGTGAGGTAATCGACAAACGGTTGCCACCGCCTGGTGAATCCCTGAGACGAACCCCTTAACACGAACTTAATCCGTTCTAACTTTATAAACCCTGCCATGTCGTTTATCCAGGTCTCCACACCTGGGGGTTTGGCTTCCTTCCACATTAACAATATCCTGCGCCGGGCTACTCGGGACGCAAAGGCCAACACGTCAGCCTCTCTCGCCTCCTGCACTCCCGGCTCTTCTGCAACCCCAAATATAGCCAACCCCCAGCTTGGTTCGACCCGGACCCCCACCACCTTCGAAAGCACCTTTGCCACCCCACCCAGAATCCCTGTAGTGCCGGGCATGACCAGAACATGTGGGTGTGATTCGCTGGGCCTCTCGAGCATCTCGCACACCTATCCTCTACCCCAAAAAATTTACTAAGCCGTGCTCCAGTCATATGCGCCTGTGTAACACCTTAACTTGTATCAGGCTTAGCCTGGCACACGAGGACGATGAGTTTACCCTACGCAGGGCATCAGCCCACAGCCCCTCCTCAATCTCCTCCCCAGTTCTTCTTCCCATTTCCCTTTCAGCTCATCTACCATGATCTCCCCCTCGTCCCTCATTTCCCTGTATATGTCTGACACCTTACCATCCCCCACCCATGTCTCTGAGATCACTCTATCCTGCACCTCCTGCGTCGGGAGCTGCGGGAATTCCCTCACCTGTTGCCTCGCAAAAGCCCTCAGTTGCATGTACCGAAATGCATTCCCTTGGGGCAACCCACATTTTTCCGTCAGCGCTCCCAGACTCGCAAACGACCCATCTACAAACAGATCTCTCAGTTGAACTACCGCAGTGCCATGCTCAAAATCCCCCATCCATTCTCCCCGGAACGAACCTATGATTGTTTCTTATCGGGGACCGCACCGAAGCTCCCGTCCTTCCCCTATGCCGTCTCCACTGCCCCCAAATTTTCAATGTGGCCACCACCACCGGGCTTGTGTATTTCTTTGGTGAGAACGGCAACGGTGCTGTCACCATTGCTTGTAGGCTAGTCCCCCTGCAGGACGCCCTCTCCAATCTCTTCCACGCCGCTCCCTCCCCGTCTCCCATCCACTTACACACCATTGAAACATTGGCGGCCCAGTAGTACTCACCCAGGCTCGGTAGTACTCACCCAGGCTTTACCAGCCCCACCCCTGTCCCTACTACGCTGCAAGAATCCCCTCCTCACTCTCTGGGTCTTCCCAGCCCACACAAAACTCATAATACTCTTCTCGATTCTTTTGAAAAAAGCCTTCGTGATCACCACCGGGAGGCACTGAAACACAAAAAGGAATCTCGGGAGGACCACCATTTTAACCGCCTGCACCCTACCTGCCAATGACAGGGACACCATGTCCCATCTCTTAAAGTCCTCCTCCATCTGTTCCACCAACCGCGTTAAATTAAGCCTGTGTAATGTACCCCAATTCTTGGCTATCTGGATCCCCAAGTACCGGACGTCCCTTGTTACCTTCCTCAACGGTAAATCCTCTATCTCTCTGCTCTGCTCCCCTGGATGCACCACAAACAACTCACTTTTCCCCATGTTCAGTTTATACCCTGAAAAAACCCCAAACTCCCCAAGTATCCGCATTATCTCTGGCATCCCCTCCGCCGGGTCTGCCACATATAGCAACAAATCATCCGCATACAGAGATACCCGGTGTTCTTCTCCCCCCCCCCCCTGAGTACTCCCCTCCACTTCCTGGAACCCCTCAATGCTATGGCCAGGGGTTCAATCGCCAGTGCAAACAATAACAGTCGATTTCGGCGTGAGAACAGCTGGTGAGTCAGTTTCAGTGGGTGCAGTGCGGAAGTGATTGCTGGGAGGTAAGTCTGTCCTTTAAAAGCACTTGCCTTTGCAGGGGCAGGCCAGTCGATTTTGGCGGGAGAATCAGCTGGTGAGTCAGTTTCAGCGGGAGCAGTGCGGAAGTGGTTGCTGGGAGGTAAGTCTGTCCTTTAAAAGCACTTGTCTTTGCAGGGGCAGGCCAGTCGATTTCGGCGTGAGAACAGCTGGTGAGTCAGTTTCAGCGGGAGCAGTGCGGAAGTGGTTGCTGGGAGGTAAGTCTGTCCTTTAAAAGCACTTGTCTTTGCAGGGGCAGGCCAGTCGATTTCGGCGTGAGAACAGCTGGTGAGTCAGTTTCAGCGGGAGCAGTGCGGAAGTGGTTGCTGGGAGGTAAGTCTGTCCTTTAAAAGCACTTGTCTTTGCATGGGCAGGCCAGTCGATTTCGGCGTGAGAGCAGCTGGTGAGTCAGTTTCAGCGGGAGCAGTGCGGAAGTGGTTGCTGGGAGGTAAGTCTGTCCTTTAAAAGCACTTGTCTTTGCAGGGGCAGGCCAGTTGATTTTGGCGGGAGTGGAGCTGGCTGGTTAGTCAATTTCAGCAGGAGCTGAGAATTTTTTTTTTTTTAAATTTGTGTTTTAGGCGGGAACAGGAAGTCGACCCGCGGACGTCTGGGAAGACCCTCACCAATAAATTCTGGTGGAGAGGAAACCCGAGACACTACACGTGTAGTTTCTCCCACCCGCCCTCCTCCTCTAACCTAATAATAAAACCCATTGGTCTGAGGTAAGTACCATATTTTATTATATTATTATTATTTTTTATAAAAAATTTAATTTAGTTGTTAGCCAGATCTTGGTAGAAAGTTAGAGGAATGGCAGGGAAGGGAGTGCAATGTTCCTCCTGCAGGATGTTTGAGGTGAGGGATGCAGTTCGTGTCCCTGGTGATTTTACCTGCAGGAAGTGCTGCCATCTCCAGCTCCTCCAAGACCGAGTTAGGGAACTGGAGCTGGAGTTGGAAGAACTTCGGATCATTCGGGAGGCAGAAGGGGTCATAGATAGCAGCTTCAGGGAATTAGTTACACCAAAGATTGGAGATAGGTGGGTAACTGTAAGAGGGACTGGGAAAAAGCAGTCAGTGCAGGGATCCCCTGCGGTCGTTCCCCTGAGAAACAAGTATACCGCTTTGGATACTTGTGGGGGGGGGACTTACCAGGGGTAAGCCATGGGATACGGGCCTCTGGCACGGAGTCTGTCCCTGTTGCTCAGAAGGGAAGGGGGGAAGAGGAGCAGAGCATTAGTAATTGGGGACTCTATAGTCAGGGGCACAGATAGGAGATTTTGTGGGAGCATGAGAGACTCACGTTTGGTATGTTGCCTCCCAGGTGCATGGGTACGTGATGTCTCGGATCGTGTTTTCCGGGTCCTTAGGGGGAGGGGGAGCAGCCCCAAGTCGTGGTCCACATTGGCACTAACGACATAGGTAGGAAAGGGGACAAGGATGTCAGGCAGGCTTTCAGGGAGCTAGGATGGAAGCTCAGAACTAGAACAAACAGAGTTGTTATCTCTGGGTTGTTGCCCGTGCCACGTGATAGTGAGATGAGGAATAGGGAGAGAGAGCATTTAAACACGTGGCTACAGGGATGGTGCAGGCGGGAGGGATTCAGATTTCTGGATAACTGGGGCTCTTTCTGGGGAAGGTGGGACCTCTACAGACAGGATGGTCTACATCTGAACCTGAGGGGCACAAATACCCTGGGGGGGAGATTTGTTAGTGCTCTTTGGGGGGGTTTAAACTAATGCAGCAGGGGCATGGGAACCTGGATTGTAGTTTTAGGGTAAGGGAGAATGAGAGTATAGAGGTCAGGAGCACAGATTTGACGTCGCAGGAGGGGGCCAGTGTTCAGGTAGGTGGTTTGAAGTGTGTCTACTTCAATGCCAGGAGTATACGAAACAAGGTAGGGGAACTGGCAGCATGGGTTGGTACCTGGGACTTCGATGTTGTGGCCATTTCGGAGACATGGATAGAGCAGGGACAGGAATGGATGTTGCAGGTTCCGGGGTTTAGGTGTTTTAGTAAGCTCAGAGAAGGAGGCAAAAGAGGGGGAGGTGTGGCGCTGCTAGTCAAGAGCAGTATTACGGTGGCGGAGAGGATGCTAGATGGGGACTCTTCTTCCGAGGTAGTATGGGCTGAAGTTAGAAACGGGAAAGGAGAGGTCACCCTGTTGGGAGTTTTTTATAGGCCTCCTAATAGTTCTAGGGATGTAGAGGAAAGGATGGCGAAGATGATTCTGGATAAGAGCGAAAGTAACAGGGTAGTTATTATGGGAGACTTTAACTTTCCAAATATTGACTGGAAAAGATAGAGTTCGAGTACAATAGATGGGTCGTTTTTTGTACAGTGTGTGCAGGAGGGTTTCCTGAAACAATATGTTGACAGGCCAACAAGAGGCGAGGCCACATTGGATTTGGTTTTTGGGTAATGAACCAGGCCAGGTGTTGGATTTGGAGGTAGGAGAGCACTTTGGGGACAGTGACCACAATTCGGTGACGTTTACGTTAATGATGGAAAGGGATAAGTATACACCGCAGGGCAAGAGTTATAGCTGGGGGAAGGGCAATTATGATGCCATTAGACGTGACTTGGGGGGGATAAGGTGGAGAAGTAGGCAGCAAGTGTTGGGCACACTGGATAAGTGGGGCTTGTTCAAGGATCAGCTACTGCGTGTTCTTGATAAGTATGTACTGGTCAGACAGGGAGGAAGGCGTCGAGCGAGGGAACCGTGGTTTACCAAGGAAGTGGAATCTCTTGTTAAGAGGAAGAAGGAGGCCTATGTGAAGATGAGGCGTGAAGTTTCGGTTGGGGCGATGGATAGTTACAAGGTAGCGAGGAAGGATCTAAAGAGAGAGCTAAGACGAGCAAGGAGGGGACATGAGAAGTATTTGGCAGGAAGGATCAAGGAAAACCCAAAAGCTTTCTATAGGTATGTCAGGAATAAGCGAATGACTAGGGAAAGAGTAGGACCAGTCAAGGGCAGGGATGGGAAATTGTGTGTGGAGTCTGAAGAGATGGGCGAGATACTAAATGAATATTTTTCGTCAGTATTCACTCCGGAAAAAGATAATGTTGTGGAGGAGAATGCTGAGCCCCAGGCTAATAGAATAGATGCCATTGAGGTACGTAGGGAAGAGGTGTTGGCAATTCTAGACAGGCTGAAAATAGATAAGTCCCCGGGACCTGATGGGATTTATCCTAGGATTCTCTGGGAGGCCAGGGAAGAGATTGCTGGACCTTTGGCTTTGATTTTTATGTCATCATTGGCTACAGGAATAGTGCCAGAGGACTGGAGGACAGCAAATGTGGTCCCTTTGTTCAAAAAGGGGAGCAGAGACAACCCCGGCAACTATAGACCGGTGAGCCTCACGTCTGTAGTGGGTAAAGTCTTGGAGGGGATTATAAGAGACAAGATTTATAATCATCTAGATAGGAATAATATGATCAGGGATAGTCAGCATGGCTTTGTGAAGGGTAGGTCATGCCTCACAAACCTTATCGAGTTCTTTGAGAAGGTGACTGAACAGGTAGACGAGGGTAGAGCAGTTGATGTGGTGCATATGGATTTCAGCAAAGCGTTTGATAAGGTTCCCCACGGTAGGCTATTGCAAAAAATACGGAGGCTGGGGATTGAGGGTGATTTAGAGATGTGGATCAGAAATTGGCTAGCTGAAAGAAGACAGAGGGTGGTGGTTGATGGGAAATGTTCAGAATGGAGTACAGTCACAAGTGGAGTACCACAAGGATCTGTTCTGGGGCCGTTGCTGTTTGTCATTTTTATCAATGACCTAGAGGAAGGCGCAGAAGGGTGGGTGAGTAAATTTGCAGACGATACTAAAGTCGGTGGTGTTGTCGATAGTGTGGAAGGATGTAGCAGGTTACAGAGGGACATAGATAAGTTGCAGAGCTGGGCTGAGAGGTGGCAAATGGAGTTTAATGTAGAGAAGTGTGAGGTGATTCACTTTGGAAGGAATAACAGGAATGCGGAATATTTGGCTAATGTTAAAGTTCTTGAAAGTGTGGATGAGCAGAGGGATCTAGGTGTCCATGTACATAGATCCCTGAAAGTTGCCACCCAGGTTGATAGGGTTGTGAAGAAGGCCTATGGAGTGTTGGCCTTTATTGGTAGAGGGATTGAGTTCCGGAGTCGGGAGGTCATGTTGCAGCTGTACAGAACTCTGGTACGGCCGCATTTGGAGTATTGCGTACAGTTCTGGTCACCGCATTATAGGAAGGACGTGGAGGCTTTGGAGCGGGTGCAGAGGAGATTTACCAGGATGTTGCCTGGTATGGAGGGAAAATCTTATGAGGAAAGGCTGATGAACTTGAGGTTGTTTTCGTTGGAGAGAAGAAGGTTAAGAGGAGACTTAATAGAGGCATACAAAATGATCAGGGGGTTAGATAGGGTGGACAGTGAGAGCCTTCTCCCGCGGATGGATATGGCTGGCACGAGGGGACATAACTTTAAACTGAGGGGTAATAGATATAGGACAGAGGTCAGAGGTAGGTTCTTTACGCAAGGAGTAGTGAGGCCGTGGAATGCCCTACCTGCTACAGTAGTGAACCCGCCAACATTGAGGGCATTTAAAAGTTTATTGGATAAACATATGGATGATAATGGCATAGTGTAGGTTAGATGGCTTTTGTTTCGGTGCAACATCGTGGGCCGAAGGGCCTGTACTGCGCTGTATTGTTCTATGTTCTAATAACGGGGACAGAGGACATCCCTGCCTCGTCCCTCTATGGAGCCGAAAATAGTCAGACCCCCGTCCATTCGTGACCACGCTCGCCATCGGGGCCCTATACAGCAACTGTACCCACCTGATATACCCATCCCCAAAACCAAATCTCCTCAGCACCTCCCACAAATTATCCCACTCCACTCTAGCAAATGCTTTCTCGGCATCCATCGCCACCACTATCTCCGCTTCCCCCTCTGGTTGGGGCATCATCATTACCCCTAGCAGCCTCCGTATATTTGTATTCAGCTGTCTCCCCTTCACAAACCCAGTTTGGTCTTCATGGACTACCCCCGGGACACAATCCTCTATCCTCATTGCCATTACCTTGGCCAGAATCTTAGCGTCCACACACAGGAGGGAAATGGGCCTGTAGGACCCGCATTGCAGCGGGTCTTTTTCCTTCTTTAGGAGGAGCGATATCGTTGCCTCTGACATAGTTGGGGGCAGCTGCCCCCTTTCCCTCGCCTCATTAAAGGTTCTCATCAGTAGCGGGGCCAGCAAGTCCATATATTTCCTATAGAATTCAACTGGGAATCCGTCTGGTCCCGGGGCCTTCCCCGCCTGCATGCTCCCAATCCCTTTCACCACTTCCTCCGTCTCAATCTGTGCTCCCAGTCCCACCCTCTCCTGCTCCTCCACCTTAGGAAATTCCAGCTGATCCAGAAAGCACATCATTCTCTCCTTCCCATCCGGGGGCTGAGCTTCATATAATCTTTCGTAAAATGCCTTGAACACTCCATTCACTCTCTCCGCTCCCCGCTCCATCTCTCCCTCCTCATCTCTCACCCCCCCTATCTCCCTCGCTGCTCCCCTTTTCCTCAGTTAGTGGGCCAGCAACCTGCTCGCCTTCTCCCCGTATTCGTACTGTACACCCTGTGCCTTCCTCCATTGTGCCTCTGCATTACCCGTAGTCAACAAGTCAAATTCTACATGTAGCCTTTCCCTTTCCCTGTACAGTCCCTCCTCCGGTGCCTCCGCATATTGTCTGTCCACCCTCAGAAGTTCTTTCAACAACCGCTCCCTTTCCCTACCCTCCTGCTTCCCTTTATGTGCCCTAATAGATATCAGCTCCCCTCTAACCACTGCCTTCAGCGCCTCCCAGGCCACTCCCACCTGTACCTCCCCATTATCATTGAGTTCCAAGTACCTTTCAATACACCCCCTCACCCTTAAACACACCCCCTCATCTGCCAATAATCCCATGTCCATTCTCCAGGGTGGACGCTGTTGTTTTTCTTCCCCTATCTCCAGGTCCACCCAATGTGGAGCATGATCCGAAATGGCTATAGCCGGGTACTCCGTCCCCGTCACCTTTGGGATCAGTGCCCTTCCCAAAACAAAAAAGTCTATTCGTGAATAAACTTTGTGGACATAGGAGAAAAACGAAAACTCCTTACTCCTAGGTCTACTAAATCTCCAGGGGTCTACTCCTCCCATCTGCTCCATAAAGTCCTTAAGCACCCTAGCTGCAGCCGGCCTCCTTCCGGTCCTGGACCTCGATCTGTCCAGCCCTGGGTCCAGCACCGTATTAAAATCTCCACCCATTACCAACTTTCCCGCCTCTAGGTCTGGGATGCGTCCTAACATACGCCTCATAAAGTTGGCATCATCCCAGTTCGGGGCATACACGTTCACTAATACCACCGCCTCCCCTTGCAATTTGCCACTCACCATCACGTATCTGCCCCCACTATCCGCCACTATAGTCTTTGCCTCAAACATTACCCGCCTCCCCACTAGTATGGCCACCCCCCTGTTTTTTGTGTCTAGCCCCGAATGAAACACCTGCCCCACCCATCCTTTGCGTAGTCTGACCTGGTCTATCAGCTTCAAATGCGTCTCCTGAAGCATAACCACATCTGCCTTAAGTTTCTTTAGGTGTGCGAGTACCCTTAATCGGCCCGTTCAGCCCTCTCACATTCCACGTGATCAACCGGGTTGGGGGGCTCTTTACCAGCTCCAGCTCCTCACCCGGTTCCCACGTAGCCGTATCTCCCCCAAGCGGCGCCCCCCCGCCCCGACCACCCCCCCCCATACCAGCTCCCCCTTCTCCCCAGCAGCAGCAACCCAGTTAACCTCCCCCCCCCCCCCCGCTAGATCCCAAACTAGCGTAATTGCACCCCCCATGTTGCTCCCAGAAGTTAGCAAACTCTGGCCGACCTCGGCTTCCCCCCGTGACCTCGGCTCACAATGTGCGAGTCCCCCTCCTTCCTGCTTCCCTGTTCCTGCCGTGATTACCATAGCGTGGGAACAAAGCTCGTGCTTCCCTTTTGGCCCCGCCCCAATGGCCGGCGCCCTCAGCTCCTCATCCTCCCTCCCCCCCCTCCCCCACGACATGGGGAAGAGAGAAAAGTTACAGGGTCGCAGGATTAACAACTTGGGAAGTCATCTCTTCCCTCTTTTCCCCCCCTTTCATCCCACATATTCACCCCCCCCACTTTGTCCCAAACGTTCTTTTTATGGCCCGCTCACTCCAGTTTCTCCTCGACAATAAATGTCCATGCCTCATCTGCCGTTTCGAAGTAGTGGTGTTTCCCTTGATGTGTGACCCACAGTCTTGCCGGTTGCAGCATTCCAAATTTAATCTTCCGTTTGTGCAGCACCGCCTTGGCCCGATTAAAGCTTGCCCTCCTTCTCGCCACCTCCGCACTCCAATCTTGATATACGCGGATCACCGCGTTCTCCCACCTACTGCTCCGAGTTTTCTTTGCCCACCTGAAGACCATCTCTCTGTCCTTATATCGGAGAAATCTCACCACTATGGCTCGAGGAATTTCTCCAGCCCTCGGTCTTCGCGCCATAACTCGATAGGCTCCCTCCACCTCCAGCGGACCCTTCGGGGCCTCCGATCCCATTAACGAGTGCAGCATCGTGCTCACATATGCCCCGACGTCCGCCCCTTCTACACCTTCGGGAAGACCAAGAATCCTTAAATTCTTCCTCCTCGCATTATTCTCCAGCACCTCCAGCCTTTCCACACACCTTTTGTGTTGTGCCTCCTGCATCTCCGTTTTCACCACCAGGCCCTGTATGTCGTCCTCATTCTCAGCAGCCTTTGCCTTTACGACCCGAAGCTCCTGTTCCTGGGTCTTTTGCTCCTCCTTTAGCCCCTCAATCGCTTGTAATATCGGGACCAACAGCTCCTTCTACATCTCCTTTTTGAGTTCTTCCACGCAACGCCGCAGGAACTCTTGTTGGTCAGGGCCCCATATTAAACTGCCTCCTTCCGACGCCATCTTGCTTTGTGCCTGCCTTCCTGGCCGCTGCTCTAGAGGATCCACCGCAATCCGGCCACTTTCCTCTCTTTTTTTCCATCCATGTCCAGGGGGGATTCCCTTCTGGATTACAGCACAGTGTTTTTTGCCCTTAAAATTGCCGTTGGGGCTCCTATCAAGAGCCCAAAAGTCCGTTCCACCGGGAGCTGCCGAAACGTGCGACCTAGCTGGTCATCGCCGCACCCGGAAGTCGCAACTTTTCTTTTTAAAATATCTGTGGAAACTTCTACTATATTTCTAGCTAGTTTAGAATTATTCCCTCCTTATTAATCTTTTAGTCATTCCTTTGTTTTTTATATTCTGTCCAATCTTCGGACCAGCCACTCATTCTTGTACAATGATGTGATTTTTCTTCAACTTTGATGCTATCTTTTTTTAGTTAAGCACGAATTACCCTCGGAATTTTTCTCTTGTTGGATTGCATCTATCGTGTATTCTGAAATAGCCTCTCAAATGTCTGCCACTGCCTCTATTGACCTATGCCTTCGCCTAATTTACCAGTTTACGTTAGCTGGCTATGCTTTCATGACGTCATAATTGCCCTTAAATTTAAAATACTAGTCTTAGACCCACTCTTCTCTCCCTCGAACTGAATGGAAAATTCAATCTCCATATGATCGCTGCTATGTAGGGGCGCCTTCCCTATGAAGTCATTAATCCTATCCCATTGCCCGATACCAGGTCTAGTATAGCCTACTCTCTGGTTGGCTACAGAATGTGCAGTTCTAAGAAACAATCCCAATAACATTCTATGACTTCCTTATTTAGACTACTTTATTTTCCAGTCTATATGTAGATTAAAATCCCCCATTATCGGCATACCTTTCTGACATTCCCATTATTTCTTCCTTAATACTCTGTCCTACCGTGAGCTATAATCCATGAGGCAGAATAATGTTTAATAACCTCTTGCATGGCACCTTATCAAATGTCTTCAGAAAATCCAAGTACACAACATTAATTGGTTCTGTGATCTACCCTGCTATTTATACCCTCAAAAAGTTCTAATAGATTTGTCAAACACAATTTCCCTTTCAAAAAACTGTCTAATAATATTATGATTTTCCAAGAATCATGTAAGCATATCTTTAATAATAGATTCCACCATTTCCCTACCAGTGATGTCAGGCTAACAGTTTCCTGTTTTCTCTTCTGGGCCTCCTCTTATTTCTCTTCTGTGTCCTTCTCCTCATTGACATCATCCATAAACAATGCCTCATGGGTTCTTGTACGCTGATGACATCCGGTTCTACCACTTCACTATCTCTTTTCATCACTCCACAGTCTCTGAATTGCTCTGCTTATCTAACATCCAGTCATGCAAGAGCAGGACCAAATTCTCCAACTAAATATTAGGAAGACAGAGCACAAAATCTATTCTGTAGCCAGCAACACCATCCCTCTGCCTTATCATTGTCTGAGGCCGAACCAGACTATCTGCCAGCTTTGTGTCAAATTTAACCTTGAGATGAGCTTCCATCCACACATTTCGACCTAACCCTCATCCATCATTTTATTACCTCTGGACTTAACTATCTCAATGCTCCCTTAGGCGGCCTCCCACCTGCCACATACTATAAACTTGGAGCTCATTCAAAGGTCTATTGTCTGTATCCTAACCCGCACTGTCCTGTTCACCCATTACCCGTCTACTTGCTTACCTTCCTTGGCTACCAATCTGGCAGTGCCTCAAGTTGAACAATCTTGTTACCTCCATGGACTCGCCTCTCCCTATCTCTAACCCCCTTGCCCTACAGCCCCTGAAATACTGGAGTTCCTCCAATTCAGGCCACTGCATATTCCAATTTTAATTGTACCACCATTGACAACTGTGTTTTCAGCTGCCCAAGCCCTCGCTTGTGGAATTACCTCCAAGGTGATCCTTTAAGAACAATCTTTTACCTTATGACCAAGTTTTTGATCATCTGTCCTCGCATCTCATGTGTTTCAGTGTCAAATGTTGTTTGACACCCTTTGAAGCACATGAGGATGTTTTATTATGCTGAAGGTGCTATATAAATGCAAGTTATTTAAAAGGGTGATTCAAACTCTTAGCACTCTTTAAACATGCAGTTCCACCCAATTAAGATGAATAACAATCCTATGGAGGTTTTGAACAAAACCACCTGGTTTCCCTAAATTGACATGCAATAGAATGATTATATGACAGTAGCTACTGATTTCAATACACATTTATAGCCTATAGTTTTGGAGACCCCTCCTTTTTTCCTCCAAGTCTAAACATCATCTCCCCTTTATTAAACTTCTTAATTTTGAAGACCTCTACCACGTTGCATCTGTCTTTTTCTAGAGAATAGAGACACATCCTGTTCAGTCTTTCCTGATAGCTGTATCTTCTCCAGTGTTTCCATATCCTACTTGTAGAATGCAGACTAGAACTCTACAGTATTAACTAGTATAACCATGGTTTGGTTAGAAACCAAGCAATGTCACCCCTGCCTACTTTAGCTGCACAAAAGGCAATCCACCTCGCTCACCAACAACATGAAAATATTGTTACCAATTTTAACCTATTCAATGAGGTAAGAATTTGAGCACACACCACCCTGAGCTCCGAACAGGTGCTTGTGTTTCATGGAGTGCTAGCTACAGTGAGTGAGACTCTGGAGTTGAGGTAAGTGTGGGAGTTTAGGGAAATAGGGGAGGGAGCGATTGCTGTCTCGTGTTTCCCTTACTACATCCACAGGTCAGTGGGGGCAGGAGCAGACCAAGGCCAAAGAGATGGAAGATAAGTTGCAGCCGTCCTACAAGATCGAGTTACTGGGATGGGGTGGAGGTAGAGCAGACCAGAAGGGTCGAACCATCGGAGCTGTGTGTATAAATAACTTCCCTCAGATATTCACGGCCTGGTCACCGGGGATTGGTGGTGGAGTGGACCCAGAGAGGCGGAGCATCAGAGCTATGAGTATAAATAACTTACTTGGGGATTTGCGGCCTGGTCCCCGGGGATGGAGCAGACCAGGAGGGACAGAGAGGACCCGGAGGGGCGGAGGGTCTGAGCTGCGAGTATAAATAACTTAGCTCGGGGATTTTGCTGAAATGAAAAAAAAATCTGAACGTGACATCACCGGAAAGCTGTGACCTGGTTGGCTGAATCTGGACTAAACAAATTAACTAAGTAAAGTAGAGATGGGTAGGCGGGCGATGTGCTGTAGCTGCATGATGTGGGAGCCGGTAAATCCCATTGCGAGCTGCAGTAGTCGTCACAGCTGTAAGTATTTGCAGCTCTAGGAATTTCAGCTCAGAGTTGATGAGCTGGTGTCTGAGCTTTGGACGCTGCGGCACATCAGAAAGGGGGAGAGTCACCTGGACACTGTATTTTAGGAGGCAGTCACACCCCATAAATTAAATTCAGCCACTGGTCAGGGACAGTATGGTGTGACTGCAGGTAAGACAGGTAGAGGTATCCTGAATTCAGAAATGTAGGAGCCTTAGCTCTTGACCTTGACCAACAGGTATGAGGTAATTCCTCCCTGTGTGGATGAGGAAAAGGACTGTAGGAAGTATGAGCAAACTGACCACTGCAACATGGTACAAGAGGCTATTCAAGTGGGGGGAGCAAAAAGAAAAGTGGTAGTTGTATGGAATTCCATAATTAGGGAGACTGGTAGCATCATTTGTAAGCAGGAGCGAGAATCCCAGATGGTATGTTGCCTACCCAGAGCCAGGGTGATGGACATCTCTAACGAGCTTGAAAGGATATTGAAGAGGGAGGGGGAGGATCTAGTTATTGTGGTCCACATTGATACAAGCAACATAGGCATAGCTATTGTAAGGGTCCGCCTATTTACATCTAATTTCCCTTTATTTTTTTATTATCTTGGCTGTTATAACTTTTGTATCTGGACGATAATTGAACCCCCCCCCCCTGCCCTGGTGATGTGCTGTTTTGATTGGCCTCTGAAGAACCCTGGTACCAGTGCTATTTGGTCTGGCCCAGTGATGAAATATTTTGATGGACTTGGCTGGCAGCCAATTGGCTACTTTGATTTCCCAAGACTTGACTGGCTCTCGATGATGATTAGTGCTAGTGTTTCTGAATGTTCTGCCAAACTCGGGCTCCATTTTGTTGAGTAAAGTTCATTTTTGATAAAGAGACTTGGAGAGCCACAGTTCTCATTTCTCTCTCTCTCCTGATGACGTCTCTAAAGCCCTGATGAAAAGGCCTTTCTCTCTCTCTCTCTCCACAGCCTGTTAAACCTGTAGGAAGATCCAGACCGGGCTGCAGGCAGGCTGGGTTATTTTGAAAACCTCCTTTTAAAATCTGATAGTCTTGCCTCAGCGAGGCTGATAATTGCAAGTTCTGACTCTGCACATGCCAGAAGATCCAATCCAACTGGTGGTTTTCAACACTCCTCGTCCAGGGAAGATAGCTGAATACAAAGACTTCAACATCAGCAACAAGAATCTTCCACTATCACTTTATCTTTTTCCCTTCCTCTGTGTGCATCTGTCTTGTGTGTGTTTGGGCAGAGGGTGGGTCTGTCTGAAAGTAATAGATTAACAGGCCGTTAATCTAGTTTAATTATTGCATGCTTTTAACCCTTTTCTTGTTATAACTAAACAATCATTGTGTTTTTACTTCCAAATCTGGTGCCTGTAAGTCATCGGATCAGTCTATAGATATGTCAGGAATAAACGAATGACTAGGGTAAGAGTAGGGCCAGTCAAGGACAGTAGTGGGAAGTTGTGCTTGGAGTCCGAGGAGATGGGAGAGGTGCTAAATGAATATTTTTCGTCAGTATTTACACAGGAAAAAGACAATGTTGTCGAGGAGAATACTGAGATTCAGGTTACTAGACTAGAAGGGCTTGAGGGTCATAAGGAGGAGGTGTTAGCAATTCTGGAAAGTGTGAAAATCGATAAGTCCCCTGAGCCAGATGGGATTTATCTTGGGATTCTCTGGGAAGTTAGGGAGGAGATTGCTGAGCCTTTGGCTTTGATCTTTAAGTCATCTTTGTCTACAGGAATAGTGCCAGAAGACTGGAGGATAGCAAATGTTGTCCCCTTGTTCAAGAAGGGGAGTAGAGACAACCCCGGTAACTCTAGACCAGTGAGCCTTACTTCTGTTGTGGGCAAAATCTTGGAAAGGTTTATAAGAGATAGGATGTATAATCATCTGGAAAGGAATAATTTGATTAGAGATAGTCAACACGGTTTTGTGAAGGGTAGGTTGTGCCTCACAAACCTTATTGAGCTCTTTGAGAAGGTGACCAAACAGGTGGATGAGGGTAAAGCAGTTGATGTGGTGTATATGGATTTCAGCAAAGCGTTTGATAAGGTTCCCCACGGTAGGCTACTGCAGAAAATACGGAGGCATGGGATTCGGGGTGATTTGAATGAATGAAATGAAATGAATGAAAATCGCTTATTGTCACAAGTAGGCTTCAATGAAGTTACTGTGAAAAGCCCCTAGTCGCCATATTCAGGCGCCTGTTCGGGGAGGCTGTTACGGGAATTGAACCGTGCTGCTGGCTTGCCTTAGTCTGCTTTCAAAGCCAGCGATTTAGCCCCGTGCTAAACAGCATCAGAAATTGACTAGCTGGAAGAAGACAAAGGGTGGTGGTTGATGGGAAATGTTCAGACTGGGGGGGAGGGGGGGGTGGGGAGGGGAGGGGGGGGGGGGAGAGGGAGGGGGGGAGGGGGGGAGAGGGGGAGAGGGGGAGAGGAGAGGGGGGGATGGAGGGGAGGGGGGGCAGGGAGGGAGGGGGGGAGGAGGAGACATTGGGGAAAGTCAAACCCTTTCCAAAAACAAGTAACAGGGCAGAGAATAAGAGAATAAAGAAATAGTCAGAAACCCAACTTCAGGAACTGGAGGTAATGGCAAAACTACAAGAAGTATACTGGTTAAACCAGAAGAGAAAAATGATAAACAAGCGAATAAAGCATCAGTGCTGAGGGACAGGTTCCGGGGTATAGCCCAATTAAGAGTTCTTTCTACTGCTGCACGGAGTGTAAGGAATAAACTAGATAAGCTGCAGGCGCAAATCCAAATTGAAGATCATGATTTAGTAGCTATTACAGAGACATGGCTGCAGGATGGACGGGACTGGGAACTAAATATACCTGGTTATAAACTTGACAGAACGGACAGAGAATATGGCAGAGGGGGTGGAGCAGCCTTACTGATTGAAATACTATCACTTCAATGGTGAGGGAGGATATAATCAGGGGAAAGCATCCTGTGGAGACCATATGGGTTGATCTAAGGAACAGAAAAGTTTCTAAAATTGTAATAGGTGTTGTCTATAGAGCCCCCTGGTAGCAGTTAGAGGAGGCGGTGATACAGTGGTATTGTCACTTGACGAGTAAGCCAGAGATCCAGGGTAATCCTCTGGGTACCTAGGTTTGAATCCCACCATGGCGGATGGTGTAATTTGAATTCAATTAAAAAACCTGGTATTAAAAGCCTAATTAATGATGACCATGAAACTATTGTCGATTGTTGTAAAAACTCATCTCGTTAGTTATAGGAGCAGAATTAGGCCGTTTGGCCCATTGAGCCTGCTCCGCCATTCGATCATGGCTGATCTCATCCTGGCCTTAACTCTACTGTCCTGCCCTTTCTCCAAACTCCTCAAATTTACTCACTGTCCCAGCATCCACCACACTATGGGGCAGCAAAATCCACAGATTCACAATCCTTTGGGAGAAGTAGTTTCTCCTCAACTCTGTTTTAAATTTGCTACCTCTTAGCCTAAGACTATGAGCTCTCGTTCTAGAATGTCCCACAAGCGGAAGCATCCGCTCCACTTCTACTTTAACCATGCCTTTTATCATCCTGTATACCTCAATTTGATCTCTCCTCATTCTTCTAAATGCTACAGAGTATCGACCTGAACTGTTCAATCTCTCTTTATACAACAAACCCCTCATCTCTGGAATCAACCTCGCGAACCTTCTCTGAACTGCCTCCAATGCCACTGCATCTTTCCTCAAATAAGGGGAACAAAACTGTGCACAGTACTCCAGGTGTGATCTCACCAATGCCTTATATAGTTGCAACAACACTTCCTTACCTTTATACTCTATTCCTTCAGCTATAAATGGCAACATTCCATTCACTTTCATTATTATCTACTGTACCTGCATGCTAGTATTCTGTGGCTCATGAACCAGGACTCCCAGATCCCTCTGCATTGGAGCACCCCAAGGTCTCTCTCCATTTAGATAATAAGTTGCCTTTCTATTTTTCCGACCAAAAGCATGCCCTAAGTAACGAGTTAGTGATGTATATCCTGATGTGACAATACATCAGCAGGCACATGCTGGAGACGTAGAGTAGTCTGTCTCATGAAAGACATAGCTACTCTGTAGCTTATCTTGTACAAAGTGTTGATAAAGCAGTTTGAAGCAATTACCTGAACCAGACCAAAGTTACTCAAGATAAGATAAGCCACGGAACCAACATATGAAAGAACTAAGATTCCTCATCCTCCCAACCTCTCTGCAGCCTTTAATACAATTGACTATGCCATTTTACTCCAACGCCTCTCTCTTACCTAGGTTAGTGGGAATGAGTGCAGCTCATTATTACTTATCCAATGAGAGCATTTCCAACAATGGCTTCTCGACTCTACACTTATCCCTGGAGCCTCTTATAATTTATCACTGATCCCCTTCTCTGCCTTATCTACATGCTGGCCTTTCACAACATCAGTCAAACACTATAGGTCAGCTTCCTTGTTTATACTGATGGTGTCCAGCTCGGCCTTTGCACCCTATCCCTTGACCCCTCCATTGTTGTCCAGTCTTGGATGCGCATCAATATTCTTGACAGCAGTTCCATTGCCCTCTGAGATGCTACCTGAGTTTGAACCAGATTGTTCGCAACTTCAGTATCTTGACACGAGCTGAGCTCCTAAAGCCAAATCCACTCTGTCACAAAACCTGCTTCCACCTCTGTAGCATCCGCCCCTACCTCAGCTTATCTGATGGTGAAACTCTGATTGTATGTCTTTGTCACCTCCAAACTGGAATATGGCTGTGCGTTCCTGGCCAGCTTCCCATCATCCATAAATTCCAGCTTGTCTAAAACAAAGCTGACTGTGTAATTTGTTATGGGCCAGGGTTTAGAGAACCACAAAGTGTATCATGGAGTTCACCTGACCCACAACTTTTAATAGATTGTGGTATGGGGAGCACACGGCCCACTCTACAGGTGTGGTACAGCAGAAATGGAAAAGTATTTTTTAAAGCAAAACAATGTTTATTCTATGAACTCAAGTTAACCTTTTTAAAACATACAGTGAACATCTTATCAACCATTAATTCAAATACAACCCCCAAAGACTACAACACTAAGTAAACCTTTAAGCTTTCCTTTTTAACATCCATAAGACTTAAAAAGAAAACCTTTATCATAAGCACATCAGGTTAAAGTCACTACTGTTATTAGTTTTAAATCACCAGGATCGATTTACAGTCTTTAGATTACAGAGAAAGATTCATACACCTTCTGGCTGTGACTTCAGCTATCCGGCTCTGAAAACAAAACTAAAACACACCCTGCAGCAAACAGCCTAAAATGAAAGTTAAATGCTGACAGACAGCCCAGCTCCACCCACTCTCTGACATCACTGCAGTAATAAACGCCTATTTCTTAAAGGTACTCTCACTACAGATACCCTCACCTTTTCACTATCCTTTAAGAAATGCACACAGTAAATATACTTTTTCGTTTCTAAAAACAACACACGCAAACAGGTATAATAATATCGTCCTTTTTTTCCCCGTTTTTCTTCCTCCAACTGAAATCCTTATCAATTGACAGTCTCCTTGAACAAGAAGATCTCTGCACGATCCGTCCATTTCTCTAAGCCTCGGCATTTCTCTTTAAAGTCAGATACTTTAGTTCAATCTGATCACAGAGTCTCTTGCAATTCTCCAACACAGGAGCATTGGTTATCACAGCTTTCAGACCGTCAAATGCCTGTTGAAAGTCCGCTGTCCACTGAAATGTTCGACATTTCTTCGGCAAGTCCATCACTGGAGAAACCACGCGACAAAACCTTTGCACAAATGTTCGATCAAATCCAGTCATGCCAAGAAATCACATTATTTCCCTTTGTCTTGAGGGTATCGGAAACTCCTCAATAACTGTTGGTTTCACATCCCGTGTGACCATTAAACCCTGTCCGATTGTATGGCCAAGGAAAGTGACTTGGGTTTTTCCAAATTCACTTTTGGCTAGGTTTACCACCAAAGCCGCCTCCTGAAGTCAATCGAATAACTCCATCAGATGTTTTAAATGTTCTGTCCATGTCTGGCTGAAAATTACCAGATCGTCGATGTATACCACACAATTGGGTAATCCTGAAACAACTTTGTTAGTTAACCGTTGAAATGTGGCTGGGGCGTTTTTCCTGTCAAATGACATAACTTTGAATTGGTACATACCATCTGGAGTCACAAAAGCTGAAATCTCCTTTGCCCTTTCGGATAAAGGCACCTGCCAGTAACCTTTAAGAAAATCCAGTTTGGAAATAAAAGCTGATTGTCCCACTTTCTCAATGCAATCCTCCAAACGTGGGATAGGATAAGAGTCCGTTCTTGTAACTGCATTAACCTTTCTATAGTCCACACACAACCATTGGGTACCATCTGTTTTAGGTACCATCACTATAGGTGAGCTCCATCGGCAACCCACTTCAATTATGCCATTTTTAAGCATACTCTCAATCTCTTTGTTAACCTGTGCCAATTTTAAAGGGTTAAGTCTATATGGATGTTGTTTGATTGGAACAGCATTTCCCACATCTACATCATGTATAGCCGTTTTAGTACTTCTCAATTTATCTCTACAAACTTGCCCACGTGATATCAAAGAACAAAGAACAAAGAAATGTACAGCACAGGAACAGGCCCTTCGGCCCTCCAAGCCCGTGCCGACCATGCTGCCCGACTAAACTACAATCTTCTACACTTCCTGGGTCCGTATCCCTCTATTCCCAAGCTATTCATGTATTTGTCAAGATGCCCCTTAAATGTCACTTTCGTCCCTGCTTCCACCACCTCCTCCAGTAGCGGGTTCCAGGCACCCACTACCCTCTGTGTGAAAAACTTGCCTCGTACATCTACTCTAAACCTTGCCCCTCTCACCTTAAACCTCTGCCCCCTAGTAATTGACCCCTCTACCCTGGGGAAAAGCCTCTGACTATCCACTCTGTCTATGCCCCTCATAATTTTGTAGACCTCTATCAGGTCGCCCCTCAACCTCCGTCATTCCAGTGAAAACAAACCGAGTTTATTCAACCGCTCCTCATAGCTAATGCCCTCCATACCAGGCAATATTCTGGTAAATCTCTTCTGCACCCTCTCTAAAGCCTCCATATCCTTCTGGTAGTGTGGCGACCATAATTGAACACTATACTCCAAATGTGGCCAAACTAAGGTTCTATACAGCTGCAACATGACTTGCCAATTCTTATAATCAATGCCCCGGCCAATAGGTTGCATCCCTAATTGCAAACAATACGAATGGAATTCCTTTATCACAATCCTCTGGGTAATCGTGACAATAAGCCCTCAACATAGTCTTTAATGTCTGATGCCTCCTTTCTAATGCTCCCTGCGATTCTGTATGGTACACAGTTGATTTAAATTGTTTTAGTCCAAAGCTAACCATAACTTCTTTGAATAACCTTGAGGTAAAATTTGATCCTTAATCCGATTGTATTTCTGTGGGTAGTCCATATCTAGTAAAGAATTTAAGTAACTCCTCCACGATCTTTTTAGCTGTAATATTATGTACTGGAATGGCCTCTGGAAACCTAGTAGACCCATCCATTATCGTTAAAAGATATTGATTCCCACTTTTCATTTTAGGAAGCGGTCCTACGCAATCAATTAGGACCCTTGTAAAAGGCTCCTCAAATGCTGGAATGGGTATTAAGGAACTGGTTTTATCACTGCTTGAGGTTTCCCTATCACTTGGCATGTGTGACATGATTGACAAAATTTAACTACTTCTTTATGTAGTCCAGGCCAATAAAAATGTTTTTGGATTTTAGCTTGAGTTTTCTTTATTCCCAAATGACCTCCCACTGGTACCTCATGTGCAACTCACAACACCTCCTTTCTATACCCTACCGGCAATACTACTTGATGAACTTCTGCCCACTTTTCAACCGCCTGCATATGTAAATGTCTCCATTTTCTCATCAAGACATCACTTTTACGGTAATAACACGTATAATCTAGTATACACTCAGATTCCTCTTCTGTGTATGCTTTCTGATATATCCGGTTTATTTCTATATCTTTTTGTTGTAATTCTGCCAATTTTCCTGAACTAAAAATATCCGCCCCATCCACCACCTGTTCTTGTTCTTTTTCAACCATCTGATCCAAAATCATTTCTGATAATTGCACTTCAACTTTATCTTCACTCTTTGATTTCTCCTCTTGTCTTAACCTGTGACTTTGCGACCTTTTCACTACACAATCCGGAAAAATCCCAAGATATTCGTCCTTCAACACTTCAGTTGTCTGATTTTCCACTGGCTTATCAATCACAGTAGGCATCACTCCCACCTGCGATCCAGCTATATCATTACCCATTCCTGGACAAGATAGTTTCTCAATTACTCTTACTACCACTTCACCACTCTTCACTGGACTTTCCAACCTTACCTCCTCTCACCCTGAATTCCACATATTACACGGAAGACACGCGGTTGGGGGTCCGGAGAATCCCACCCCTTATGACTCAAATTCATGAGCAAATAGGCAGTTAAAGCGAAAGGCCATACGTGGAGTGCAGTATGCACATCATCCAGCACATCTTAGTCTAAAGAAGCACTTGCTTCTCATGCAATGAGGACCATGACTTTAGAAAAAATAGAATCATCAGCCCCACCAGCCATTACGCCTGCAAAATCCATAATGTGTTGAACCTTTGAAAGCTAGGAAGTTAATTATATGCTCTCTATACGCTTACAAGAGTTATCCTCTTACTACTGGAGAATACATTGATATTTGTGATTTGTCAATTAAGGATCAAGAGATATGTCCTAGATCCTTTTCCGAGAACTGCTACACCAGAGCCACAAAACCATTTTTCTCTGGTAGAAGGGTTTTCTTTTCTCAAGGAGCCCTAGTAGTACGCAAAGCTACTTCATTATAAATTCAGACTTATGTTTCGAACATCAAAGTATAAATTGCCAATTCAAACCCCACATTTTGCTCTTGTTATTGGTGCATCATTAAAGAGTTACCTCTATTCATCAAGAGGAACCTCGGGCTCCATGTCCACATAGAAACTTCTGGGAGTTAAGGGGTCACTGATGTGCTAATGGTGATAAGATAATCCACCCCCAGTGGTGCATAGCCACTGCAGCTGTGCACAATCTACAAGATGCACCACAGCACCTGCCAAACTTCAACACAACTTCTTTCTTTGGCCCCTGACTCCTGGGGAGATGAGGGCACATTGGGACACCGCCAACTGCAAGCTCCCACCAAGTCACACACCATCCGGACATGGAACTATCGCACTGTTTCTTCACTGCCACTGGGTGACAATTCTGGAACTCTCTAACACCGAAGAAGCAGTGGTTCAGCAGTGGCTGGGAAATAAATGCCGGTCTTGCCAACAATGCTCAGTACCAGGGAAACCCAAACTGCCTTAACGCAATGACTCTTTAAAGGATCATGTTGATTTGTAACAGATGGTGTACAAGTGCTGAAAGGAATTAGATTTACTTCATTTTGTCTGAAAAGATGGAACCAAAGTTTGCATAGACACTGATTTGGATCCTTCCAGAGGATGCTCTGGGAACGTTGGCTCCCGTCTTTGTCTGGGAATCATCACCATTAATTGCAGTCATGTTGCTTTGCCCATTTTATCGGTTTGTATTGTAGTTGTCACAATGACAAAGTGACAAATTCTATGACTGGCATTTATTGCCTGTTTCATCAGGCCCTGGTTCCAGACTGGCTTGTGTTCCAAACAGGCCACATACTTTCCAATTTACAAAACCAAACAAGAGCTGCCCGTCCACAAAAAGCTGACAACTTGACAACAGCTCTGAATAGACTCATGCTATGGGAGCTTGTGATTACACTTAAAATGCAGTGTGACGTGAGTTTATAACTGAAACTGTGACATTCAATAATCTTGGATTGGAGGGAACGAAAACCCTGAGGAATGAGAAACTGAAGCTTGTAGCAGTGACAAACTTTGGAATTTATGAAGGAGGTGCAAGTGGTGAAGGCATGAGATTTATTAGCAGGCTGAGCTGGGAGCAGGCATATCTACTCACACCCCAGAAAATTAAAGTTTTTGTTATTTCCTTTGTTGTAGTTTACAATATTTAGCCATCTTCCACAGCAGAAGTAATTTTTCCTGCCACAGTTAAATACTTTTATGGAAATTGTTGTACAGACTTGAATAACTGATCCAGTTGTTTCCACTGAGAATTCAACTCCAGATGCACCATGTTAGTTAGTGAAGTGAAGCATTTATAATTTGGACCAACAACAGAAACTTGGCACTACATCCCACATGAACAAGAACAAACCTAGCTCATTATAGCATTTCCACACTGTAATAGATCATTGGAAATTGGAGATTAGAAATTAGCAGGAACTTCTTCACCCAAAGGGTTGTGAATCTCTGGAATTCCTTGCCCAGTGAAGCAGTAGAGGCTTCTTCATTAAATGTTTTTAAGATAAAGATAGATAGTTTTTTGAAGAATAAAGGGATTAAGGGTTATGGTGTTCGAGCCGGAAAGTGGAGCTGAGTCCACAAAAGATCAGCCATGATCTCATTGAATGGTGGAGCAGGCTCGAGGGGCCAGATGGCCTACTCCTGCTCCTAGTTCTTATGTTCTTATGTATTACAAAGAGAGATTCATACACCTTCTGGCTGTGACTGCAGCTATACAGCTCTGAAAACAAACCTAAAGCACACCCTGCAGCAAACAGCCTAAAATGAAAGTAAGAAGTTGACAGACAGCCCAGCTCCATCCACACTCTGACAACACTGGTAAACATTTCTTAAAGGTACTCTCACATGACACCTCCCCCCAAGAAAAAAAATAAACCATCAACTTCAAGATGGTTTCATTTTTCACCTTTTCACTATCCTTTAACAAATGCACATAGTAAATATACTTTTTCATTTTAAAAAGAACACACGCAATCAGTTATAATAACATAGTCCATTTTTGTTTGTTCTTCTTCCTCCAACTGAAACTGCTTCCGTTCATCACATTCGTGACAAAGCATCGGGCTATCACGTTTTCTCATCCTGCCACATGTACTATTTGTAAATTAAATGGCTGTAACAATAAACTCCAGCGAAACAGCCTTGCATTGTTATTCCGGAATCGCTCCATAAACGTCAACGGATAATGATCAGTATATATAATGGTGTCAGACGGATTGCTGGTCACATAAATGTGAAAATGTTGCAAAGCTAGCACCAAACTCAAAGACTCCTTCTCAATCGTTGAATGATTTTTCTGGTGAGAATTCAATTTCTTTGAAAAATAACCAATACGCCGCTCTAGCCCTTCATCGTCGTCTTGTAGAAGCACCGCACCTACACCCACATCAATTGCATCAACCTTTCTATAGTCCACACACAACTGTTCGGTACCGTCTGGTTTAGGTACCATCACTATGGGTGAGCTCCATTGTCTGCAACCCATTTCAATTATGCCATTTTTAAGCATACTCTCAATCTCTTTGTTAACCTGTGACAATTTTAAAGGGTTAAGTCTATATGGATGTTATTTGATTGGAACAGCATTTCCCACATCTACATCATGTATAGCCATTTTAGTTCTTCCCAATTTATCTCCACAAACTTGCCCATGTGATATCAATAACTCTTTCAGGTCAGTTTGTTTTTCCTCTGGAAGGTAATGCCACAATTTATCCCAATTTTTAAGAACATCCTCATTTACCAATTTAATTTGAGGTATGTCAAATTCACAGTCATCTGGATTTGGTTCGTCACTTTGAGTTAGAATCATTAAAACCTCCTCCTTTTTCTCTCCTTCCCTTTCAAAGTACCTTTTAAGCATATTCACATGACACACTCGGTGAGTTTTCCTTCTATCTGGCATTGTTACCACATAATTCACCTCACTTAATTTCCTTTCAAACTGATAAGGTCCACAAAACCTTGCTTTTAAACGTTCACCTACCACTGGTAACAATACTAAAACTTTGGGCGTCATTCTCCGACCCTCCGCCGGGTCGGAGAATGGCCGTTGGCCGCCGTGACTCCCGCCCCCGCCCCCGCCGAAGTCTCCGCTACCGGAGATCGGGCGGGGGCGGGAATCCGGCCGCGCCGGTTGGCGGGACCCCCCGCTGGATTCTCCGGCCCGGATGGGCCGAAGTCCCGCCCAGGAATTGCCTGTCCCGCCGGCGTAAATCAAACCTGGTATTTACCGGCGGGACCAGGCGGCGTGGGCGGGCTCCGGGGTCCTGGGGGGGAGGGCGCGGGGCGATCTGACCCTGGGGGGTGCCCCCACGGTGGCCTGGCCCGCGATCGGGGCCCACCGATCCGCGGGCGGGCCTGTGCTGTGGGGGCACTCTTTCCCTTCCGCCTCCGCCACGGCCTCCACCATGGCGGAGGCGGAAGAGACTCTCCCCACTGCGCATGCGCGGGAAACTAACAGCAGCCGCTGACGCTCCCGCGCATGCGCTGGGAAACTGACAGCGGCCGCGGACACTCCCGCGCATGCGCCGCATTTCCGCGCCAGCTGGCAGGGAAACAAACGCCATTTCCGCCAGCTGGCGGGGCGGAAATCCCTCCGGCGTCGGCCTAGCCCCTCAATGTTGGGGCTAGGCCGCCAAAGATGCGGAGCCTTCCGCACCTTTGGGCCGGCGCGATGCCCGTCTGATTGGCGCCGGCTTTGGCGCCAGTCGGCGGGCATCCCGCCGTTGGGGGAGAATTTCGCCCTTTATCTCCAATTGCAAAATTACGAACTTTGGATTTCTTGTCCGCTACCCGTTTCATCACATTTTGTGCAACTTTTAATAGTTGTCTAGCCAATTCACCTGCTCTATTTAATCGTTCCCTAAAATTTGCCACGTAATCCAATAATGTAATTTCCGATTTCTCACTCACCAATTTTTCCTTAATAAATTTAAGTGGTCCTCTTACATCATGACCAAAAGGACGGAATTTGGTTGACTGATTAGGTGCATCCCTAATTGCAAACAGTACGAATGGAATTCCTTTATCCCAATCCTCTGGACAATCATGACAATAAGCCCTCAACATAGTCTTTAATGTCTAATGCCACCTTTTTAACGCTCCCTGCGATTCTGGATGGTACACAGTTGATTTAAATTGTTTTATTCCTAAGCTATCCATAACTTCTTTGAATAACCTTGAGGTAAAATTTGATCCTTGATCGGATTGTATTTCTGTGGATAGTGCATATCTAGAAAATAATTTAAGTAATTCCTCCACAATCTTTTTAGCTGTAATATTACGTACTGGAATGGCCTCTGGAAACCTAGTAGACACATCCATTATAGTCAAAAGATATTGATTCCCACTTTTCGTTTTAGGAAGCGGTCCTACACAATCAATTAGGACCATTGTAGAAGGTTCCTCAAATGCTGGAATGGGTATTAAGGGTGCTGGTTTTATCACTGCTTGAGGTTTCCCCATCACTTGACATGTGTGACATGATTGACAAACTTTTACGACATCTTTATGTCGTCCAGGCCAATAAAAATGTTTCTGGATTTTAGCTTGAGTTTTCCTTATTCCCAAATGACCTCCCACTGGTACCTCATGTGCAACTCGCAACACCTCCTTTCTATACCCTACCGGCAATACTACTTGATGAACTTCTGCCCACTTTTCATCCGCCTGCATATGTAAATGTCTCCATTGTCTCATCAAGACATCACTTTTACGGTAATAACACTCTGGTATACACTCAGATTCCTCTTCTGTGTATGCTTTCTGATACATCCAGTTTATTTCTATATCTTTCTGTTGTAACTCCGCCAATTTTCCTGACCTAAAAATATCCGCCTCATCCTCCACCTGTTCTTGTTCTTTTTCAACCGTCTGATCAAAAATCGTTTCTGATAATTGCACTTCAACTTCATCTTCACTCTTTGATTTCTCCTCGTCTTAACATGTGACTTTACGACCTTGTTACTACACAATCCAGATAAATCCCAGGATATTCATCCTTCAACACTTCAGTTGTCTGATTTTCCACTGGCTTATCAACCACAGTAGGCATTACTCCCACCTGCGATCCAGCTATATCATTACCCAAGATAAACTGTATTCCTGGACAAGATAATTTCTCTATTACTCCTACTACCACTTCACCACTATTCACTGGACTTTCCAACCTTACCTTATATAATGGCACAGTACTCCTCCTCTCACCCTGAATTCCACATATTACCACCTTTTCTGGCAATATTCTTTCCAAACCACATAACTCCTCATCTCTTACAATTAAAGATTGAGTAGCTCCCATATCTCATAAAATTGTGACTTATTTACCTGCTCCTCCTGATACACGTGAGTAAACTTTACCCACACAAGTAAATTATTTAAAGAGATCTGACACCTTCTTATCAATCACCTCTTGATCAGGCTGTACAATCTTTTGCACCTCCTTTGCTTCACTTGGACTTTCCTTTACCACTTTAACAAACCTCACTGTCTTATCCTGTTTTACCACACCAGCCTTCCCAGTGCTTTTCTTCAACCACCAACACTGTGACTTTACATGGCCTCGTTAATTACAGTGAAAACATTTGAAACTTTTCATTTCTTTTCCACTCTCCTGGATTTCTTTTTTAATCTGAGGTACACTCTCCTTATTATCTCCCATTAAATCACCTTTACTTTTACCATTTAAGTGTTTCTCATGTCCCCAGTTTCTATCCCTCACAGGCTGAAACTGATGTCAGAAACCAAACTTTGATTTATGAACTAATTCATAATCATCTGTCATTTCTGCTGCTAACCTCGCAGTTTTAACCCTCCGTTCTTCCACATGAGTTCTCACTACATCAGGAATTGAACTTTTAAACTCCTCCAAAAGTATAAATGCTCTGAGAGCTTCATACATTTGGTCTATTTTCAAGGCCCTTATCCACCTGTCAAAATTACTCTGTTTGATCGTTTCAAACTCCATGTATGTTTGACCAAATTCTTTCCTTAAATATCTAAACCTTTGTCTGTGGGCTTCAGGCACTAATTCATATGCACGTAAGATGGATTTTTATCACCTCCTCATACGACTCAGATACCTCCTCTGATAGTGATGCAAACAGTTCACTAGTCCTATCTACCAGCTTTGTCTGAATCAGTAATACCCACATGTCCTGTGGCCATTTCATTTGTTTAGCTACCTTCTCAAAAGAAATGAAAAAGGCTTCTACCTCCTTCTCATTAAACCTTGGCAATGCTTGGACATATGTAAATAGATCCCCACCAAGCCTTCGACTATGACGCTCTTTCTCACTATCCTCATCACTATCATCCAACTGTACATTTCCCTGTACACCGGCCAATTTTAACTGACTGTCATGTTTCATGGACATTTTCTGAAGTTCAAACTCTCTCTCTTTATCTTTTTCCCTGATCTGTGTCTCCATTTCTCTTTCTTTTTCTCTCTATCTCTTTTGTATTCAAGCTGCTTTAATTCTTTCTCATGTTCCATTTGTTTAATTTGTAACTGAATTTTTGCCATTTCCAATGAGTCAAACGGCATCTCAGGCACCTTTAAATGCTTATCCACAACCATAATTACCTCACCTTTCCGCATTTTGTCAGGTAATGTTAACTGCAATGTTTTTGCCAAATCTAACAGTCTGCTTTTAGTCTCTGTCCGTAAGGTACTGTGGATGACCGTCTCCACCCCCAAACACTTCTGAGCCTCTGAAAGAGCCATTGCCCACAACACACTCCCTACTTAAACTAAAATACCAGACCTGAAAAGCACCCACAATATGCTCACCCCTCACTGTATTTAAGTTCACTAAGCCAGTCCAATAGATAGACTGTTATCCTATCCCGGACGAGTCCCAAATTTGTTATGGGACAGGGTTTAGAGGACCCCCAAAGTGTATCATGGAGTTCACCTGACCCACAAATTTTAATAGATTGTGGTATGGGGAGCACACGGCCCACTCTACAGGTGTGGTATAGCAGAAATGGAAAAGTATTTTTTAAAGCAAAATAATGTTTATTCTATGAACTCAAGTTAACCTTTTTAAAACATACAGTGAACATCTTAGCAACCATTAATTCAAACCAACCCCCAAAGACTACAACACTAAGTAAACCTTTAAGCTTTCCTTTTTAACATCCGTAAGACTTAAAAACAAAACCTTTATCAGAAGCACATCAGGTTAAAATCAATAGTTAATAATTTTAAAACACCAGGATCGATTTACAGTCTTTGTATTACAGAGAGATTCATACACCTTCTGGCTGTGACTGCAGCTATCCAGCTCTGAAAACGAATCTAAAACATGCCCTGCAGCAAACAGCCTATTACAAAGGTAAAAAGCTGAGACAGCCCAGCTCCACCCACACTCTGACATCACTGATAAACACCCATTTCTTAAAGGTACATTTCTTAAACACCCATTTCTTAAAGGTACTCTCACATGACATGTGCCAGAACTGCACCAATGCCATATGGAGATGAGTCGCACGTGAGCACCAACTCTTTCCTGAGGTCGTAGTGTGCCAAGACGTTTTCTGAGGAAAGCTGTTCTTTTATCTTCTTGGAAGACCTGTCGTGGCGGGCGGAGTACTCCCAGGCTTGCCCCTTTTTTAGTAATTGGTGTAGCGGGTCAAAGATGGAAGCTCTGTTCTGTATGAACTTTCCATAATATGTCACCAATCCTAAAAAAGACCTTAACTCCTGGATTGTGGTGGGGGCCAGGGCATCTTTAAATCGCCCTCACCCGATCCTCCAAATGGTGTATCCTCTGATTTGTCAACCTTGTACCCCAGATAGGTTACTGGAAGTGCTAGAAGAACACATTTCTCCCTCTTTAGGTGCATGCCTGCTGCTGAAAACCTCCCAAGGACTTCCTCCAGGTTTTGCAGGTGTTCTGCCCTTGTTTTTCCTGTAATGAGGACATCGTCCAGGTAAATGGTGACCTGTGGTAACCCTTGCAATATATTCTCCATTGTCCTCTGGAATATCGCACAGGCTGACGATACCTCAAAGGGTAATCTTGCATACTGAAAAAGGCCCTTCAGTGTGTTTATCATTGAGAATTTTTGCGACTCTTCGTCCAGCTTCAGCTGTAAATATGCATGGCTCATATCCAGCTTTGAGAATAAGAGTCCTCCAGCCAGCTTTGCATACAAATCCTCAATCCGGAGAATTGGTATTTGTCCAGTTGTGAGTAGCGATTAATCATTTGTTTGAAACCTCCACAAAGGTGGACCGAGCCGTTCAGCTTAAGGATAGGCACCACAGGTGTCGCCCACACTGCAAACTGGACCGGTTTTATTATTCCCTCACGCTCTAATCATTTTATTTCCATATCGACTTGCTGCCTTAATGTGAAGGGTACTGATCGGGCTTTGTAGCATTTTGGGACTGCCTCTGGATCTACATGCAATGTTGCCTTTTCTCCCTTTATTGTTCCGAGCCCTTCTCGGAAAACCTCTGGGTATTTGCACAGGAGTTCGCTCAGGCAGCCATTTTCCAGCTGGAAAATGTTTACCCAATCCAGCTGGATCTCTTTTAGCTAGTTTCGTCCCAATAAGCTTCACAACCATTAAAGGCAGCCTAACCAGTTGTTCTCCATAAGCCACAGTTACATGCGATGTGCCCAACACTCAGTGGTTCCCCTGTGTATGTCCTCAGTTTTGCCGAGGTCCTGGTTAGGAATAAGGGTTGGAGTCCAGTGCGAATTTTATTGAATACTGTTTCCCCTATCACTGATACGGCTGCTCCTGTGGCGACTTCCATCAGTGTGGGACGTCCATTCAACCTTATGGATAATTTAATGGGTTTTGATTTCACCATCGTTACACAATTTAGTTGTTCTTCATCGAAGGTAGGTGACGCTTCTAGGGTATGCATTCTCCTGTACCCCAGCCTATGTGACCTTCTCCAAGATGATGGTCTTGGGCTTCTATTTCTCCTTTCTGGCTCCGATCTCTGGCAACAACTACAATATTTTGCTGGGCGAAAGGCTGCAGGAGCTGCTGTCTGTCTGGTCCTAATTTTCTCTTGCTTGGAGGGCTTCTGCAAGTGGGCCTGGTTAACTTAGTATCCGCATCGTTCCTCAGGGTGGCTATGCAGTTGCCTATCCCCCAGCGGTAGTCCCTTAACTCAGTTTCACTTTATATGGGAATCCACCTCTATCCGAGTATCCTGTAACTCATGCTCTCCGCTTGCCGCTTTTTCTAAGGACAAAGCCAGCTGCAATGCTTGTTTGCAATCCAGCTTGGCCTCTGCTAACGGACGTTTCTGTATTGCTAAATATTTATTCCACATACCAAAAGGTCTCGGAGCATCTCATTTAGCATCAGGCCAAATTCGCAAGCCTCTGCTAATCGCCTTAATCTTGTTGAAAAGTTTGTAACTGACGCCCCAGTGTCTCGGAATGCTGAGTAAAACCGGTACCTTCGCAGGATCAGAAGTGGCTTAGCGTCATAGTACTCTTTTACTAAGTCCGTCAATTCCTGGAAAGTTTTTGTGTCCGGTGGCTCCGGAAAAGTGAGACTGCGCATAACGGCAAAGGCTGCTGGCCCACACACGATCAGCAGAATGACTCGTTGCTTTTCATTCGGAATTATATCTTTTGCTCTAAAGAAGTACTTCATCCGCTCTACATATTGGGCCCAGTCTTCCACTGCAGGGTCAAAAGAGTCCAACTTTCCAAATAAAGGCATTTTGCCTGTCAGTGACTTACCCTCAATATACGGCGGCTGCTGATTAGTAGGTTCCTTCGGGTCGTTCCGTTTTCCTTGTCGCCACTGTAATAAGTCCACGGAGGCAGAAGTCCCATCACCAGAATTCCTTTTATTTACAAACCCAACAGCTGAACAACCATGACCATTCAGCCTGCTGTCTACACTGGGAGAGGAGAGGATCTGAAAGGGGTTCCCTGATTGGGCCACTAATCAGGGAAATCGTATTCTAATTGGCCAATCTCAAAGGCCTGGCCTAAGCCATTACAACTAGTTAAAGTCAGTGGATAGGATTTGGGGAATGGGTGTATTGGAGGTCGGGGTTTGGGTGCAAGGGGGTTGGACCTCTGTTGGGTAAGGGGCTGGACTTAGGGTGGGGGTGGCGAGGTTTAGATCTTGGGTGAGGATTGGGAGTGCTAGTCCTCGGGAGGGGATGTTGGTGGTTGGGGGACAGGTCAGGTCGGACTGGGTCGGGGTGGGCGGTCTCAGGCCTATGTGGGGGAGGGGGTGGAGCTTAAGGAATGAGGTTGGGTTGGGTCAGGCTTGCAGGGTGGGGTCATGTTGGGTCAGGTCTGATTGGAGGTGGGGTGGGGGTGGGGGGCAGGGACGGGGGGGGGGAGAAGTGTGGGTGGAGTTGGGTCAGGGGTGATGGAATGGGGTTAGTCCCAAGCCGATGGAGGGAATCGCATGGGGATCAGGCTGTGGGGAATACCTTGCGGAGGTGGTTAGTCGGGGGTGGGAGCGGGTTGGTATCCTCTCTGGTAAAGGGTGTAGGTGGTATCCCAAAGTGGGGGGGGGAGGGGGTTCTTCTGGGTCTTTACAATAGTTACCTGGAAGTTGAGGAGGTTTTAATTCTTCTGATGTTTTCTGCCTAACTATTGGTGTAACCCTGTTGGGACAATCAGAAACCTGTGATTTAAATCACATTTTTGGATGGTTCCCAGTGCAGAGTAATTGCCCAGAGGATGTTTGCACTCCTGGGAAATTGCCTGCACACCTCACCTGAGAAATTCCAGGATGGTTTCCCATGGGCATCTTTGGGGTACACGAGCCACCCTCCCCCCCCCCAACCCCCACCGCCCAAACCAACGCTGGGAACTCAGAGGTTATTCCAATGTTTCAAGCCTGTGACCCGGTAGAATCTGGGGAGAGAGAAACAGAGTTAATGCTTCAGGTCTGTGACCTTACATCAGACATCAATCTGCCCAGCATTTTCTGTTTTCATTTCCCAGTGCTCTTTCCCTGTTTTTATCAACATCAGCAGCTCATTTTGTTGCTATATGTCCACCCACTGTCACTCCTCCCCTCAGCACCTCTGCTATGAAATCTCCCTCCCTGTCAAGATTCTCCTAACAACACATCTTTTCAATCATTCTTACCTTTTATTTACCATTTATTGCCCATCTATAATTGCCCTCGAGAGGTGGTGGTGAGCTGCCTTCTTGAACCGCTGCAGTACCTGTGGCGTGATTGCACCCACAGAGGAAGAGAACTTTTGATTGCTGCATCACAGTATGGCTGAGGAGACAGCGCTACCATGTGGCGAAACACAAGAGAACATTTTGGAATTTTAAAAAAATGTAGCACAAACTTTAGATTCCGAGAAACCGTGAGAGAGCAGAGTAAAGTTTGAAAGAGAACAGTAGACACCGAGACTTCACTTGCAGAGCAGTGGGAAAGGAGTGAACTGTAGCTAGTCTGAGGGTTCAGGACCCACACTCGAAATCTGAGCGTGGCAGCAGAGGGAAGCAAGTAGATGATCGGCTGGTGAATATTTCCTATATACCTCATTAAATTTGGGAATAAACTGGTGAGTCTTAGGGTTCTTTTTTGAAGTAAACTTTATTATTACTCATGAGGTAATTAAGCATTAGTAGGCTTTATCAATATTAGTAAGGTGTACCAGTAAGAATTATTAATAGCAAAAATATTTATTAGTATTGGTCAAGGTTTATTCACAGTAGTAAAATTGATTAGTGGTAGCAATGTTATTTACGAACAGATAGGGAAATGGCATAAGACCATAAGACATAGGAGCAGAATACATCGAGTCTGCTCTGCCAGTCACTCATTGCCAGTCACCTACACCCACATCACTCGCATCAACCGCCACTTTGAATGGTTTGGTATAATTTGGGATGGCTAACACAGGAGTAGTGGTTAACACAACCTTCAGGCCATCAAATGCCTGTTGCCACTCCGATGTCCAATGGAATTTGTTACGTTTCTTGAGCAAGTCCGTCAGTGGAGCGACCACACTGCTGAAATTCAGTTAAATCCACTCATGACAAGAAATCACATTATTACCCGTCGTGACGAGGGTATCAGAAACTCCCCAATAACTTTTGTTTTCACATCCCGTGGGACCATTCGACCCTGTCCGATTGAATGGCCAAGGAAAGTGACTTGGGCTTTTCCAAATTCACTTTTGGCTAGGTTTATCACCAAACGCACCTCTTCAAGTCGATTGAATAACTCCAGCAGATGTTGCAAATGTTCTGTCCATGTCTGGCTGAAAATTACCAGATCGTCGATGTATACCACACAATTGGGTAATCCTGAAACAACTTTGTTAGTTAACCGTTGAAATGTGGCTGGGGCGTTTTTTCTTTGAATTGGTATATACCATCTGGAGTCACAAAAGCTGAAATCTCATTCACCCTTTGGGATAAAGGTACCTGCCAATAACCTTTAAGTAAATCCAGTTTGGAAATAAAATCTGATTGTCCCACTTTCTCAATGCAATCCTCCAAATGTGGGATAGGATAAGAGTCCGTTCTTGTAACTGCATTAACCTTTCTATAGTCCACACACAACCGTTGGGTACCATCTGGTTTAGGTACCATCACTATGGGTGAGCTCCATTGGCTGCAGCCCACTTCAATTATGCCATTTTTAAGCATACTCTCAATCTCTTTGTTAACCTGTGCCAATTTTAAAGGGTGAAGTCCATATGGATGTTGTTTGATTGGAACAGCATTTCCCACATCTACATCATGTATAGCCATTTTAGTACTCCCCAATTTATCTCCACAAACCTGCCCATGTGATATCAATAACGCTTTCAGGTCAGTTCGTTTTTCCTCTGGAAGGGAACTCAACAATTTATCCCAATTTTTAAGAACATCCTCATTTTCCAATTTAATTTGAAGTATGACAAATTCACAGTCATCTGGATTTGGTTCATCACTTTGAGATAGAATCATTAAAACCTCCTCCTTTTTCTCTCCTTCCCTTTCAAAGTACCTTTTAAGCATATTCACATGACACACTCAGTGGGTTTTCCTTCTATCTGACGTTTTTACCACATCATTCACCTCACTTAATTTCCTTTCAATCTGATAAGGTCCACAAAACCTAGCTTTTAGTTACCCTGGTAACAACACTAAAACTTTATCTCCAATGGCAAAACTAAGAACTTGGGATTTCTTGTCCGCTACCCGTTTCATCACATTTTGTGCAACTTTTAAATGTTGTCTAGCCAATTCACCTGCTCTATTTAATCATTCCCCAAAATTTGCCACGTAATCCAATAATGTAAGTTCCAATTTCTCACTCACCAATTTTTCCTTAATCAATTTAAGTGGTCCTCTTACCTCATGACCAAAATTAGTTCAAAAGGACTGAATTTGGTTGACTAATTAGGTGCATCCTTAATTGCAAACAGTACGAATGGAATTCCTTTATCCCAATCCTCTGGATAATCGTGACAATAAGCCCTCAACATTGTCTTTAATGTCTTATGTCTCCTTTCTAATGCTCCCTGCGATTCTGGATAGTACGCAGTTGATTTAAATTGTTTTCTTCCTAAGCTATCAATAACTTCTTTGAATAACCTTGAGGTAAAATTTGATCCTTGATCCGATTGTATTTCTGTGGGTAGTCCATATCTAGTACAGAATTTAAGTAATTCCTCCACAATCTTTTTATCTGTAATATTACGTACTGGAATGGCCTCTGGAAACCAAGTAGACACATCCATTATAGTCAAAATATATTGATTCCCACTTTTCGTTTTAGGAAGCGGTCCTACACAATCAATTAAGACCCTTGTAAAAGGTTCCTCAAATGCTAGAATGGGTATTAAGGGCGCTGGTTTTATCACTGCTTGAGGTTTCCCTATCACTTGACATGTGTGACATGATTGACAAAATTTAACTACATCGTTATGTAGTCCAGGCCAATAAAAATGTTTCTGGATTTTAGCTTGAGTTTTCCTTATTCCCAAATAACCTCCCACTGGTACCTCATGTGCAACTTGCAACACCTCCTTTCTATACCCTACTGGCAATACTACGTGATGAACTTCTGCCCACTTTCCATCCGCCTGCATATGTAAAGGTCTCCATTTTCTCATCAAAACGTCAATTTTTACGGTAATAACACTCTGGTATACACTCAGATTCCTCTTCTGTGTATGCTTTCTGATACATCCAGTTTATTTCTACATCTTTCTGTTGTAACACTGCCAATTTTCCTGAACTAAAAATATCCGCCTCATCCTCCACCTGTTCTTGTTCTTTTTCAACCATCTGATCAAAAATCGTTTCTGATAATTGCACTTCAACTTCATCTTGATTTCTCCTCTTGTCTTAACCTGTGACTTTGTGACCTTGTTACTACACAATCCGGAAAAATCTTAGGATATTCATCCTTCAACACTTCAGTTGTCTGATTTTCCACTGGCTTATCAACCACAGTAGGCATCACCCCCACCTGCGATCCAGCTATATCATTACCCAAGATAAACTGCATTCCTGGACAAGATAGTGTCTCTATTATTCCTACTACCACTTCACCACTCTTCACTGGACTTTCCAATCTTACCTTATATAATGGAGACTAAAAGCAGACTGTTAGATTTGGCAAAAACATTGCAGTTAACATTACCTGACAAGGACTTCCGGTTGCGGCGAGGAGGAGCTAGCCGCACGTTTCGGCGGCTCCAGCTCCGACGGATCTTCGGGCTCTTTTAAGAGCCCCAACGGGGACTTTGCTGGCCGAAAAACCCGGTGTGAGGTGCGTGGGAAGGGAGTCCCCCCCGAACGACGGAGGGAAAAACCGGCGGCGGCGGCTGCAGCCCGAAGAATCTTCAACCACAAGGTCAGAGGGAGTGGAGAACAAAATGGCGGCGGAGAAATCGCAGGCGACATGGGGGCCTGAGCAGGATGAAGTAGTGAGACGGTGCGTGGATCTGCTGAAGAAGGAGGTACTGACCCCGATGTTACAGGCAGTTGAGGGGCTTAAGGAGACTTTAAAGACCCAGGAGACTGAGCTTCGCGTGGTGGAGCAGAAGGTGTCAGGTATTCAGGACGAGGTCCTGGGCCTGGCGGTTCAGACTCAGACGCACGAGGCACTTCATAAAAAGTGTGCTGACAGGATTGAGGCCCTTGAAAATGGAGCGCGAAGGAAGAACCTTAGGATACTAGGTCTCCCTGAGGGTGTGGAAGGAGTGGACTGTGGAGCGTATGCAAGTAAGATGCTGAGCTCACTGATGGGTGCCGAGGCCCCTGCGGGCCCCATGGAGGTGGAGTGGGCAAATCGGATCCCGGCGAGAAGACCAAAAGTGGGAGAACCACCGAGGGCGATAATCGTGCGATTCTACCGCCTTAAGGACAGAGAAGAGGTCCTGAGATGGGCTAAAAAGGTGCGGAGTAGCAGATGGGAGAATGCTGTGGTAAGGATATACCAGGATTGGAGTGCGGAGGTGGCGAGAAGGAGGGCGAGCTTCAACCGAGCCAAAGAGGTTTTGCACAAAAGGAAGGTGAAGTTTGGGATGCTGCAGCCGGCAAGACTATGGGTCACGTATCAGGAGAGACACTATTATTTTGAGACGGCGGAGGAAGCATGGCCCTTCATCAATGAAGAGAAACTGGACCGGAACTGAGGGACTGATGCTGCAGGGAACTGTTATTGTTGTTATTATTGTTTTTGTTAATGTGATGGTGAAAGTTAATCGAGAAGTAAACAGGGAAGGGGGGGGACACTGGGGAAATGTGGGCGCCGGTGAGGGGGGAAAGGCGGGACATAGTCGAAGAATAGGGAAGGGGAGGGAGAGGGGAAAGGGAGCTGTGCCATAAGAGGCGGGTCAGGTAAAGGGATGTTCCCGCGCCAGAAAGAATAAGGCGGGAAAACAGGCGCAAGGCGGATGGGAGTTCCCTCACACCGGGGGGGTCGAGGAGTGAGCAGGAGTAGCCGGGGTCAGTTGAAGTCAGCTGACTTACGGAAGTGATATGGGGGGAGCAATCAAGCAAGATAGGGACCTAAAGGGGGGGGGGGGGGGGGGAGGGGACAACTGGGTTGCTGCTGCGGAAATCCAAAAGGAAATGGCTAAAGAGTGGGTGGTCGGGGGCGGAGTGCGACGCTGGGGGAGCGAGCGGGAGCGCGGAGGCGGGATATGGGACTGGCCTAGAGAAGGTAATGGCTAGTCGACACGGGAGGGGGGCAGGTAGCCCCCCAGTGAGGCTGATCACATGGAACGTGAGAGGCCTGAATGGACCGATAAAAAGGGCCCGAGCGCTCGCGCATTTGAAAGGACTAAGGACAGACGTGGTTGTGCTCCAAGAGACGCACCTAAAGGTGGCGGACCAAGTTAGGCTAAGGAAAGGATGGGTGGGACAGGTGTTCCTCTCAGGACTGGACGCAAAGAACAGAGGGGTGGCCATTTTGGTGGGGAAACGGGTAGCATTTGAAGCAAAGAACATCGTAGCAGATAGTGGAGGTAGATATGTAATGGTGAGTGGTAGGCTGGAGGGAATGGAGGTCGTGTTGGTTAATGTGTATGCCCCAAATTGGGACGATGCGGGGTTCATGAGACGGATGCTGGGGCGTATTCCGGACCTGGAGGCAGGAAATTTGAATTTAGGAGGGGACTTCAATACGGTGCTGGACCCGGGGCTAGATAGATCCAGCTCAAGGACCGGAAGAAGGCCGGCAGCGGCCAAAGTACTTAAGGGGTTTATGGACCAAATGGGGGGAGTGGATCCATGGCGATTTCTTAGACCCAGGGCCAGGGAGTATTCCTTCTTCTCCCACGTCCATAAAGTGTACTCCCGGATAGATTTTTTTGTTTTAGGAAGGTCGTTGATCTCTAGGGTGGAAGAAGCTGAATACTCAGCCATAGCAGTTTCGGACCATGCCCCACATTGGGTGGACCTGGAGGTAGGAGAGGACAGGGAGCAGAGAACACTCTGGCGATTAGATGTGGGACTGATGGCGGATGAGGGAGTGTGTGCAAGAGTGAGGGGGTGTATTGAGAGATACCTGGAGGTCAATGACAACGGCGAGGTCCCTGTGGGAGTGGTCTGGGAAGCACTAAAAGCGGTGGTCAGAGGAGAGCTGATTTCTATTGGGGCCCACAAAAGGAAAACAGAGGCCAAGGAAAGGGATAGATTACTGGGGGAGATTTTAAGGGTGGACAGGGAATTTGCAGAGACCCCGGAGGAGGAGCTGTACAGGGAGAGGAGACGACTCCAGACCGAGTTTGACCTTCTGACCACCAGAAAGGCAGAGGTACTGTGGAGGAAGGCACAGGGGAGGAGGTATGAATATGGGGAAAAGGCTAGTCGCCCCGGGGCCGGACGGGTTCCTGGTGGAATTCTACAGAAAATATGTGGACTTGTTGGCCCCGTTGTTGGCGAGGATGTTCAATGAGGCCAAGGAAGGGGGGACTCTACCCCCGACGATGTCGGAGGCGACGATTTCGCTAATTTTGAAGAGGGACAAAGGTCCGTTGCAGTGCGGGTCCTATAGACCTATTTCACTACTGAACGTGGACGCCAAATTGCTGGCTAAGGTGCTGGCATCGAGGATAGAGGACTGTGTCCCGGGGGTGGTGCACGAAGACCAGACAGGGTTCGTAAAAGGGAGACAATTGAATGTTAACGTGCGACGACTATTAGGGGTGATAATGATGCCCTCAGTGGAGGGGGAGGCAGAGATAGTGGCGGCAATGGACGCAGAGAAGGCATTTGATAGGGTGGAGTGGGAGTATTTATGGGAAGTGTTAAGGAGGTTTGGGTTTGGGAACGGGTTTATTCGCTGGGTTAGACTACTTTATGGGGCACCAACGGCAAGCGTAGTTACAGGTCGACATAGATCGGAGTATTTCCGATTATATAGGGGAACAAGACAGGGATGCCCGCTGTCTCCATTGTTGTTTGCATTGGCAATTGAACCTCTGACCATGGCGTTGAGAGACTCCAGGAAATGGAGAGGGGTGACTAGAGGGGGAGAAGAACACAGAGTCTCGTTATAAGCGGATGACCTATTGTTATACGTGTCGGACCCAGCGGGGGGGATGATAGAGGTTATGCGAATTTTGAGGAGGTTCGGGGAATTTTCGGGGTATAGGTTAAACATGGGGAAGAGTGAATTATTTGTGATACATCCAGGGGACCAGAGTAGAGAGATAGAAGGCTTACCGCTGAGGAAAGTGGAAAGAAACTTCCGATACTTGGGGATTCAGATCGCTGGGAGCTGGGGAACCTTGCACAGACTTAATCTGACACGGCTGGTAGAACAAATGGAGGAGGACTTTAAGAGGTGGGACATGCAGCCTTTATCGCTGGCGGGCAGGGTGCAAGCAATTAAGATGATGGTCCTCCCAAGGTTCTTATTTGTATTTCAATGTCTCCCTATTTTAATCACCAGGACCTTTCTAAATAAAATAGACAGGAGCATCACGAGCTTTGTGTGGGCAGGGAAAGTTCCGAGAGTAAGGAGGGGGTTCCTTCAGCGCAGTAGGGACAGAGGAGGACTGGCACTACCGAACTTGGGAGATTATTATTGGGCCGCCAATGTGGCAATGATACGTAGATGGATGATGGAGGGTGAGGGAGCGGCGTGGAAAAGGCTGGAGAGAAAGTCCTGTAAAGGGATGAGTCTAGAAGCGCTGGTGACGGCACCGCTACCGCTCTCACCTAAAAAGTACACCACGAACCCGGTGGTGGCGGCAACACTGAACATATGGGGACAGTGGAGGCGACAGAGAGGGGTGCGGGGAGCCCTGGTGGGGTCCCCTATCAGGAACAACCATAGGTTCGCCCCAGGAAGAATGGATGGAGGATTTCAGAGCTGGTACCAGTTGGGAATTAGGAAGGTGGGAGATTTATTCATAGATGGGACTTTTGCGAGCTTGGGAGCACTGGAGGAAAAGTATAAGTTACCCCGGGGGAATTTCTTGAGATATATGCAGGTGAGGGCGTTTCCTAGACAACAGGTGAGGGAATTTCCGCGGCTCCCGACACAGGGGATACAGGACAGGTTGCTTTCAGGGGTGTGGGTCGGAGAGGGCAAGGTGTCAGAGATTTACAGAGAGATGAGGGAAGAGGGGGAGGAGTCGGTGGGCGAACTAAAAGGAAAGTGGGAAGAAGAACTAGGGGAGGAGATAGAGGAGGGTATGTGGGCTGATGCCCTAAGCAGGGTAAACTCCTGTTCCTCATGCGCCAGGCTTAGCCTGATTCAATTTAAGGTGCTACATAGAGCACACATAACGGGGGCAAGATTGAGCAGCTTCTTTGGAGTGGAGAACAGATGTGGGAGGTGTGGCGGGAGCCCGGCAAACCACGCACATATGTTTTGGGCATGCCCGGCACTGGTAGGATATTGGAAGGGAGTGACGGGAGTGATCTCGCAGGTGGTGAATGCCCGGGTCAAACCAGGCTGGGGGTTAGCTCTATTTGGAGTTCTGGAAGAGCCGGGAGTGCAGGAGGCGAAAGAGGCCGATGTCGTGGCCTTTGCGTCCCTCGTAGCCCGGCGCAGGATCCTACTCATGTGGAAGGAGGCAAAACCCCCCGGACTGGAGGCCTGGGTAAATGATATGGCGGGGTTTATTAAACTGGAGCAGATAAAGTTTGCCCTGAGAGGATCGGCTCAAGGGTTCACCAGGCGGTGGCAGCCATTTCTCGACTACCTAGGGGAACGTTAGAGGGAAGACAGATGACCAGCAGCAGCAACCCAGGGGGAGGGGGGGGGGGGGAGGGGGGGAGGAGGTTTAGTTGAGTATAGGTCAATAGAGTATGAGGTTTTGTTACTTGTGTATTATTATTATTATTATTGTTAAAAAGTTAAAAATTTCTGTTTTGTTATTGTTATCGTTTCGTTTGTTTTGTAAGCGGGAAAAATGTTGTTCAGGAAAAAAATTTCAATAAAATATATTTTTTAAAAAAACATTACCTGACAAAATGCGAAAAGATGAGGTAATTATGGCAATGGCTAAGCATTTAAAGTTGCTTGAGATACAGTTTGACTCATTGGAAATGGCAAAATTTCAGTTACAAATTAAACAAATGGAACATGAGAAAGAATTAAAGCAGCTTGAATACAAAAGAGATAGAGAGGACAAAGAAAGAGAAAGAGAGGAAAGAGAAATAAAAAGGGGGATACAGGTCAGGGAAAAAGATAAAGAGAGAGAGTTTGAACTTCAGAAAATGTCCTCTTACCCTGAATTCCACATATAGAACATAGAACATATAAAATACAGCACAGAACAGGCCCTTCGGCCCACGATGTTGTGCCAAACCTTTGTCCTAGATTAATCATAGATTATCATTGAATTTACAGTGCAGAAGGAGGCCATTCGGCCCAGCGAGCCTGCACCGGTTCTTGGAAAGAGCACCCTACCCAAACTCAACACCTCCACCCAACACCAAGGGCAATTTTGGACACTAAGGGCAATTTATCATGGCCAATCCACCTAACCTGCACATCTTTGGACTGTGGGAGGAAACCGGAGCACCCGGAGGAAACCCACGCAGACACGGGGAGGACGTGCAGACTCCGCACAGACAGTGACCCAAGCCGGAATCGAACCTGGGACCCTGGAGCTGTGAAGCAATTGTGCTATCCACAATGCCACCGTGCTGCCCTTAAGAACAAATAAATCTACACTATATCATTTTACCGTACTTTACCACCTTTTCTGGCAACATTCTTCCCAAACTACATAACTCCTCATCTCTTACCATTAAAGATTGACTAGCTCCCGCATCTCTTAAAATTGTGACTTCTTTACCTGCTCCTCCTAATACACATGAGTAAACTTTACCCACACAAGTAAATTCTTCAAAGACACCTGGCACCTTCTTATCAATCACCTCTTGATCAGGCTGTACAATCTTTTGCACCTCCTTCACTTCACTTGGGCTTTCCTTGACCACTTTAACAAACCCCACTGTTTTATCCTGTTTTACCACATCAGCCTTCCCAATGCTTTTCTTCAACCACCAACACAGTGACTTTACATGGCCTAGTTTATTACAGTGAAAACATTTGAAATTTTTCATGTCTCTTCCACCCTCCTGGATTTATTTTTAAATCTGAGGTACGCTCTCTTTATTGTCTCCCATCAGATCACCTTTACTTTTACCACTTGAGTATTTCTCATGTCCCCAGTTTCTATCCCTCGCAGGCTGAAACTGATGTTGGAAACCAAGCTTTAATTTATGAACTAATTCATAATCATCTGCCATTTCCGCTGCTAATCTCGCAGTTTTAACCCTCTGTTCTTCCACATGAGTTCTCACTATATCAGGAATTGAACTTTTAAACTCCTCCAAAAGTATAATTTCTCTGAGAGCTTCATACGTTTGGTCTATTTTCAAAGCCCTTATCCACCTATCAAAATTATTCTGTTTGATCCTTTCAAATTCCACGTATGTTTGACCATGTTCTTTCCTTAAATTTCTAAACCTTTGCCTGTAGGCTTCAGGCACTAGTTCATATGCACCTAAGATGGATTTTTTTTGCCTCCTCATACAACTCAGATACCTACTCCTGTAGTGATGCAAACAGTTCACTAGCCCTACCTATCAGCTTTGTTTGAATCAGTAATACCCACATGTCCTGTGGCCATTTCATTTGTTTAGCTACCTTCTCAAATGAAATGAAAAAGGCTTCTACCTCCTTCTCGTCAAACCTTGGCAATGCTTGGACATATTTAAATAGATCCCCACCAAGCCTTCGACTATGACGCTCTTTCTCACTATCCTCATCACTATCATCCAACTGTACATTTCCCTTTACTCCTGCCAATTTTAACTGACTGTCATGTTTCATGGACACTTTCTGAAGTTCAAACTCTCTCTCTTTATCTTTTTCCCTGACCTGTATCTCCCTTTCTATTTCTCTTTCCTCTCTATCTCTTTCGTATTCAAGCTGCTTTAATTCTTTCTCATGTTCCATTTGTTTAATTTTTAACTGAAATTTTGCCATTTCCAATGAGTCAAACGGCATCTCAGGCAACTTTAAATGCTTAGCCACAACCATAATTACTTCATCTTTTCGCATTTTGTCAGGTAATGTTAACTGCAATGTTTTTGCCAAATCTAACAGTCTGCTTTTAGTCTCTGTCTGTAAGGTACTACGCGTGACCATCTCCACCACCAAAAACATCAGAGCCTCTGAAAGAGCCATTGTCCACAACACACTCCCCACTTAAACTAGAATACCACACCTGAAAAGCAACCACAGTGTGCTCACCCATCATTGTCTTTAAGTTCACTAAGCCAATCCAATAGATAAGACTTCTATCCCGGATTATCCCCCAATTTGTTATGGGCCAGGGTTTAGAGAACCCCAAAGTGTATCATGGAGTTCACCTGACCCACAACTTTTAATAGATTGTGATAAGGGGAGCACACGGCCCACTCTACAGGTGTGATGCAGCAGAAATGGAAAATATTTTTAAAAGCAAAACATTGTTTATTCTATGAACTCAAGTTAACCTTTTTAAAACCTCTTAGCAACCATTAATTCAAATACAACCCCCAAGACTACAACACTAAGTAATCCTTTAAGCTTTCCTTTTAACACCCATAAGACTTAAAAACAAAACCTTTAACAGAAGCACATCAGGTTAAAGTCAGTACTGAGAGCTGTTATTAGTTTTAAATCACCAAAAGATCGATTTACAGTCTTTGTATTACGGTGAGAGATTCATACACCTTCTGGCTGTGACTGCAGCTATCCAGCTCTGAAAAGCAAACTGAAACACACCCTGCAGCAAACAGCCTAAAATGAAAGTAAAAAGCTGACAGACAGCCCAGCTCCACCCACACTCTGACATCACTGATAAACACCCATTTCTTAAAGGTACATTTCTTAAACACCCATTTCTTAAAGGTACTCTCACATGGCACTTCGCTGCCGGCTGGAGCTGTGGGAACCACTCCGGCATCAACCTAGCCCCCAAGAAAGTGGAGAATTTCTCACTTTCGGGGGCCATTGACACCGGAGTGGTTGGCGCCGGTTTTCACGCCGGCATGGGGACATATCACCATTATTGGAGAATTCCACCCCTGGTTCTTCCAAATGTATCGTGGAAGGTTGTCTTGTCTCTGGATCTTGAGTTACTCCTCCTCTTCTCCTTCCCTTTGCTGTTATAACTCTCTTGATCCATTGTATCTTCTTTTGGCAGAACAGGAAGCCGTGTGGAAAGCACTTGATCAACATCTGGGTTTCCTGAGGTCCTGGGTCCTCTTGGTGCACTGTCTCCAGGTTGCAGAGACCACATTTCTGCGGCGGATGGCAGATAGCATTTCAAAACTTAGCACTGGCTCTACACCTCGGAGCAAGAGAAAAATGTAGCAGTGAACAGGAGAGAGCAACTCTCAGAAACCACAGATATCCTCTTGAGAGCTGGTGTCTCATTGCCCCAGCATCAATAATCAAGTATTTTCACTTGAACTGAGATAAACAATTTATCATGGCACATCACAAAAGCTTTTCCTCTGACCTTGGGTACTGTAGAGATGCTTTATTGAAAACATCAATTTATTTCCAAGTAGAGGATTATAATCATCACATAAAGAATGCTTTATATCCAATGTCAACTTGTAAGAATATTGGATTAATTTTCAGGTACTTTTCTGTGATCAAAAATCTGAACATTTGATGTATATACTTATTGAACAAAGACAGTTCTCATTAATTCAACTTGGAATCAGAATTGGCACGCGATAGAAGTCATGGCGAGGTCCTCCCTCCCCCCACATTGTTTTCTGGCGCCCTCGCCGGCGCCGGCCAATGGGCTTTCCCACTGTGGGTACTCCCACGCCGTCGGGAGATCCGCGGGTGTGAGTGCACTTCCGGCCAAGCGGAGGATCCCGCCGACGGAGAATCCAGCCCAAGCATTTTGCTAGATGCAATTTGGTTTATCTGATCTTGTCCCATTTTTCATTAGAAAAATGGGTCCTGTTTATAATGCAGCAAATTACAGCAATAATGTTTCTATAAATTGGACAGAATAATTAAATTCCTGGATAAACCCGAATAGAACATAACTGAAGCCAGGATGAGGAAAATCCATCCCATCGATTGGACTGGATCCCATCAGTACATCAAATGCCCCTCCACAGTATTGAATTATATTTGAAAAGTCGAGGGGGGTAAATTGAAATAGACCCTGAAAATGGATGAAGGAACTGTGATGGGTGATAAACAACCTTCAATTGTTTGAATTGCTGTAACTTGTCTACTGCCAGCTCATTAACATGGTCCCAGATTTTGCTTCCTCAATAGTAGTGAACACTAAAAAATTCACCGTTATGAAGGGTGCAACAGCCTCACAACACCCAGGCAGCATGTGGTAATACCAGGTATTGCAGTACCTGAGAGGTGAATGCCCATTGGCTAGACCTAGGAGTCTACCAGTGGCCAACTTACGTAGCTCCGCCCTAAGAGGCGGGGTATAAGAACCCATGCCGTCCCAGCAGCCTTCACTTTCTGTATCAAAGCTGCTGGGTACCGTTCTAGCTGATTAAAGACGATTAGTATGACTCTCCTTGTCTCACGAGTAATTGATTGTGCATCAATTTAATCAGCTATTACATCTGAAAGGAGGACCTCCGCATCAAGCCGGAGTGCCTTCAGCTCAGTCCCCACGCAGACAACTCCGCTGGTATTTTTAAGCACTGGCTGGCGAGTTTTAAGAGCTTCATCGACACAGCCACCGACACCCCCACGGAAAGGCAGAAGATGCACCTTCTACGCTCCCGAGTCAGACCTGCAATCTACCCTCTGATCGAGGAGGCGGAAAATTATGCTACAGCTATCACGCTGCTAGAAGGACATTACATCCGTCCTCTGAACCAGGTCTACGCCCGTCACCTGTTGGCAACTAGAAGGCAGAGCCCTGAAGAAACACTGGAGGACTTCTATCGGGCTCTACTAGTGCTGGGCCGGAACTGCGGCTGCCCACCAGTCACGGGGAATGAACACACGGAACCTTTAATTCGGGACGCTTTTGTGGCAGGTATGTCTTCTCCCGACATCCGCAGAAGGCTCCTTGAAATGGACACACTGGGCCTCACTGAGGCACGGGCCCTGGCAGGGTCTATGGACGTTGCGTACAAAAACGCACTGGCTTTTGCTCCCTGGTGCACGGCACCCCCCTGGGCTGCGTGGCACCCCGTCGCGGCAGCCCCCCAGATTTTCCCGCTAACCCCGCAGGCCTGCGCTGCTAGACGGCCCTTTTTCACCGCCGGCCAACGCCGCTTCTTCTGTGGCCAAGCAAATCATCCGCGCGCGCACTGCCCGGCCCGCACCGTTACCTGCAAAGGGTGCGGCAAGAAAAGCCACTATGTAGCGGTCTGCCAGGCCCGCGCCGTGCCAGCGACAATCATCAGTCTTTGTTCCAGGTCCCGGCCGTCCAAGGTCCACCGCCGCCCTCCTACCCACAGGCAACGTGCGACCCACGGGCGTGGCCATTTTGCCCCCCAGCCACCACGCTGGATGGGTGGGCGCCGCCATTTTGTCCCTCGCCGACGCCATCTTATGTATCCCCGGACTCCATGTGCGACCCGTGGCTGACACCATCTTGGATGGGGCCTCAAGCCTCCAGCGCTGCCGACTCCACGCTGCCTGACCAGAACTCCCCTTGCTGCAGCTGGGCTCCGTTACCCTGAACCGGCCTCAGGCCCCCAGCACTGCCGACTCCACGCTGTCTGACCAGACCTTCCCCGTGCTGCAGCTGGCCTCCGTGACCCTGGACCAGAGTCGGCCCCGGACGCTAGCGAAAGCCACCACAACGATCGCTATCAACGACCACGCGACGTCATGCCTGATCGACTCCGGGAGCACGGAAAGCTTCATCCACCCCGACACGGTAAGGCGCTGTTCCCTTGTCACCCATCCCGTAAACCAACGGATCTCCCTGGCCTCCGGGTCACACGCAGTGGAGATAAAGGGGTTCTGCCTAGCGAACCTCACTGTCCAAGGCAGGGAATTCTGCAATTTCCACCTGTACGTTCTGCCGCACCTCTGCGCAGCCACCCTCCTTGGGCTGGATTTCCAGTGCCATCTGAAAAGCCTGACTTTTAAATTCGGCGACCCTATTCCCCCACTTACTGTCTGCGGCCTCGCGACCCTTAAGGTCGACCCGCCTTCCCTGTTTGCAAACCTCACCCCGGATTGCAAACCCGTCGCCACCAGGAGCAGACGGTACAGTGCCCAGGACCGGACCTTCATCAGGTCCGAGGTCCAAAGGCTGCTGAAATGAAATGAAATGAAATGAAATGAAGGGGTCATCGAAGCAAGCAACAGCCCCTGGAGGGCTCAAATAGTGGTGGTAAAGACCGGGGAGAAACATAGGATGGTCATCGACTATAGCCAGACCATCAACCGGTTTACGCAGCTGGACGCGTACCCTCTCCCCCGTATAGCCGACCTGGTAAACAGGATTGCGCAATACAAGGTCTTCTCCACGGTGGATCTCAAGTCTGCCTACCACCAGCTGACCCTCCGTCATGGCGACCACCAGTACACTGACTTCAAAGAAGATGGGCGGCTCTATCACTTTTTAAGGGTTCCCTTCGGTGTCACGAACGGGGTCTCGGTCTTCCAGCACGAGATGGACCGAATGGTTGACCGATACGGCTTACGCGCAACGTTCCCGTATCTTGATAACGTCACCATCTGCGGCCATGACCAGCAGGACCACGGCACCAACCTCCGAAGATTTCTCCAGACCGCGAACCTCCTTAATCTGACCTACAATAAGAAGTGCGTGTTTAGCACCGACCGTCTAGCCATCCTAGGCTACGTAGTGCGAAATGGAGTCATAGGCCCCGACCCTGAACGCATGCGCCCCCTCATGGAGTTCCCCCTCCCTCACTGCCCCAAGGTCCTAAAGCGCTGCCTCGGCTTCTTTAGCTATTATGCACAATGGGTCCCTAATTACGCAGACAAGGCTCGACCCCTGATCCAGTCCACAACCTTCCCCCTGTCGACGGAGGCCCGCCAGGCCTTCTGCCGCATCAAAGCGGACATCGCAAAAGCCACGATGCGCGCCATCGACGAGTCCCTCCCCTTCCAGGTCGAGAGCGACGCGTCCGACGTAGCTCTGGCGGCTACCCTCAACCAAGCGGGCAGGCCCGTGGTTTTCTTCTCCCGCACTCTCCATGCTTCCGAAATTCGCCACTCCTCGGTCAAAAAGGAGGCCCAGGCCATAGTAGAAGCTGTGCGACACTGGACGCATTACTTGGCCGGCAGGAGATTTACTCTCCTCACGGACCAACGGTCGGTGGCCTTCATGTTCGACAATGCACAGCAGGGCAAGATTAAGAACAACAAGATCTTGCGGTGGAGGATAGAACTCTCCACCTTCAATTACGAGATCTTGTACAATCCGGGGAAGCTAAATGAGCCTCCTGATGCCCTGCACAAGTGGACCGCCTCCGATCCCTCCACGAGGACCTCTGCCACCCGGGGGTCACTCGTTTTTTTCCATTTTATCAAGACCCGTAACCTGCCCTACTCCATCGAGGAGGTCAGGACAGTCACCAGGGACTGCCAAATCTGCGCGGAGTGCAAACCGCACTTCTACTGACCAGAGAGGGCGCACCTGATAAAGGCTTCCCGTCCCTTTGAACGCCTCAGCATGGATTTCAAAAGCCCTCTCCCCTCCACCGACCGCAACACGTACTTCCTGAATGTGATGGACGAATACTCCCGGTTCCCATTCGCCATCCCCTGCCCTGACATGACCACAACCACCGTCATCAAGGCCCTCCAGGGTATCTTTACACTGTTCGGTTTCCCCGCGTACATACACAGTGATAGGGGGTCCTCCTTCATGAGCGACGAACTGCGTCAATTCCTGTTCAGCAAAGGCATCGCCTTCCAGCAGGACGACCAGTTACAACCCCCGGGGAAACGGGCAGGTAGTGAGGGAGAACGGAACGGTCTGGAAGACCGTCCGGCTGGCCCTTCGGTCCAGGAATCTCCCAGTCTCCCGCTGGCAAGAAGTCCTCCCAGTGGTCCTTCACTCCATTCGGTCGCTGCTCTGTACTACCACAAACCAGACACCTCACGAACGTCTCCTTGTCTTTCCCAGGAAGTCCTCCTCCGGGACCTCGCTCCCAACCTGGCTAGCGACACCCGGACCCTTCCTGATGCGGAAACATGTGCGGGCGCACAAGTCGGACCCGTTGGTCGAGAGGGTCCACCTGCTGCATGCCAACCCCCAGTACGCCTACGTAGCGTTCCCTGACGGCCGCCAAGACACGGTCTCCCTTTGGGACATGGCGCCCGCCAGAGCCCCACACGCACCCGCACCATTGCCCCCACCCCCACCCTCCCCGCAGCACCTGACTGGAGGATCAGTACTGCCGCCGCCCCTACTCAGTGCCGAACAGGCACCGACGCCCCCTACAGGCGCCCCTCCCCCTGCCCACTTTTTGCCCCAACAGCGCCGCTTAGGGGTGATGAAGGTGCCAGGGAGGAAGACATCATGTTCCCGGAGCTACAACCGCCGGGGCCTACACCAAGATCATCGCCGAAGCCCAGGCGCTCCAGAAGGACGACCAGGCCACCCGATCGTCTGATTGCTGCACTATAAAACAATAAAACCTTTCTCTGTTTCCCTCGACATCACAGTACCTGCAATACCTGGTCCTACCATGCAAAAGGCGACAGCAACACTGGCCATCACCCCGCTGAGTTCTTTTTTAACAGGGGGTGAATGTGGTAATTCCAGGTATTGCAGTACCTGAGAGGTGGATGCCCATTGGCTAGACCTAGGAGTCTACCATTGGCCAACGTACGTAGCTCCGCCCTGAGAGGCGGGGTATAAGAACCCATGCTGTCCCAGCAGCCTTCACTTTCTAATTGAAGCTGCTGGGTACAGTTCTAGCTGATTAAAGCCGATTAGAATGACTCTCCTTGTCTCACGAGTAATTGATTGTGCATCACAGCACACCAACACTGAAATTGGGAAGTTGTGGTTACCTGAATGGCACCCCCCACCAGCCCCCACCCCATCGCCAATGGTCCGGCCACTCTTAAGCAATGGGGACCAGTAACTCACAAGCTGCTTGTTTACCCTCAACTTGCACGGATTCCTCTGTGCAAACCGTTACGGTCATAAATCAAGGAGCCAGCCCTCCAAATGCTTACGATCCGACCACAAACTAAACGGATAGCTGCTAATTGTGATTAAGATATTTTTCAGGACAACATGGTGGTGCAGTGGTTAGCACTGCTGCCTCACGGCACTGAGGTCCCAGGTTCGATCCCGGCTCTGGGTCACTGTCCGTGTGGAGTTTGCACATGCTCCCCGTGTTTGCGTGGGTTTCGCCCACACACCACAAAGATATGCAGGGTACGTGGATTGGCCACACTAAATTGTCCCTTAATTGGAAAAAATTAATTGGGTACTCTAAATTTTAAAATAAATATATTTTTCATGATATCCCTCAGCTCCTTTACCCACCCTGTCCCCCTAAACATCAACACAGCACCCTTTGCTAACATCGGCATCCACCCCCATTCGCTGTCACCCACAGCAACACCCCACAGTCAGCACCCTCAACTCCCCCCGACCGCGAGCAACCCAACCAAAGCTCCCCGTCCCCACCATTCACCACCCTCCTGCCTCCAGCGCACCCAAACAAAGCAGCCAGAATATCCAATACGCCCTCCAACCAGCACTCCCAACTCCTCACAGCTGTCACCCCCAATGCCGACCTCCAACCATCCCAACACCTCACTGCCATCACCGTAAACAAATCCTCTGCCACCAGCCCCATTGCTGTGAACCCCAGACCATCCCATCCCCATCAGCAACATTCCACCAATGGCACCCACAACTAGCACCTGCAAGTCTCAACCAGCAGCAGACACAACCCCAGCCCCACCGACACAACACGCAACCCCAGTCCCACCGACACAACACGCAACCCCAGCCCCACTGACACCACACCCAACCGCAGTCCCACCGACACAACACCCAACCCCAGCCCCACTGACACCACACCCAACCGCAGTCCCACCGACACCACACCCAACCCCAGCCCCACTGACACCACACCCAACCCCAGCCCCACTGACACCACACCCAACCGCAGTCCCACCGACACCACACCCAACCCCAGCCCCACTGACACCACACCCAACCGCAGTCCCACCGACACCACACCCAACCCCAGCCCCACTGACACCACACCCAACCGCAGTCCCACCGACACAACACCCAACCCCAGCCCCACTGACACCACACCCAACCCCAGCCCCACTGACACCACACCCTACCGCAGTCCCACCGACACAACACCCAACCCCAGCCCCACTGAGACCACACCCAACCCCAGTCCCACCGACACAACACCCAACCCCAGCCCCACTGACACCACACCCAACCGCAGTCCCACCGACACCACACCCAACCCCAGCCCCACAGACACCACACCCAACCGCAGCCGCACCGACACCACACCCAACCGCAGTCCCACCGACACCACACCCAACCCCAGCCCCACTGACACCACACCCAACCGCAGTCCCACCGACACCACACCCAACCCCAGCCCCACAGACACCACACCCAACCGCAGCCGCACCGACACCACACCCAACCGCAGTCCCACCGACACCACACCCAACCCCAGCCCCACAGATACCACACCCAACCCCAGCCCCACAGACACCACACCCAACCCCAGCCCAACGACACCACACCCAACCCCAGTCCCACTGACACCACACCCAACCCCAGCCCCACTGACACCACACCCAACCCCAGCCCCACTGACACCACACCCAACCGCAGTCCCACCGACACAACACCCAACCCCAGCCCCACTGACACCACACCCAACCCCAGCCCCAGTGACACCACACCCAACCCCAGCCCCACTGACACCACACCCAACCCCAGCCCCACTGACACCACACCCAACCCCAGCCCCACTGACACCACACCCAACCCCAGCCCCACTGACACCACACCCAACCCCAGTCCCACTGACACCACACCCAACCCCAGCACAACTTACACCACACCCAACCCCAGCCGCACTGACACCACACCCAACCCCAGTCCCACTGATACCACACCCAACCCCAGCCCCACTGACACCACACCCAACCCCAGTCCCACTGACACCACACCCAACCCCAGCACAACTTACACCACACCCAACCCCAGCCCCAGTGACACCACACCCAACCCCCGCACAACTTACACCACACCCAACCCCAGTCCCACTGACACCACACCCAACCCCAGTCCCACTGACACCACACCCAACCCCAGCCCCACAGACACCACACCCAACCCCAGCCCCACAGACACCACACCCAACCCCAGCCCCACAGGCACCACACCCAACCCCAGTCCCACTGACACCACACCCAACCCCAGCACAACTTACACCACACCCAACCCCAGCCGCACTGACACCACACCCAACCCCAGTCCCACTGACACCATACCCAACCTCAGCCCCACAGACACCATACCCAACCCCAGCCCCACAGACACCACACCCAACCCCAGTCCCACTGACACCACATCCAACCGCAGTCCCACCGACACCACACCCAACCCCAGCACAACTTACACCACACCCAACCCCAGCCGCACTGACACCACATCCAACCGCAGTCCCACCGACACCACACCCAACCCCAGCCCCACAGACACCACACCCAACCCCAGTCCCACTGACACAACACCCAACCCCAGCCCCACTGACACCACACCCAACCCCAGCCGCACTGACACCACACCCATCCCCAGCCCCACTGACACCACACCCAACCCCAGCCCCACTGACCCACACCCAACCCCAGCCGCACTGACACCACACCCATCCCCAGCCCCACTGACACCACACCCAACCGCAGCCCCACAGACACCACACCCAACCCCAGTCCCACTGACACCACACCCAACCGCAGCCCCACAGACACCACACCCATCCCCAGCCCCACTGACACCACACCCAACCGCAGCCCCACAGACACAACACCCAACCCCAGTCCCACAGACACCACACGCAACCCCAGCCCCACAGACACCACACCCAACCCCAGCCCCAAAGACACAACACCCAACCCCAGCCCCACAGACACAACACCCAACCCCAGCCCCACTGACACACACGCCGGCCGACCTTCGCGACCCACGCCGGCCGACCTTTGCGACCCACGCCGGCCGACCTGCGCGGCCCACGTGGCAGACCTTCGCAGCCCATGCCAGCCGACCTGCACGATCCACACCGGCCAACCTACGCGGCCCACGCCGGCTGACCTGCGCGACCCATGCCGGCCGACCTTCGCGACCCATTTTTTTCTCTCACCTTGTTTATTGCTGACAAAAATGAAAGAAATGATTTTGGGTCCCTTTGGCCCCAATGGGCCCTTTGTCCCATTGGTCCCTTTGGCCCCCCCCAACTTGAAAACAAAAAGGCTGCGACCATATTTTTAAAAATGCGGCCACCCTGCGCATGCGTGCCCGATCATCTGCGCAAAACTTTGCACATGCACACCGGGTAAGGCAGATGAACTTAGAGCTTGGATTAGTGCTTGGAACTATGATGTTGTTGCCATTACAGAGACCTGGTTGAGGGAAGGGCAGGATTGGCAGCTAAACATTCCAGGATTTAGATGTTTCAGGTGGGATAGAGGGGGATGTAAAAGGGGTGGCGGAGTTGCGCTACTGGTTAGGGAGAATATCACAGCTATACTGCGAGAGGACACCTCAGAGGGCAGTGAGGCTATATGGGTAGAGATCAGGAATAAGAAGGGTGCAGTCACAATGTTGGGGGTTTACTAAAGGCCTACCAAGAGCCAGCGGGAGGTAGAGGAGCAGATAGGTAGACAAATTTTGGAAAAGAGTAAAAAATAACAGGGTTGTTGTGATGGGAGACTTCAACTTTCCCAATATTGACTGGGACTCACTTAGTGCCAGGGGCTTAGATGGGCCAGAGTTTGTAAGGAGCATCCAGGAGGGCTTCTTAAAACAATATGTAGACAGTCCAACTAGGGAACGGGCTGTACTGGACCTGGTATTGGGGAATGAGCCCGGCCAGGTGGTAGAAGTTTCAGTAGGGGAGCATTTCGGGAAGAGTGACCACAATTCAGTACGTTTTAAAGTGCTGGTGGACAAGAATAAGAGTGGTCCTAGGGTGAATGTGCTAAATTGGGGGAAGGCTAATTATAACAATATTAGGCGGGAACTGAAGACCATAGATTGGAGGCGGATATTTGAGAGTAAATCAACATCTGACATGTGGGAGGCTTTCAAGTGTCAGTTGAAAAGAATTCAGGACCGGTATGTTCCTGTGAGGAAGAAGGATAAATACGGCAATTTTCAGGAACCTTGGCGAATAAGCGATATTGTAGGCCTCGTCAAAAAGAAAAAGGAGGCATTTGTCAGGGCTAAAAGGCTGGGAACAGACGAAGCCTGTGTGGAATATAAGGAAAGTAAGAAGGAACTTAAGCAAGGAGTCAGGAGGGCTAGAAGGGGTCACAAAAAGTAATTGGCAAATAGGGTTAAGGAAAATCCCAAGGCTTTTTACACGTACATAAAAAGCAAGAGGGCAGCCAGGGTAAGGGTTGGCCCACTGAAGGATAGGCAAGGGAATCTACGTGTGGAGCCAGAGAAAATGGGCGAGGTACTAAATGAATACTTTGCATCAGTATTCACCAAAGAGAAGGAATTGGTGGATGTTGAGTCTGGAGAAGGGTGTGTAGATAGCCTGGGTCACATTGAGATCCAAAAAGACGAGGTGTTGGGCGTCTTGAAAAATATTAAGGTAGACAAGTCCCCAGGGCCTGATGGGATCTACCCCAGAATACTGAAGGAGGCTAGAGAGGAAATTGCTGAGGCCTTGACAGAAATCTTTGGATCCTCACTGTCTTCAGGTGATGTCCTGGAGGACTGGAGAATAGCCAATGTTGTTCATCTGTTTAAGAAGGGTAGCAAGGATAATCCAGGGAACTACAGGCCGGTGAGCCTTACGTCAGTGGTAGGGAAATTACTGGAGAGAATTCTTCGAGACAGGATCTACTCCCATTTGGAAGCAAATGAACGTATTAGTGAGAGACAGCATGGTTTTGTGAAATGAAATGAAATGAAAATTGCTTATTGTCACAAGTAGGCTTCAAATGAAGATACTGTGAAAATCCCCTAGTCGCCACATTCCGGCGCCTGTTCGGGGAGGCTGTTACGGGAATTGAACCATGCTGCTGGCCTGCCTTGGTCTGCTTTCAAAACCAGCGATTTAGCCCTGTGCTACACAGCCCCTGAAGGGGAGGTCGTGTCTCACTAACTTGATAGAGTTTTTCAAAGAGGTCACAAAGATGATTGATGCAGGTAGGGCAGTGGAAGTTGTCTATATGGACTTCAGTAAGGCCTTTGACAAGGTCCCTCATGGTAGACTGGTACAAAAGGTGAAGTCACACGGGATCAGGGGTGAGCTGGCAAGGGGGATACAGAACTGGCTAGGTCATAGAAGGCAGAGAGTAGCAATGGATGGGTGCTTTTCTAATTGGAGGGCTGTGATTAGTGGTGTTCCGCAGGGTTCAGTGCTGGGACCTTTGCTGTTTGTAGTATATATAAATGATTTGGAGGAAAATGTAACTGGTCTGATTAGTAAGTTTGCAGACGACACACAGGTTGATGGAATTGTGGATCGCGATGAGGACTGTCAGAGGACACAGCAGGATTTAGATTGTTTGGAGACTTTGGCGGAGAGATGGCAGATGGAGTTTAATCCGGACAAATGTGAGGTCAGGCATTTTGGAAGGTCTAATGCAGGTAGGGAATATACAGTGAATGGTAGAACCCTCAAGAGTATTGAAAGTCAGAGAGATCTAGGTGTACAGGTCCACAGGTCACTGAAAGGGGCAACACAGGTTGAGAAGGTAGTCAAGAAGGCATATGGCATGCTTGCCTTCATTGGCCGGGGCATTGAGTATAAGAATTGGCAAGTCATGCTGCAACTGTATAGAACCTTAGTTAGGCCACACTTGGAGTATAGTGTTCAATTCTGGTCTCCACACTACCAGAAGCATGTGGAGGCTTTAGAGAGGGTGCAGAAGAGATTTACCAGGATGTTGCCTGGTATGGAGGGCATTAGCTATGAGGAGCGTTGAATAAACTTGGTTTGTTCTCACTGGAACGACGGAGGTTGAGGGGCGACCTGATAGAGGTCTACAAAATTATGAAGGGCATAGACAGAGTGGATAGTCAGAGGCTTTTCCCCAGGGTAGAGGGGTCAATTACTAGGGGGCATAGGTTTAAGGTGCGAGGGGCAAGGTTTAGAGTAGATGTACGAGGCAAGTTTTTTACACAGAGGGTAGTGGGTGCCTGGAACTCGCTACCGGAGGAGGTGGTGGAAGCAGGGACGATAGTGACATTTAAGGGGCATCTTGACAAATACATGAATAGGATGGGAATAGAGGGATACGGACCCAGGAAGTGTAGAAGATTGTAATTTAGTCGGGCAGCATGGTCGGCACAGGCTTGGAGGGCCGAAGGGCCTGTTCCTGTGCTGTACAATTCATTGTTCTTTGTTCTTTGATGATCGGGCATGCGCAGTGCGGCTGAAGTTTCTTTATTCCTGGCCATTTTGAAGGCCGCTCGTTGCCGGCATTATTAAAAGCCGGCAGCTGTTGCGCGCGGATTTGTGCGATCGGGAGCACCACGACGGACGGCTCCGTGACTCTCCCGACACCCGCCCGCGGCCCACCTGCGGGTCGTGTCCTGAGTTTGGCAATGCCTGATATAGTCTATTAGGTGGCAGTGCCTGGAGAAGGCGTTTGCCATGGGGTCTTCTGCTTGTCCCTCAAGAGGAACAGGGTGTTTGTGGTGACCAGGTCATGTTCTAAACATTTTGTCAGGAGGAGGATTCCACTGACATTTATTTTGTCCATGCCTCCCCTGCCTACCAGGCCTTTCCTAAAGTTTGCATCCCTTCCAAACTCCAGAATTGAAGCTGCAGAGGGAAACCAGCTTGTCTCCCTTTGGGCTGCGGGACAGTGATTGATCAAGCCTGGAGAAAAATGCCTCTCTTATCTCATCCGTTACACCTAAGGTTGGGGCGTAGACAGTGACACCTGAGGCACAAGACCAGAGACTGGAGAGAGAGCGGACCTGGGAAAGAAGCAGTTGTTCAGAGAGAGGGAAGTTTTAAAAGCAGCAGCGGGGAGAGGAGCAGCAGCGGGGAGAGAGGAGAACCAGCGGGGAGAGAGGAGCAGCAGCGGGGAGAGAGGAGAACCAGCGGGGAGAGAGGAGCAGCAGTAAGACGCAGCGGGGAGAGAGGAGCGGCAGCGGGGCGAGGGGAGCAGCAGCGGGGCGAGGGGTGCAGCAGCGGGGAGAGAGGAGCAGCAGCGGGGGGAGAGGAGCAGCAGCAGGGGGAGAGGAGCAGCAGCGGGGAGAGGAGCAGCAGCGGGGAGAGAGGAGCAGCAGCAGGGGGAGAGGAGCAGCAGCGGGGAGAGGAGCAGCAGCGGGGAGAGAGGAGCAGCAGCGGGGAGAGGAGCAGCAGCGGGGAGAGAGGAGCAGCAGCAGGGGGAGAGCAGCTGCAACGGGGGGAGAAGAGCAGCAGCGGGTAGAGAGTGTTATGGGAGAGGTGTTTTCAGAACCCCAAAATGTATCATTGAGTTCAACCAACCCCCACCTTTAATGGATTGTTGCTTTTGAAGCACGGCTTGTTCCCCAGGTGTAGTATTACAATTATGGACACGTGGTTTTTAAAACAAAACAATGTTTATTCCATGAACTGAAATTAACCTTTTAAATAATCATTGGATCTCTTAACACCCCTTACTTCAAAGATAACCCCGAAAATAATACAACACTACCGAATCCTGCAATCTGTTCCTTTACACATCCAAAAGACTTAACAAACCTTCAAAAACAGGCATGAGGTTACATTCAATATATTTATAGTCTTTGGATTTGCAGACATCCACAGACCAGCTCGGTGTTTCTTCCTGCAGCTCTGAACAAAACACACAGACACTCCCAGCTGCTCTCTCAAACTGAAACTAAAAACCCAGAACTAACCTCAAAAATGGCTGAACTGAGCTCAGCTCCACCCACCCTCTGACATCACTATTTTCTTAAAGGTACATTGCTTAAACATCCATTTCTGAAAGGTACTCTTACATGACAAGAGGAGCAGCAGCAGGAAGAGAGGAGCAGCAGCAGGGAGAGAGGAGCAGCATGGGGGCCTGAGCAGCAGCAGCGGGGGGAGAGGAGCAGCAGCGGGGCCAGAGGAGCAGCACGGGGGCCAGAGGAGCAGCAGCGGGGCCAGAGGAGCAGCACGGGGGCCAGAGGAGCAGCACGGGGGCCAGAGGAGCAGCAGTGGGGCCAGAGGAGCAGCAGCGGGAGGAGAGGAGCAGCAGCGGGGGAGAGGAGCAGCATGGGGGCCTGAGCAGCAGCAGCGGGGGGAGAGGAGCAGCAGCAGGGAGAGAGGAGCAGCACGGGGGCCAGAGGAGCAGCAGCGGGGAGAGAGGAGCAGCAGCGGGGCCAGAGGAGCAGCATGGGGGCCAGAGGAGCAGCACGGGGGCCAGTGGAGCAGCAGCGGGGGGAGAGGAGCAGCAGCGGGAGAGAGGAGCAGCATTGGGGCCAGAGGAGCAGCAGCGGGGGGAGAGGAGCAGTAGTGGGGGGAGAGGAGCAGCAGCGGGGGGAGAGGAGCAGCAGCGGGGGGAGAGGAGCAGCATGGGGGCTGAGCAGCAGCAGCGGGGGGAGAGGAGCAGCAGCAGGGAGAGAGGAGCAGCACGTGGGCCAGAGGAGCAGCAGCGGGGAGAGAGGAGCAGCAGCGGGGCCAGAGGAGCAGCACGGGGGCCAGAGGAGCAGCATGGGGGCCAGAGGAGCAGCAGCGGGGGAGGGGAGCAGCAGCAGGGAGAGAGGAGCAGCACGGGGGCCTGAGCAGCAGCAGCAGGGGGAGAGGAGCAGCAGCGGGGCCAGAGGAGCAGCACGGGGGCCAGAGGAGCAGCAGCGGGGCCAGAGGAGCAGCAGCGGGGGGAGAGGAGCAGCAGCGGGGCGAGGGGAGCGGAAGCGGAGAGAGAGGAGCAGCAGCTGGGAGAGAGGAGCAGCACTGGGGCCAGAGGAGCAGTGGAAGCAGGGACGAGACAGTAAGGAATGAGGGGGGTGATAATGAAATGAAATCACGTTTAAATTTGACGTCACTAACAGGCTGACGAGCGGAGGATGATGAGTGTGTGTTAGTCCCCGTCCTACAGCAAAGCATGGTCTCCAGTTGTCTCGGATTTTCCTGCCACTGGGCCAAGACCTCACTCCGCTGGGACCGTGTGGTGGTTGGTGTGTAATGACCACCCCGCGTTAAAAGAATCCACGAACAGGCATCTTCCACCCCAACCCCACCCACCCACACCAAATTAATTTCAGGACCTGTAACTTCAGGACTCTCATGGAGCATGTAGGACTCCCCTACAGCAACAGACCAGAACGCTGCACTGCCATCATAGCCCAGAACTCCACCCTGAGCGAGACACCCATGGCAGGAGACGGCCAGCTCGAAGGACAAGGTGGTGGTTACACCTTCTTCTGGAAATGAAATGAAATGAAAATCGCTTATTGTCACGAGTAGGCTTCAAATGAAGTTACTGTGAAAAGCCCCTAGTCGCCACATTCCAGCGCCTGTTCGGGGAGGCTGTTACGGGAACCTCAAAGGCAGCCAGAAGAACGTTGTCCCTATGGGTCGACTTCGCCGTAAAAACGAGTTAGTCGTATGTTTCAACAAACCCCCCTGTGGGGTGAGTGAATGAGTCATGATCCTAAGGTTCACCCTGGCCCAGAAACGTCACAGCCGTCAGTGCCTACGCCTCAACCTTAGATGCATGAGACAGTCGGAGCTAACTGGTAGCAGCATGTACGCCTGAATGTCCGAATCTGCATGGAGGAGACGATGTTGGCCATTGTTGGGATGTCCTTTGTTGACGTTGTGGTTCACTATCCTCGTATCACATCCCACAATTAGTCCAGAGATACAAGCTACGGTTGGTGTAAGTATGTACCTCTAACTGTCCTCCTCTGGCACCAAGGAGAAAATGATGATACACTATCACTTGATTTCATATGCAGCCACCAGCTCAGATGTTGACATTGCGTTCCTTAGGTCAGGTGCACTGACACAGTAGGCTGCAGCCAGGCAGGCCAGGGCAGGGCACAAGGATGGCTCAAGAGCCGGCTTGCCAGAGGTCGAGGTTGCACACGGGTTCCGCTGCAGAGGTGTCGGGCCATAGGAGAAGCTGATCGTCATGCACAGTTAAATGGTTGGTACAACTCAGTTTTATTATTAACAATTATTAACATTTGTAAACTGGTTGCTGTGGTTCGTTCATTACCCTCTAACCTGTGGACCCAGCCCTAACACTATCTTGGAGAGGCACTCAGCACATGGTGAATGTCTGAGTGGCTTGCTGTGAGCTCTGTGCCCTGAGCTGTCTCCTGCTGGAATGCTCAGGAAGTGTCGTGTTCCCCGTTTTATAGTGTGTCTGCTCGTGCTTGTGATTGGCGGTGATGTTGCGTGTGTATTGATTGGTCCGTTGATCTGTCCATCAGTGTGTATGTGTGTTTGCACCATGATGTGTATCTGAATATCATGACATCCCCCCTTTTTTACAAAAATATGTGCCTGTGTGTTAATAAATATAGATGTGTACTAAGTGCAGCTGAATGTGTGTGTGTGAAATATCTACATGTACATGAGGCTGAACTATATACATAGGAAGGTGTCAGGTGCAACATAGCAACGAGGTTGTACAATCAACAAAACAAGTGTAAACATCAAGCATCAAAAGGAACTCCTGTAACAACAAAAGAGAAACTTATTAACATAGTGGCATAAAACTTTTAGTGAGTCCAATGTTCAAACAGGCTCATAAGTCCAGCCTAGTAGGTGGGCGACGAATTCGGGTTGACCGCCTCAAGGGTGGGTCAGGAACCACCAGCTGAGGAATGGGCCTGGCCACAGGCGACAGAGGAATGGGCATGGTGGCAGGAATCTCCATGAATTCGACATCAGGAACAACAGGAGGGCGTGGCACCGGTGTATGATCACGTAGCGAGCGCGGAAGCAGGCGAAGAGCCCGGCGATTGCGCCGGCGAATAGAGCCATCAGGCATGCGAACCAGGAACGAGCGGGGAGCCACGCGTCGGAGAACTTCGGCAGTTGCCGACCAGCCACCCTCTGGTAGGTGGATGCGGACGTTGTCTCCAGGCGCCAAGGCAGGAAGATCAGTTGCCCAAGTGTCGTGTGCCACCTTCTGCTGAGCACGCTGCTGTCGTATCCTTCGCAGTACTGGAATGTGGTCAAGTGTAGGGACAAGAATGGATGGCACAGTGGTCCTGAGAGCGCGACCCATCAACAGCTGGGCTGGTGAGAGGCCAGTGGCTAGTGGGGCCGAGCGATAGGCCAGCAGGGCTAAGCAGAAATCCGATACGGGATCAGCAGCCTTGCAGAGGAGCCGCTTGACGATATGAACGCCCTTTTCCACCTTCCCATTTGACTGGGGATGCAGAGGGCTGGACGTCACGTGTGTGAAGCAGCAAAAGAAGACCATTCTTGGCTTGCAAAACAGGACCCATTGTCCGACATGACAGTAATCGGAATGCCATGTCGAGCGAAGGTGTCTTTCCATGCCCTTATGACAGCGGACGATGTTAAATCGTGCAGGCGTATGGCATCTGGATAATTCGAAAAGTAATCTCTGATGATTACGTAGTCCCTGCCAAGCGCATGAAAGAGGTCCACACCCACCTTCGCCCAGGAGGACGTCACCAACTCATGGGGCTGAAGCGTCTCAGGGGGCTGCGCGGCTGAAACCTTTGGCAGGTGGGGCAGTTGAGCACCATGTTGGCAATGTCATCGCTGATGCCCGGCCAGTATACAGCTTCTCGGGCCCTCCGCCTGCACTTTTCAACCCCAAGATGGCCTTCGTGTAGTTGTTCGAGGACCAGCCTGTGCATGCTGTGTGGAATCACAATCCGGTCCAGCTTTAGGAGGACACCGTCAATGACGGCCAAGTCGTCCCGGACATTGTAGAATTGTGGGTACAGTCCTTTGAGCCACCCTCCCATCATGTGGCGCATCACACGTTGTAGAAGGGGGTCAGCCGCAGTCTCCCGGCGAATACGGGCCAGATTTGAATCGTCAGCTGGCAGATTGGCCGATGTGAAGGCCACATGCGCCTCGACCTGACAGACGAACCCCTCCAAATCGGGCGGTGTGCTTACTGCTCTGGATAGGGAATCCACAATGATGAGGTCCTTACCCAGGGTGTAGACCAGTTGGAAGTCGTACTTCCGGAGCTTGAGCAGGATGCGCTGGAGGCGAGGGGTCATCTCGTTCAGGTCTTTATGTATGATGCTGACCAGGGAACGATGGTCGGTTTCCACGGTAAACTGGGGGAGACCATACACGTAATCGCAGAACTTATCTATTCCGGTCAATAAACCCAGGCACTCCTTCTCGGTCTGCGAAGAGCGCTGTTCTGTGGGGGTCATGGCCCGCGTAGCATAGGCGACCGGGGCCCATGATGCAGTGTCGTCCCGTTGCAGGAGTACCGCCCCAATGCCGGACTGGCTGGCATCAGTCGAGATCTTCGTATCCCGAGAGGTGTCGAAGAACGCCAATACCAGGGCTGTGGTGAGCTTAATTGTGAGCTCCTCCCAGTCCTTCTGGTGTGTGGGCAGCCACTGGAACTCCGTGGTCTTCTTCACTAGGTGGCGAAGAGCCGTTGTGTGGGAGGCAAAGTTGGGAATGAACTTCCCCAGGAAGTTGACCATGCCTCGAAAGCGTAGCACTGCTTTCTTGTCTGCCGGCTGCGGCATGGCTGTAATGGCGCTCACGTTGTCTGCATCCGAACGAACTCCCAACCGGGATATATGGTCCCCCAGAAACTTTAGCTCAGTTTGGCCAAAGGAGCACTTGGCTCGGTTGAGGCGCAGGCCGTGTTCCCGTATCGCGCGTAGACACGCTGGAGACGACTGATGTGCTCCTGCGGTGTGGTGGACCAGATGATGACGTCGTCAACATAGACGCGTGCCCCGTCGATGCCCTCCATCATCTGTTCCATGATTCTGTGGAATACCTCGGATGCCGAGATGATGCCAAGCGGCATTCTGTTGTAGCAGTACCTGCCGAAAGGAGTGTTGAAGGTGCACAGCTTCCTGCTGGACTGATCCAGTTGGATCTGCCAAAAACCCTTCGAGGCATCAAGCTTTGTGAAAATTTTAGCCCGGGCCATTTCGCTCATGATCTCCTCCCGTTTGGGTATGGGGTAGTGATCCCTCATGATGTTGTTGTTCAGGTCTTTCGGGTCGATGCAGATCTGGAGTTCGCCAGAGGGATTTTTAACACACACCATGGAGCTGACCCATGGCGTGGGCTCCGTGACCAGGGATAGCACTCCTTGGTCCTGGAGATCCAGCAACTGCTGCTTTAGGCGGTCTTTGAGTGGTGCTGGGACTCTACGAGGTGCGTGAATGACCGGGATGGCGTCCGGTTTGAGCCGTATTCTGTAGGTATAGGGCAGTGTGCCCATGCCTTCGAATGCCTCCTGGTTGTGGGCAAGGAACGAGTGGAGCTGTGCCCTAAATTCAGCATCCGGGAAGTCTGACGTGCCTTCTGGAGACAGAGCGTGTACCCGCTGAACGAGGTGGAGAACCTTGCACGCCTGTGCGCCTAGCAGGGAGTCCTTTGATGAACCAACAATCTCGAAGGGCAGTGTGGCCTTATACACATTGTGCGTCACCTGGAGCTGGCAGGATCCCATGGCCGGGATAACGTTTCCATTATAGTCGACCATCTTACAACGGCATGGCCGAATTGGTGGTCTGAACTTCAAGGCGTAGAAGGCTGACCATGCTATCAGTTTGGCGGAGGCACCAGTGTCAAGACGGAATGTGATTGGTGATCATTTGACCGTTATGGTGGCACACCATTCATCACCCGGATTGACACTGTTCACTGGCATTGGCTGGTGGGTCCTGCTTGGGGACATCCGGTTCCTGTCGATGACCGCAACGCGGAAGGCTTCCCGGTCGTCTGTATCACCGGTCTGTATATCGTCTGGGTATGATTCTGGGGTAGGGTGCTCTTTCCAAGAGCCGGTGCAGACTCGATGGGCCGAATGGCTTCCTTCTGCACTGTAAATTCTATGATAATACTATGATATGATTCGGAGTATGGAGGCTGAATGGCCCGCACGTCCCGGCGAGGTTGTCAGAATTGGGGAGCGTTGGCAGGTTGAGCTGCTCGGCAGCAGGCAGCGTAGTGGCCCATCTTGCCACAGCGGAGGCATTGTCGGTTCTTTGCTGGACATTGCCGCTTCAAATGTGCAGATCCACAGTTGCCGCACGTCGTGACGTCATGGCGTTCGTTGCGCCATCGCGTATGCGCAGTTCGGTCCTGCGTAGAGCGCGCCTGCACGTCACATCCCTCTGAGTCGACATCTCTTTTGGCGCGTACAAGCGCAGGAGGCCGCGAAAAGTGCACGAAATGGCCGCCCTCGTCCGGGCCGCGGGCCGGGAGGAACTCGATGGACTGGACCCGCTCGGCCTCGTAGGACCCCTGCCCTGCCGATTCGGCCGCGTAGGACCCCTGCCATGCCGATTCGGCCGCTTGGAATTGGGAGTAGCGGCTGGTCGCGTTTTCATGGAGGACGCAGGCTTCGATGGCGGTGGCTAGGGTGAGGCTTTTTATCTTGAGGAGCTGCTGGCGTAGGGTACCTGAGGTGACCCCAAAAATTATCTGGACCCGAATCATGGAATCAGAGGTGGCCTCGTAACCGTAGGACTGCGCAAGGATACGGAGGTGTGTCAGGAAAGATTTAAAAGGCTCATCCTTATCCTGCAGGCGCTGCTGGAAGAGGTACCTCTCGAAACTCTCATTTACCTCGATGCTGAAGTGTTTTTCGAGTTTTGTAACCGTCTTGTACTTCGTCTTGTCCTCACTTTCCACGAACACCAGGGAGTTGTAGATGTGGATGTCGTGTTGCCCTGCCGTGGAGAGGAGGAGGGCGATTTTCCTGGTGTCCGAAGCAGTCTCCCTTTCTGTGGCTTCTGGGAAGAACTGGAAGCGCTGTTTAAACAGCTTCCAGTTAACGCCGAGGTTTCCAGCGATTTGGAGCGGCTGCGGCGGGCTGATGGTGTCCATGGTGCAGGATGGCGGATTCCTGAGGATGCGTAGGTAGGTCTCACAGGTACTGGATTCCAATCCTGGTACTATGTCGTGTTGGGTGCTCTGCTACACAGACGAACCAACACAGTTGCGGAAGGTACAACTCAGTTTTATTACTAACAATTATTAACATTTGTAAACTGGTTGCTGTGGTTCGTTCATTACCCTCTAACCTGTGGACCCAGCCCTAACACTATCTTGGAGAGGCACTCAGCACATGGTGAATGTCTGAGAGGCTTGCTGTGAATTCTGTGCCCTGAGCTGTCTCCTACTGGAATGAATCGAAACTGTTGTGTTCCCCGTTTTATAGTGTGTCTGCTCTTGCATGTGATTGGCTGTGATGTTGCATGTGTATTGATTGGTCCGTTGATCTGTCCATCAGTGTGTATGTATGTTTGCACCATGATGTTTATCTGAATATCATGACAGAATTGATCTTCCCAACACTTTCCTCCTGTCCCCACCATGTCTCCGACTTTACAGTGGATGGGTGAGGCATCAGGCAGCCCTCTCCTTCCTCTCCCACTCTTGGGCCTTTTGAGGTATTTAAGTAGCAAATGAATGTCAGCGTAAGCGCCTGGTGGGTAGACCGCCAGTATTTACTGCGTGGGCCTGTGTTCGGACAAGAAAGGGGATCCTCCTTTGGGAGTCTACTGTATCCATCAGAAGCAGCTCCCCAAGATCATACCCCCATGTTAACCCCTCCCATTGGCCTCACAAACAAGGTCTCTCACCTGACTCACACTACTGTGGTAAAACATTGTGTTGCATTGTGTTGTGTTGTGTTGTACATGCCTGGGCTTGTCCCTGCCGGCTCCGTCTGTGGCTCCTCCCCTCGGGCTCATGTATCAAGGTGGCTAGTCTCCGCCTCCGCCCCAGTTCGGGTCCAGAGGCAGGAGGCTTGCTGTTTAGTGTATTAAAGCCTCAGTTACGTTCATCACTCGTCATGTGTTTTAATCAATTTAATACACTAAACTTTATGATTAACTCATCATTCAAGTCTGATCGCCTGGAGCTGGACCCACAGGCAGCTGACGCCACAGAAACATTTGAGCACTGGCTAAGCTGCTTCGCAGCGTACCTCGGATCCTTCACCTAAGACTTCACAGACCTCCAGAAGAAGCAGATCCTCCACGCCCGGGTGAGCCCAAGAGTCTTTCTTCTCATCAGGGACAACCCCTCGTATGCGGAGGGAATAATGCTGCTGAAGGGACAATACGTGAAGTCCGTTAACGAGGTGTATGCTGGGCACCACCTTGCCACGAGACGGCAACGTCCGGGGGAATCACTCGCAGAATTCCTGCGTGCCTTGCGCATACTCTGCCGGTTCTGTGACTGCCGGGCGATATCGGCTACCCACCATGCAGAGCTGCTGATCAGGGATGCTTAAGTCGCGGGCATGAAATCGAGCTACATCCACCAGCGATTACTAGAAGGGGGTACACTCGGCCTCCCAGAGACAGTACGACTCTCCAACTCGCTGGAGGTGGCCTCCCAGAACATGGGGGCCTATACCTCCGACCGCGCGGCACCCTCATGGGCCTCGTTGGCGCAGCCATCATCCGACCCGGGTGCAACACAAGCCTGTGCCGCGCAGCGGCTCGCAAACGGCGGAGGCCCGAGGTGCTACTTCTGCGGCCAGGGCAGCTACCCCAGACAACGCTGCCCTGCACGGAACGCAACTTGCAACGGCTGTGAGAAGAAGGGCCACTTTGCAAAAGCCTGCCAGGCCCGATTTCCCCCTAAAACTCCAAGGCCCAGCAGCGCTGCCTGCTGTCTGTCGGGGCCGCCCCCAGCTCCCGCGCCACCCGCCATGTGCGACCGTGGGTGCCGCCATCTTTAACGCATCCTCCAACCGCCATGCGCGACCCACGGGGCCGCCATCGCCGCTGCCACACGCGACCCATGGTGGCCGCCATCTTGGATGCCGTCGCCGATGCCTCCTGCCACACGCAACTCATGGGGGCCTCCATCTTGGGACCACTCTGCTGCCTTCCGGGAGCCTGGCTCACCCGACCGTACACTGGCTGCCGCTACCTCCGACCGGCCTACCGACCGCCTTCTGAAGCTCGCCTCCATCACACTCGACCAGTCCTGGCCGCACCACCTCGCGAAGTCCACGATGACCGTCCGGATCAACGGGCACGTGACAGCCTGGATTTTCGACTCCAGGAGCACAGACAGCTTCATTCACCCAGATACGGTCAGGCACTGCTCCCTCCCCATCCTACCCGCGACCCAGAAAATCTCCCTGGCTTCCGGATCACATGCAGTAGAAATCAGGGGGTACTGTGTCGCGACCCTTACTGTACAAGGCGTAGAGTACGCTAACTTCAAACTCTACGTCCTTCCCCATCTCTGCGCTGCCCTATTACTGGGGCTCGACTTCCAGTGCCACCTCCAGAGCATTACTTTAACGTTCGGTGGACCCCTGCCCCCCCTCATCATCTGTAGCCTCGCGACCCTTAAGGTCGACCCACCCTTGCTCTTCGCGAACTTCACCCCGGACTGTAAGCCCGTCGCTACCAGGAGCAGACGATACAGTGCCCGGGGCAGGGCCTTTATCGGGTCGGAGGTCCAGCGACTCCTGCAAGAGGGGATCATTGAGGCTAGTACCTGCTCCTGGAGAGCCCAAGTGGTGGTCGTCAAGACTGGGGAGAAGAGGCAGCACGGTGGCACAGTGGGTTAGCCCTGTTGCCTCACGGCGCCGAGGTCCCAGGTTCGAATCCCAGCTCTGGGTCACTATCCGTGTGGAGTTTGCACATTCTCCCCGTGTTTGCTTGGGTTTCGCCCCCACAACCCAAAGATGTGCAGGCTAGGTGGATTGAACACGCTAAATTGCCCCTTAATTGGAAAAAATGAATTTGGTACTCTAAATTTATATTTAAAAAAAAGACTGGGGAGAAGTACCGGATGGTCATCGATTACAGTCAGACCATCAACCGGTACACACAGCTCGATGCGTACCCCCTCCCCCGCATAGCTGACATGGTCAACCAGATTGCGCAGTATCGAGTCTTCTCCACAGTTGATTTGAAGTCCGCATACCACCAGCTCCCTATCCGCCCAGAGGACCACCAATACACTGCCTTCGAGGCAGATGGTCGCCTCTACCACTTCCGCAGGGTCCCCTTTAGCGTGACCAATGGGGTCTCGGTCTTCCAAAGAGAAATGGACCGAATGGTTAACCAGTGCAGGCTGCAGGCCACGTTCCCGTACTTAGACAATGTCACCATCTGCGGCCATGACCAGCAGGACCATGCTGAAAACCTCCGGCGCATCCTCCACACCGCTAAACTCCTGAACCTCACCTATAATAAAGAAAATGAGTTTTCCGCACAACCCGCCTAGCCATCCTCGGCTACATCATGGAACACAGAGTCCTAGGGCCCGACTCCAACCGCATGTCCTGGAACTCCCCCTCCTCCATTGTCCCAAGGCCCTGAAGAGATGCCTGGGATTCTTCTCGTACTATGCCCAGTGGGTCCCCAACTATGCGGACAAGGCCCGTCCACTGATCAAATCCACCGTTTTTCCCCTGACAGCCGAGGCCCGACTGCCCTTCAACCGCATCAAGGCAGATATTGCCGAAGCCGCGATGCACGCTGTGGACGAGTCCATCCCATTCCAAGTGGAGAGCGATGCGTCGGACTTTGCTCTGGCCGCTACACTCAACCAAGCGGGCAGGCCCGTGGCTTTCTTCTCCTGTACCCTCCATGCCTCCGAAATCCGACACTCCTCCGTCGAAAAGGAAGCCCAAGCCATCGTAGAAGCTGTGCAACATTGGAGGCATTACCTGGCCAGCAGGCGATTCACTCTCCTCACTGACCAACGGTCTGTTGCCTTCATGTTCCATAACACACAGTGGGGCAAGATCAAGAACGACAAGATTCTGAGGTGGAGGATCGAGCTCTCCACCTACAGCTATGATATCTTGCATCGACCTGGGAAGCTCAATGAGCCCCCAAATGCCCTATCCCGCGGTACATGTGCCAGCGCACAGGTAGACCAACTCCGGGCCCTCCACAATGACCTCTGTCACTCGGGGGTCACCTGTTTTTTAACTTTATCAAGGCTCGCAACCTGCCTTATTCCATGAGGAGGTCAGGTCCGTGACCAGGGACTGCCAGGTCTGCATGGAGTACAAACCACACTTCTATCGGTCAGACTGAGCGCACCTGGTAAAGGCCTCTCGCCCCTTTGAGCGCCTCAGCATCGACTTCAAAGAACCCCTCCCCTCCACTGACCGCAACGTGTACTTCCTCAACATTGTTGACGAGTACTCAAGATTCCCCTTTGCCATCCCGTGCCCTGACATGACCTCTGCCACCGTCATCAAGACCCCGCACAGTATTTTCACCCTGTTCGGGTTCCCCGCCTACATCCACAGTGATCGGGGTTCTTCCTTCATGAGCGACGGGTTGCATCAGTTCCTGCTCAGCAAGGGCATCGCCTCCAGCTGGATGACCAGCTATAACCCCCGGGGAAACGGACAGGTAGAGAGGGAGAACGCGATGGTCTGGAAGGCCGTCCTCCTGGCCCTACGGTCTAGGAGCCTCCCAGTGTCCCGCTGGCAGGAGGTCCTCTCCGACGCGCTCCACTCCATCCGGTCGCTCCTGTGTACCGCCACCAACAAGACTCCTCACGAGCATATGTTTGCTTTTCCCAGGAAATCCACCTCCGGGGTCTCGCTCCCATCCTGACTGGCAGTCCCAAGGCCCGTCCTCCTCAAGATGCATGCGAGGAGCCATGAATCCAACTCCCTTGTCGAGAAAGTCCTGCTCCTCCATGCCAATCCACAATATGCCTACGTGGCATGCCAGGAAGGGCGACAGGACACGGTCTCCCTTCGGGATTTGGCATCAGCAGGCTCCCCAGCGACCATCACCACCACCACCCCTGACCCTACACCGTCTTTCCCCACCCCTGCCCACCCACCTCACAAACTAGTACCCGCAGGCCTACCGGCGACCATCACCACCACCTCCACCCATACACCGCCCCCCCCCCCTTCCCCGACTCAACAACTGGGTGAAGAAGAGGACAACACGCTCCCGGACGCGTAGGCCGTGACACCGGTGCCCATACCACAGCCGGGACTGAGGCGATCACGGCGGAAGGTCAAGGCCCCCGACAGACTTGACCTTTAAGACCACTTCACCCCCGCCAGGCTCTTTTTTAAACAGGGGGTGAATGTGGTAAACCACTGTGTTGCATTGTGTTGTGTTGTTACATGCCTGGGCTTGTCCCTGCCGGCTCCGCCTTCGCCCCAGTTTGGAACCAGAGGCCTGGAGGCTAGCTGTTTAGTGTATTAAAGCCTCAGTTTCGTTCATCAGTCATCGTGTGCTTATTGAAGGCATATCAACCCCACATTGCATTCTGTAGCCAGCCTCTATATAGCCAGAGGGCTCCACAGCCTCCTCTTGTTCAGAGAATGCCTGCAGTCAAAAACTGAAAACACTGGGCAAGCTGAACTGGTCTGACAGCATCTGTGGAGAGAGAAGGGAGCTAATGTTCTGAGTCTGGATGACAATTTGTTAAAGCTGTTCAAAAAATATGAGGCGGGATTCTCCGACCCCCCCCCCCCACCGGGTCGGAGAATCGCCGGGGGGGCGGCGTGAATCACGCCTCCACCGGCTGTCGAATTCTCCAGTGCCGGGGATTTGGCGGGGGCGGGATTTGCGCCGGTTGGCGGACACTGGCAGCGCCCCCCCCGGCGATTCTCCGGCCCGCGATGGGCCAAGTGGCCGCCCATTTTCGGCCGGTCCCGCCAGCGTAAATTAGAGCAGGTACGTACCGGCGCGACCTGGCCGCGCGGGCAGCCTCCAGGGTCCTCGGGGGGGCGTGGGGGGATGTGGCCCAGGGAGGTGCCCCCACGGTGGCCTGGCCCGCGATCGGGGCCCACCAATCCGCGCGCTATATTGCTCCGCGTCGGCTGCCGTAGTCCTCCGCGGTGGCCGACGCAGAGATGATCCCCCTGCGCATGCGCTGGGATCACACCAGCACACGGTGGTGCTCTCGCGTATGCACCAACTCGTGCTGGCTGGCAGAGGTTGGCATGGCGCCAAGCCCCTTCCCCGCCGGCCGGCGGGGCGCAAACCACTCTGGCGCTGGCCTAGCCCCTGAAGGAGCGGGGGATTCCGCACCTTCGGGGCGGCCCGACGCCGGAGTGGTTCCCGCCACTCCTTCGCACGGTTCGCAGAGAATCCCGCCTCTGTTCAGTCTGCTTTGAACTCAGTGCCTCCTGACTGAGAAGGGACAGTGTAATCATTGAGACAAGGCTGACTTCTTTGGAGGTATCGACATAGAATACCTGCAGTGCAAGAGCGGGCCATTTGGCCCAATGAGTGGGAGGAAACCAGAGCGAGTAAATCCACGCAGACACAGGGAGAAAGTGCAAACTCCACACAGACAGACACCCGAGGCCGGACTTGAGCCCGGGACCCTAGCGCAGTGAGGCAGCCGTGCTAACCACTGTGCCACCGTGCCGCCCATAATTGACAGTCTCAAGTTTTTGGGTCACGTATGCACATGGGCAGTGAAATGGGCAATAAAATGAAGTAATGTACGACACAAATAACAGGGATGTTTTTGGACTGTGTGTGTTTGATTTACAGAAAACAGAAAGAAAACACAAACTTTGAAATGCAGCACAACCTGTACAAGGATTTGTGATGTGAAAGTTCTGGTAAATAATCGGAATCAGGATCATGGGGCAAGATTCTCCGACCCCCCACCGGGTCGGAGAATCGCCGGGGGCTGGCGTGAATCCCGCCCCCGACGGTTGCCGAATTCTCTGGCCGTGTGTGGCCGCTAACGCTCCCGCGCATGCGCCGCCCGGCAATGGCATTTCCGCGCCAGCTGCCGGGCAGAAATCAGTCCGGCGCGGGCCTAGCCCCTCAACGTTAGGGCTCGGCCCCCCAAGATGCGGAGGATTCCGCACCTTTGGGGCGGCGCGATGCCGGACTGATTTGCGCCGTTTCTGGCGCCGGTCGGCGGACATCGCACCAATAACGGAGAATTTCACCGATGATAATGGAAGATCACAGGGGCGGGATTCTCCAATCCCGCAGCAGAGTGTCCACGCCGTCGTAAACGCACCTGTCTGCAGAACGCAGTGAGAGGTGTGAGTCAGGTGGGAGACCTCGTTTGAGAGGCCAGCACGGCCCTGGAGCGGTTTGTGCCGCTCCAGCTGCCGATCCCGGCGCGAACTGTGTGCCGCAGGATCCGCGAATGTGCAGTGGCCTCCTTCAACGCGCCAGCCCTGACGCAACATGGCGCAGGGCTACAGGGGCCGGCGCGTAGGAAAGGAGGCCCCCAGCCAGAGAGGGCGGCCATCCGACCGGTGGGCCCGAATGCAGGCCAGGCCACATTGGAGGCCGCCCCTGGGGTCGGACCCCCCTCCCCCACAACAGGCCGCCCCCCGACCCTTCCACGCCGAGTTCCTGCCGGCTGAGAGCTGGTTAGAACGACGCCGGCGGGTCTCAGTTTTTTTTTCATGGCCGCTCGGCCCATCTGGGCCGGAGAATCGGCGGGACGGCCGCATAGAGCGGCCCGCGACCGGCGCCGCGCCAACCACGCTGCCGCCAATGGCGCCGCTCTGCAGAGAATCACATGCCGGCGTCGGTGCGGTCGCAGGGATTCTCCGGCCCAGCCCATGGCTGGGAGAATCCCCCCCCCAGGCAGGCCAATCATGGGGCGGGATTCTGCGAGAATCGGCGGGGCGGGCAACTCTGGCGCCAAGGAGTGGCGTGAACCAGTCAGGCATTGGGCCGCCCCAAAGGTGCGGAATCCTCCGCACCTTCAGGGGCTAAGCCTGTCCCGGAGTGGTTTGCGCCGCGCCGGCCGGCGGGGAAGGGGCATTGCGCCACGCCAACCGGCGCCGAAGGGCCTCTGCTGGCCGGCGTGAGCTGGCGTCATCCCAGCGCATGCACAGGGGGATCATCTCCGCGTCGGCCATCGCGGAGGACCACAGCGGCCGACGAGGAATAGAGCGCCCCCACGGCACAGGCCCGCCCGCGGATCGGTGGGCCCAGATCGCGGGCCAGGCCACCGTGGGGGCACCTCCCGGGGCCAGACCCCCCTGCAACCCCCCGAGGACCCCGGAGGCCGCCCGCGCAGCCAGGTCCCGCCGGCAAATACCTGGTGTAATTTACACCGGTGGGACTGGCCGAAAACGGGCGGCCACTCGGCCCATCGCGGGCCGGAGAATCGTTGGCCGTTGGCCGCCGTGAATCCCGCCCCCGCCGGTTGCCGAAGTCTCCGAAGGGAGAAAAGTCGGCGGGTCGTTAATGGCGCCGCTTCCGTCGGAGAATGTCACGGGTCTGCGCAAGGCAGCCGATTTTCAGCCTGCCGATATTCTCCCTTCCGGATGGGCCGAAGTCCCGTCGATGTGATGACCGTTCACGTCGACGTGAATCAAACCTCCTTTTCATCGGCGTGACCCGGTGCTCCAGGCTCACGCCGACCAGCGTGGATGTGAGTGACGGCCTGGGGGGTTGGCTCTGGGCAGGCGATGGCGTGGCCGCAGTCTGAATGCGTGAGGAGAGGTGTGTCTCAGCTTGTGTGTGTGTGTGTGCGGCGGGGGGGTGGTTAGAGTGGACTTGGCTCCGGGGGAGTGCCGGGAGGGGGGTCCGTGCCGGGGAGGAGGTTGGGGGGGGTCCGTGCCGGGGAGGGGGATGGGGGGGTCCGTGCCGGGGAGGAGGTTGGGGGGTCCGTGCCGGGGAGGAGGTTGGGGTCCGTGCCGGGGAGGAGGTTTGGGGGGTTCCGTGCCGGGGAGGAGGTTGGGGGGGGTCCGTGCCGGGGAGGGGGATGGGGGGTCCGTGCCGGGGAGGGGGAGGGGGGGGTCCGTGCCGGGGAGGAGGTTGGGGGGTCCGTGCCGGGGAGGAGGTTGGGGTCCGTGCCGGGGAGGAGGTTTGGGGGGTTCCGTGCCGGGGAGGAGGTTGGGGGGGTCCGTGCCGGGGAGGGGGATGGGGGGTCCGTGCCGGGGAGGAGGTTGGGGTCCGTGCTGGGGAGGAGGTTGGGGGGGTCCGTGCCGGGGAGGAGGTGGGGGGGGTCCGTGCTTGGGAGGGGGATGGGGGGTCCGTGCCGGGGAGAAGGTTGGGGTCCGTGCCGGGGAGGAGGTGGGGGTGGGGTCCGTGCTTGGGAGGGGGATGGGGGGTCCGTGCCGGGGAGGAGGTTGGGGTCCGTGCCGGGGAGGAGGTTGGGGGGGACCGTGCCGGGGAGGAGGTTGGGGGGATCCATGCCGGGTAGGGGGATGGGGGGTCCGTGCCGGGGAGGAGGTTGGGGTCCGTGCCGGGGAGGAGGTTGGGGGGGGGGTCCGTGCCGGGGAGGAGGTTGGGGGGGTCCGTGCCGGGGAGGAGGTTGGGGGGGGGGTCCGTGCTGGGGAGGGGGATGGGGGGTCCGTGCCGGGGAGGAGGTTGGGGTCCGTGCCGGGGAGGAGGTTGGGGGGGGTCCGTGCCGGGGAGGAGGTTGGGAGGTTCCGTGCCGGGGAGGAGGTTGAGGGGGGTCCGTGCCGGGGTGGGGGATGGGGGGTCCGTGCCGGGGAGGAGGTTGGGGTCCGTGCCGGGGAGGAGGTTGGGGGGGTCCGTGCCGGGGAGGAGGTTGGGGGGGTCCGTGCCAGGGAGGGGGATGGGGGGGTCCGTGCCGGGGAGGAGGTTGGGGTCCGTGCCGGGGAGGAGGTTGGGGGGGTCCGTGCCGGGGAGGGGGATGGGGGGTCCGTGCCGGGGAGGAGGTTGGGGGGGTCCGTGCCGGGGAGGAGGTTGGGGGGTGTCCGTGCCGGGGAGGGGGATGGGGGGTCCGTGCCGGGGAGGAGGTTGGGGTCCGTGCCGGGGAGGAGGTTGGGGGGGGTCCGTGCCGGGGAGGGGGATGGGGGGTCCGTGCCGGGGAGGAGGTTGGGGTCCGTGCCACGGAGGAGGTTGGGGGTGTCCGTGCCGGGGAGGGGGATGGGGGGTCCGTGCCGGGGAGGAGGTTGGGGTCCGTACCACGGAGGAGGTTGGGGGTGTCCGTGCCGGGGAGAGGGATGGGGGGTCCGTGCCGGGGAGGGGGATGCGAGGGCAAGTGAGTTGGTCCACCTGGCCATGTGCCAGCCTCCAACAGTTGGACCCATGCGGTCCATGTCACCTGGCTGGGGGGAGGAGGGGATATGGGCAATGATGACATGTCGTCGTTCCCCTCCCCCCACCAGGCCGTCATGTTTTCCGATCATCCAGCGATGTTGGCCGCCGTGGCGGAAGCCACTAATGTCTATGTTGCCCTGGATGAGGAGGAGGAGGAGGAGGAGGAGGATGAGCGTGCCAGAGAGGCGGCGCAGGCTGCCGCAGAGGGACAGGCGGCAGCCGCCCAGGACGTCGGAGGAGGGGGAGGAGGACGTCGTGGCCCCACGGCAACGGAGGCACCCAGCAGTCATACCAGGACCTCACGGACCGGGAATGCAGGAGGGGACTCCGGATGAGGCGGGAAACCGTGGCACACATCTGCCACCTGCTGGCACACCTGTCACCGCGTGGCACTGGCGGGGGACACCCTCTCCCCGTGTCCGTCAAGGTTACGGTGGCCCTGAACCTTTATGCAACGGGGTCATTCCAGGCACCGAGTGGGGACCTGTCCGACATATCGCAGACATCGGTGCATCCGGGCAGTGACAGATGCCCTATATGCCATGGCGCACCGCTACATCCGCTTCCCTGTCCAGGCACCGAGTGGGGACCTGTCCGACATATCGCAGACATCGGTGCATCCGGGCAGTGACAGATGCCCTATATGCCATGGCGCACCGCTACATCCGCTTCCCTGTGGACCGGGCCAGCCAAGATGCCCGGGCCGTGGGCTTCTCTGCCGTGGCCGGGTTCCCCATGGTCCAGGGCGCGATTGATGGGATGCACGTCGCCGTGCGGCCACCTGCAGATGACAGGGCCATGTTCACAAATAGGAAGGGGACCTATTCGATGAACATACAGGTGGTCTGCTACCACCGCATGATGATCCTGCACGTCTGCGCCCGTTACCCAGGCAGTGTACATGACTCATACGTGTTGTCGCGGTCATCCATCCCCGGCATGTACGAGGGACGCCATCCCCGGCTGAGGGGCTGGTTGCTGGGCAACAGGGGCTGCCCATTGCGATCGTGGCTGATGACGCCTATACGGAGGCCACACAATGAGGCGGAGAACCTCTACAATGATGCCCATGTAGCGACAAGGGGAGTGATGGAGAGGTGCTTTGGCGTGCTGAAGATGCGTTTCAGGTGCCTGAACCTCTCTGGGGGCGCCCTCCAGTATCGGTCAGATAGGGTCGGCCGCATCATTGTGGTGTGCTGCGTCCTGCACAACATAGCCCAGCAGAGGGGCGATGTGCCGCAGGCAGAGGAGGGCGGAGCGGAGGAGCAGCAGGAAGAGGCGCAGTCCTCCCCAGATGAGGGGATGGGGGTAATGGTCAGGGCAGACGGGGTAGACACAGGCGGGTGGCTGTCCACCGTTACCGGCTGGCCCAGCGTGTACGGGACAGACTGATAGCCGCCCGCTTCACTGACTAGATGGGCGTGGGAATCGGGTAGTATGGCCACAGACCGCACACCATGGCAACAGCCGACCACCCACACCCCCCACCCATCCACCCACCCAGCATCCTCACCCCCCTCCCCAACCCCACCCACCCCACCCGCATGCAGACCACACCCCCCATTGCCGATCCACCTGCGGCACAACGGGCCGGGCTCACACAGTTGCGGGTGGACGCATGTCTATTGCAGGCCATGGAGGATGATGACAACCCGCCCTGCGGTGAGCTCCTGGCTCCACATCGTTGGACTATGTCTGACCCATGGCCACAGTACCACCATCCACCCGGACCATCCCTGCATGCGGCTGTGACACTGCAGCGCACGGTCCCGTCCTCTGCCCGGGGGGATGTTGATGGCGGCCCAGGGGGAACGGGGCAGACTCACCTGGGGCTGAGGTAACACCACCCCTCACACACACACTTGCGCTCAACGTACATTACACCCCCGCACGCTTTGGACAGAGCACAAAGGCAGCTTCTGTAGGTGTAACATTGACTTTAATAACCAAAGGAGTTCATGCACGTGCCCTAGCCCCTAAAACTCATCTGTGCCCTGCACCCGTGCCAACTTACTCAGTGTCTAATTGTTTGGCCTTCCGGGCCCTTTGACTACGTCTACGTGGTTCCCCAGACGGTACAGCAGAACTGGAGGTGGACTCCTGTGATTCCTGCCCTCTGACACTGGATCCCTTTGGCGGCCGTTTCCTGGGGCGTCCTGGCCTAGATGGGCCAGGCTGCGGCCCGGGCGACTGGGATGGCGAGCTGCCAGCCTGTCCTGCCCGTTGCCCACCCGATGCACCTGGGACGGAAGGGGGGGAGTCCGAGGTGTCGCGGTGTTCCGGGACCTCCCCTACAGGGGGAGCCGGGACGGACCACACCACCTCCTCCTCCCTCGGGGTGCCCGATGGCCCCCAGGACTCTACATGGGTGGGGGATGCGAACGGACTGGCCATCCGACGCCCCCCCGACATCTGGAGGCCCGTGCTGGTATCGACAGGGGTCTGCAGGTTTGCAGCCATGGAGCCCAGGGGGTTGGCAAACCCTGTCTGTGACAGTGCGACGCCGGCTCGCACATGGCCACTGGCGCCAATGCCCTCAGCGATGGCCTGCAGAGACTGGGCCATGGCCTGCAGAGACTGGGCCATGGCCTGCTGAGACTGGGCTATGGCCTGCTGAGACTGGGCTATGGCCTGCTGAGACTGGGCTATGGTGTTGAGCGCCTCTGCCATCTGGCACTGGCACTGGCTCATGGCCTCCTGTGAGAGGGCAGCCATGTCCTGGGCCACAGACGCCGCCTGCACGGAAAGCACCAGGCCTCGCAAACCGTTCCCCATGTCTGACACCATCGCACCCATTGCCTCCACCGCGGACGCCACCCGTGCGGTGTCGGCCTGGGTGGCACGTATGACCGGGACCACTCCCAGCTCCTGGACGCGGGTGGACTCCTCCACCTGCGACTGCAGCCGCCGCAAGCCGGCCGTCACCCTATTCGCTCGTCTCCGGGTCGGTGGTTGCATCGGATCTATGTGTGGGTGGGTAACTCCAGGAACCCGGGATCCATCTGGGCGGCAGATGTTCGCTTGGGCTGGGCTGCCCTCCGACCGCCCGGCCCCTCTGCTGCTCCTACCTCCACCTGCTGTACCGGGACGGCTGTGTTGTGCGCACCAGTGAGTGTACCAGACGCCTCATCACTAAAGTGCCCAACCGAGGTGAGTGTTTCTGCGATGGTGGAGGGTGTTGATGACAGCAGTGGCGTTGTGTCGTGCTCTTCGTCCCACTCTGAGTCCATGGCACTTTGGGGCAGGGGTTCGTCTCCACCCATCCACTCTGAGTCACTGTCCGGTATTTCGTCTTCCTGGGTAGTGCTGTCCCGGGTAGGGGTGTCCTGGGTAGGGGTGTCCTGGGTAGTAGTGTCCTGGGTAGTGGTGTCCTGGGTAGTGGTGTCCTGGCTCGGATGTGACGGGGGCCTGTGGCTGCCCCCCTCGACGCTGGGTGGTCTCTCCCGCACGTGACGGGGGTTTCGTCTCCCTTTTGCTCCAGGTCTCTCCGTCTCCCGTGGTGTGCGAGGGGCATCCTGCGGGCGTCGCATGCTGGAGGGTCCATGTCTCTCTGTCTCCCATGGCCTCCGAGGGGCATCCTGCGGGCGTCACATGCTGGAGGGTCCGGGTCTCTCTGTCTCCCGTGGCCTCCGAAGGGCATCCTGCGGGCGTCGCATGCTGGAGGGTCCGGGTCTCTCCGTCTCCCGTGGTCTCCGAGGGGCATCCTGCGGGCGGTGTGCATCTGCGGGGATGGGTGCCTGGACGTTTGCTCCTGCAATACACAATGAAGCATGCATGGTTAGACACGCAGGCAGTGATCAGGTGATATGGGGGAGGGGGATATAGGGGAGGGGGGATATGGGGACGGGCTGTCGGTGGCTCACTTGCTAGTACGCACCCGACCTCTGCATCAGCAACCTCCCGGTCGTCAGGTCCGCCAGCCAGTTCCAGGGCCCTTTCCTCGTGTTCGGTCAGTGGCCTCTCATCAGCGGGACCTCCTCCAGTCCTCACATGCTCCCTATTGTTGTGTGCGCGCTTCTCCTGTGAGGGGGGGGGGGGGCGGTGTTGGCAGGGGTAAAAGGCAACACTGTTAGGCAGGTATATGAATGCACGCCATCGGTTGCGCGTGCATTGCAGAGGTTAAGGTTAGGGCTGGATTCACTTGGGGGATATGGGGGAGAGGGATATGGGGGAGGGGGGATATGGGGAGGGGGGATATGGGGGAGGGGAATATGGGGGATATGGGGGAGGGGGGATATGTGGGAGGGGGATCTGGGGGAGGGGGATATGGGGAGGGGGACATGGGGAGGGGGGATATGGGGGAGGGGGGATATGGGGAGGGGTATATGGGGAGGGGGGATATAGGGGATATGGGGAGGGGGGATATGGGGGATATGGGGGAGGGGGATATGGGGAGGGGGGATATGGGGGAGGGGGATATGGGGGATATGGGGGAGGGGGGATATGGGGGATATGTGGGAGGGGGGATATGGGGGAGGGGGTTATGGGGAGGGGGATATGGGGAGGGGGATATGGGGGAGGGGGGATATGGGGGAGGGGGGATATGGGGATGTGGGGGATATGGGGGAGGGGGGGATATGGGGGATATGGGGAGGGGGGATATGGGGGAGGGGGGATATGGGAGGGGGATATGGGGGAGGGGGGATATGGGGGAGGGGGGATATGGGGGAGGGGGGATATGGGGGATATGGGGAGGGGGATATTGGGGAGGGGGGATATGGGGGAGGGGGGATATGGGGGAGGGGGGATATTGGGAGGGGGATATGGGGGAGGGGGATATGGGGGAGGGGGGATATGGGGAGGGGGGATATGGGGGAGGGGGGATATGGTGGAGGGGGATATGGGGGAGGGGGGATATGGGGGAGGCTCACCCTGCCTGCTCTGACGAAGTCGTTCACCTTCTTGTGGCACTGGGTGCCTGTCCGTGGTGTCAGGGCCGCAGCGGTGACGGCCTCTGCCACTTCCCTCCACAGACGCCGGCTGTGGCGTGGGGCAACTCTGCGGCCGTGCCCGGGATACAGGGCGTCCCTCCTCTGCTCCACTGCGTCCAGGAGCGCCTCCACATCCCGTGACTCGCACCTCGGGGCTGAGCGGCGGCCAGCCATCCAGCCGGGTGTTCCGGTCGGGTGTTCCGGTCGGGTGGTGGGGAGCAGCGCGGCCTTATGAGCCGTCACGCGGTGCGGCGCGTATGACGCTGCACGGCATCAACCACGTGCGCAAGCGCGGATCCCGTTACGTCGCTGCTAGCCCATTTCGGGCCGGAGACTTTCGACCCATTTTTCCGACGTGACGCAAGTCGGATTTGCGCCGTTTTTTGCGCCGATCGGCGGACTTTGCGCCGATAACGGAGAATTACGCCCATGATATTGTTGTACACTGTTTCTACCTATGTTTGTGGATGGTCATCATTTGTGTCAGGGGAACTTTGCTCAGAGTGGCATGTGGTGCTGACATGAATAAGCATCCATCCAAAGAGCTGCAGACAATATCTGTTCAGTTTCACACACGGGGCGGGATTCTCCGATATCGGCGCGATGTCCACCCACCGGCGCCACAAACGGCGTGAATCAGTCCGGCATCACGCCGCCCCAAAGGTGCGGAAGTCTCCACATCTTGAGGGGCCAAGCCCTCACCTTGAGGGGCGAGGCCCGCTCGAGACTGATTTCCGCCCCGCCAGCTGGCAGGAAAGGCCTTTGGTGCGCCGACAGCTGGCGCAAAACTGACTTTGCCGGGCAGCGCATGCACGGGAGCGTCAGCGGCCGCTCACGGCATCCCCGCGCATGCGCAGTGGAGGGGGTCTCTTCCGCCTCCGCCATGGTGGAGACATGGCGAAGGCGGAAGGAAAAGAGTGCCCCCACGGCACAGGCCCGCCCGCGGATCGGTGGGCCCCAATCGCGGGCCAGGCCACCGTGGGGGCACCCCCGGGGCCAGATCGCCCCGCGCCCCCCCCCCAGGACCCCGGAGCCCGCCCGCACCGCCGTGTGCCGCCGTCCCAAAGGTGGTTCAATCCACGCCGGCTGGCGTGGGTTGACAGCGGCGGGACTTCGGCCCATCTCGAGCTGGAGAATCGCAGGGGGGGGGGAGGCGCCAACCGGCGGGGCGCGATTCCCGCCCCTGCCGAATATCCGGTACCGGTGAATCCCGCCCAGGATTTCAATTGCTTTTCAAGACGTCAGTTGAAAATCTTGCATAAATGCAACCGCACTTCAATAAACCTCCCAATGCTCGAACTCTAAGGTCCACCAGTTATGAGAGGGTGAGGGGAGACTTCCACTGCTGTAGTCACATTGAAAGACCAGGGGCGAGATTCTCCGACCCCCCACCGGGTCGGAGAATCGTCGGGGGCTGGCGGGAATCCCGCCCCCGCCGGTTGCCGAATTCTCCGGCACCGGATATTCGGCAGGGGCAGGAATCGCCGCCCTGACGCCGGGACGCAATTCTCCAGCGAGCAGAGAATCGGCACCATTGGGGCCGGCGTGGTCGGTGCGGCACTGGACGGGGTATGCGGCGACTCTCTGGCCCTGGGCCGGTACGGGCCAGCGCGCCGATTCTCCGGCCCGGATGGGCCGAGCAGCCGTCATCAAAAAGCCGAGTCCCGCCGGTGCCGTTCTAACATCCTCTGTGCCGGCGGGACCTCGGCCTTGAAGGGGCCGGGGGCAGCCTGTGGGGGGGGGAGGGAGAGTTCCGACCCCGGGGAGGGGCCTCCGTCATGGCCTGGCCCACGATCGGGGCCCACCAATCGGCGGGCCGGCCTCTCTGCCCCCCCCGGCCTCCTTTCCTCTGCGCCGGCTCCTGTGCCATTTGGCGTCGGGACCGCCGCGGGGAAGAAGGCCACTGTGCATGCGCTAGTTGGCGCCGGCCCAACTGCATGCGCGGACCCCGCGGCGCCAGTTTCAGGCCAGGATCGGCAGCTGGAGCGGCATGGGCCGCACCAGCACCGTGCTATCCTGCTGTGGGCCGCAGAATGGGGTCCCGGAACGGGTGCCGATGCCAGAGTAAAACACTCCCGTTTTTACGCCGGTGTCAGCCCGTCCAATGTGTACTGTCCATCCTGGCCTTTTAAAGTTCCCCAAACACAGCTCCCTTTTTGAATTCTTTTTGGACACAGATAAACTCTGCATAGCCTACTCTCCCAATGAAAACCATGGGGGGTCTCAGTCAGGGTCAGAATGATGGGAAACCAAGGGCCGGATTCTCCGTTGGCCGATGCCGGAATTGGGAAACGCGATTGGGTGTTGGGAGAATCGTTGGGAGAATCGGTTCTGACGGCAAAATTGCAGCGGCACTAATTTAACCGCAAATCGCAATTCTCCGTCACCTCGACCACAGCGCCAATACATACCGGAACGCACGTACAGTAGACACCATTTGCATGTCATTAGAGGGCCCGGCCCAGTATTCTCTGGGGCCTCCGTGATTCTCTGACTCCGGTGGGCCGAGCTCCCTATGGCACAGTTCACTTGTGCTTTTAAAATTCATGAAATTGGCGTCATGCCTGATAGTGGAGAGAGAGGAGGTAGGACACAGAGAGGAGAGACTGTGTGCTGCCGGGCCGGACACTTGCCGGGCTGGCTGGGTTGTAGGGAGGGGAAGAGGGGGGGGGGGGGAGGCGGGGTGGGCAGGGGGGGGGGGGTGGGGGGGAGGGGGGAGGGGGGGGAGGGGGGGGCCTGCCAGGGGAGGGAGGGGTGATGGGAAACAGACCAGGTGGGCGGAGTGACCCCCCACGGGACTGGGGCGATGCCCAGGCACAGACCACCATTACTGAGGCCCACAAGGCAACAATCTTGCTGCACACCCACTAACCACACACCTTGACCCCTGGTTCTGCAGTGTGACACTGGCTGTGCTGTATGGGTGCTCCCATCCCCTACCCCACCATCCGTCACACCCCTCATCCCCGGCTGCCACCCGCCGACGGCCCACACAGGCATAGCCCACAGCATCACCATGGGGGCCATAGTGCATAACCCTAGCAAGGGCAGTGCCAGCTGACATCCTGGCATCAGGGACAGGTGCCAAGGCCAGAGGCTCCCACGGTGCCGGCAACTGATGGAGCCACGGGTGTGGGATGGGGGTGGGGAAACATAAGAACATAAGAACCAGAGGCAGGAGGGGGCTATCTGGCCCTTCGAGCCTGCTCCGCCATTTTGTGGACTCAGCTCCACTTTCCGGCCCGAACACCATAACCCTTTATTCCTTTATCCTTCAAAAAACTATCTCTTTATCTTAAAAACATTTAATGAAGGAGCCTCAACTGCTTCACTGGGCAGGGAATTCCAAAGATTCACAACCCTTTGGGTGAAGAAGTTCCTCCTAAACTCAGTCCTAAATCTACTTCCCCATATTTTGAGGCTATGCCCCCTAGTTCTGCTTTCACCCGCCAGTGGAAACAACCTGCCCACATCTATCCTATCTATTCCCTTCATAATCTTATATGTTTCTATAAGATCCCCCCTCATCCTTCTAAATTCCAACGAGTGCTGACCCAGTCTACTCAACCTCTCCTCGTAATTCAACCCCCTCAACTCTGGGATTAACCTCGTGAATCTCCTCTGCACACCCTCGAGCGCCAGTACGTCCTTTCTCAGGTAAGTAGACCAATACTGAACACAATACTCCAGGTGTGGCCTCACTAACACCTTATACAGTTAAAGCATAACTTCCCTAGTCTTTAACTCCATGCCTCTAGCAATGAAGGACAAAACGCCATTTACCTTCTTTTTTTAAAAAAATGTAGTGTTCCCAATTCATTTTTTTCCAATTAAGGGCAATTTAATGTGTTCAATCCACCTACCATACACATCTTTGGGTTGTGGGGCGAAACCCATGCAAACACGGGGAGAATGTGCAAACTCCACACGGACAGTGACCCAGAGCCAGGATCGACCCTGGGACCTCAGAGCCTATGAGACAGCAGTGCTTAACCACTGTGCCACCGTGCTGCACGCCCATTCCCCTTCTTAATCACCTGGTGCATCCTGGAAACCAGCATTTTGTGACTCATGCTCTTGGGGCACATATGTGACCATCAGCTGAGCGTTATTCACCTCTGCACACGATACCCGGGCAATGTGCACGGCGCCTTCATCCTGGCACACTCAACGATTCCGGACATGTCCGAGACACCACTCCGGATGGGGGGTTGGCTCCTGGGTGCATGCGGGCCAGAGGCCACAGTGCCAACTGGGGACACATTGTAGCCCGTTGGACCTGGTTGGGCACTGGGGTATGTACCCCGGCTAACATGCAGCCTTTCACCCCTTGCAGTCACTGGATATTGGAATTCAATCAGCAATGGTGGCCTTCCTCCTAGGTTGCCGCAACCCTGAGGGATGCCCTGCGGCTGTACAAGTCGGAGCTGCTCGAGGAGGAGGAGGAAGCTGCAGCAGCGGAACGGGCCGCAAAGGGACAGGAAGCAGGCTGCCCAGGATGGAGAGCGAGCTACCCAACGGGCCGAGGGGAGGAGGAGGTGCCAAGGAGGCACCGCATGAGGCCTCATGTGTATTGGCACCGCCTGTCATTCGAGGACATGCTGGACCGGGCATGCCGTCGAAGACTCCAGCTGAGCGGAGAGAGGCAGTGCGACTTATCTGCCAGATGATGGCACACCTGGCACCGTGGAGGTATGGGGGAGGACACCCGCTAAAGTGGTTGTCAAGGTGACGGTTCCCTGAACATTTATGTGACAGGGTCCTTCCAGGCGACGAGTGGGGACCTATCCGGGATCTCACTGATGCATCTGTGCCGTCACAGAGGCCCTATATGCTGAGGCAGCTCAATACATCCATTTTGATGTGGACCGAGCCACCAAGATCCCCGGGCAGCAGGGTTCGCCACCGGCGCCAACAAGCCCCGGGTCCAGGGGGTGATCGACTGGATGCATGTCACCCTGTGAGCACCTGCAGATGACAGGCCGGTGTACACAAACCGAAAGGGTCACTCTTATATTGGAGATTGGAGAGGTGAAACTGAGTTTCACCGTCGTCCACACCCGTGGTGATCCAGCATGTATACGAGGGCTCGGGGATAAGAATAGGGGCCGATGCTATTTTACATGCCCTGCCCTTGGGAAGCACACCTGCCGGAGGCACATAAAGTTCAGCCCCAAGATTCCAATTGCTTTCTTAATCAGCTGCTCACGCAGGCTGAACAATGTGCACCTCTCGGTGTGTGCTTGAAGCAAATGTCCGAAGTGTGAATGTGTGGGGAAAAAAAATCATTGTAATCCAACTTTCTTAACTTCCATCTCACAATTATAAAATACTCGGTGTGTCTACCTAGAAACACGGACTTGTAACTAAAATGCCAAAATCTGATTAATTCTTGTTTAATTTTTTTAAAGATATCAAATTACATAAAAAGATTAGATTACATAGCATGTTTATTTTGTGTTTCAGATCTTGCTGTAAACCAGAGGTTGTGATATTAAAATGTGACTGTAATAGGAATCTGAGAATGCAGAAATTCTGACTAGGTAACTCATATTCCACAGTGGAGCTTGGATTGAAGTTTAATTTATTCCTATGTAGCCACAAAATTAGAACAACAGTTAAAGTGACAATTCCATATCAGCTAGTGTTTGCATTCCCGCTCAGTGTGATATATCTGTGGATCTTGCTCTGTTCGTGGTTTAATCTGAAATTAAACATGGATAAGGAAATCCTTGGCCTTTTACCAATGAGCTTCTTTCACTAGGGTGCATATCCCACAGCAAAGTTTACAATCAGTGCCAGCTAGCTGTGTCACTATGGAGGGATGTATTGTGAAACCGAGGGCGGCACGATAACACATTGGTTAGCACTGTCGCTTCACAGATCCAGGGTCTCAGGTTCGATTCCCGACTTGGATCACTGTCTATGCTGAGTCTGCACGTTATTCCCGTGTCTTCGTGGGTTTCCTCCGGGTGCTCCTGTTTCCTTCCACAGTCCAAAGATGTGCAGGTTAGGTGGATCAGCCATGCTAAATTGCCCCAAAAAAGGGTATGTGGGGTTACTGGGTTACGGGGATAGGGTAGTGTGGGCTTAAGTAGGGCGCTCTTTCAAAGAGCTGGTGCAGACTCGATGGGCTGAATGGCCTCCTTCTGCACTGTAAATTCTATGATTCTATGAATGTCGGTCTAGTTCCATTCATGATCCAAAAGGGAGAATGTTCAATTTTCATTGAAATTACATCTGCAAGCGCAATTTCATTTTCAGAAATTGTATGATTCAAGGCTACGCATTCGACAGTTTTGTTAGCACAATGTGGATTATGTAGAAAATCATTATTCTTTTATTTGTCATTAAAAGAGCAATTTTACCTCAACCCACGCACAGAAGTTTTCATTGTTTAATTGTATTGTTTTCATTCAATTTTTGGTACAGCTGTGAGTTAGTTTGTTCCGAACAATGAAATTAAACATTTACTCATTGCTCCCCCTATGGATGACAGATATGTGTGGAAGTTGCTAGAAAAAGCTCTTGGGCGGAATTCTCCGTCGGCTGATGCCGGAATCGGGAAACATGATTGGGCATGGAATCGCGCGTCAGCCGAATATCATGGTCGGCGCCCTTGGCAGCGGCATGAATGCGTTCTACGCCTCACGTCGACGTGGCCATGCAAACTGTACAGTAAAAGCCATTGGCATTTCATTAACGGGCCTACCCCGCTATTCTGCGGACCTCCAGCGATTCTCCGCCGCTGGCAGGAGGAATTACCCATGGTGAGATTCACTCAGCGGAAATACAATTGGAAGCAGGTGCCGTGGCTGCGGATAGAGAGGGAGAAGGTAGGACATGTAGAGGAAGGGGATCTGCCAGGGCCGGCTGGGAGTAGTGAGGGGTGACCAGGGCATCGGCCATGAGGTCGGGGTCACCCGTCACCTTGAACAGCGGACCTGTCTGGGATCTCCAGACATCGGTGCACAGGTGCATCCGCACCGTAACAAAGGCCCTGTATGCCCCTGGGCACAGTACATTACCTTCAGTATGGCCGAGCCCACCAGGTTGCCCGGGCAGTGGGATTCGCTGCCATTGCTGGGATACCACTTGTCCCTGGGGTTGATCGATGGGACGCATGCCCCCTATTAGCACTGGCGCATGAGGGTGTGAATGTGATGCGACATGAATCCAAGGTCCTGGTTGAGACCGTACTCATGCTTGCCACCAGGGGGGGTGGGATCCCCCCCACCACTATCTCTCCCCCCCCCCCCCCCCCACTCCCCACATTCTTCGGGTAAGCATTCTTCAAGGCGGCCTTCAGGACTCACGACAGCACAGGATGGCCGAGCAGAAACTGATTGCCAAGTTCCGCACGCATGTGTACGGCCTCAAGAGGGACCTTGGATTCATATCGCACTACATTCACCCCCCACCATCTGGCCTGGGCTTGCGGAATCCTACCAACTGTCCTGGCTTGAGACAATTCACACCTCTTTAACCTGTGATTATCCCTCTCTCCAGTCGCACCATCTGGACCTGTAAAGACTAATTACCTATAAAGACTCGCATTCAAAGTATCGTCTTGCATCATTGACTTTGGCTGTGCATGTGCTTGTGAAACCCATCTCTTCATTCACCTGAGCTCAGCTCCGAAAGCTAGTGATTCAAAACAAACCTGTTGGACTTTAACCTGGTGTTGTAGGACTTCTTACTGTGCCCACCCCAGTCCAACGCCGACATCTCCACATCATGGCAATATAATATATTCGGTCACTCTTAGCAAGGATTGGTTGATAGGAATCAGGAATAAAATGCTTGACTGATTTTCCCAATTCTAATCCAAGGGTGCTAAAGTCAACTGTAACACCCTTACAGCCTTTCCAGTTATAAATAGTAATTTTAAAAAATATATATTTTTATTAAGGTATTTGAAAATTTTATAAAAATAACATCAACATGGTACAATAAACATTTCCACCCCCATCCCAATCTTCACACACCCCAACCATAAAACAACAATCCGGCCCTCTCCTCCTCCCCCCACCCCCTCCTCCCCCCCCCCCCCCCCTCCTCCCCCCCCCCCCCCCCCCCCCCCCCACCGCCTTGGAATACTGCATCTGCAGACATTTTAATTTTTCCCGACAAGGTCGATGAACGGCTGCCACCTCCGGGTGAACCTGATCATTGACCCTCTTTAGGCGAACTTTATCTTCTCGAGACTGAGAAACCCAGCCATGTCACTAACTCAGGTCCCTCCACATTAACAAGATCCGTCTCCGGGCTACCAGGGAGGTAAAGGTCAAGACGTCAGCCTCTTTCGCCCCCTGAGCTCCCGGCTCTTCCGACACTCCAAAGATCGCTACCTCCGGACTCGGCACCACCCGTGTTTTTAGCACCGTGGACGTTGCCTTAGCAAAACCCTGCCAAAACCCTCTAAACTTCGGGCATGCCCAAAACCTGTGGACATGATTTGTTGGGCTTCCCGCGCACCTCGCACACCTATCCTGTACCCCGAAAAACGTACTTATCCTAACCACTGTCATGTGTGCCGGGTGGACTACCTTAAATTGTATCAGGCTAAGCCTGGCACATGATGAGGATGTATTAACCGTGTGCTTAGGGCATCTGCCCACAGACCCGCCTCTATCTCTCCTCCTAGCTCATCCTCCCACTTGCCTTTAATCTCCTCCACCGGAGTTTCCTCTGCCTCCGAAAGCTCCTGGTAAATATCTGAAACCTTCCCCTCTCCCACCCAGGTACTGGAGACTACTCTGTCCTGTATTCCCTGTGGCGGCAGCAGCAGAAAGGCCGGCATCTGTTTTCTCAGGAAGTCTCGCTCCTGCAAATACCTAAACCCGTTCCCTGCTGGCAATTCAAATTTATCCTCGGAGGCTTTCAAGCTGGGAAAGCTCCCGTCTATAAATAGATCCCCAATCCTTCTAATTCCTGCCCTTTGCCATCTCCGGAACCCACCATCCAGCCTACCCGGTACAAACCGATGATTATTATAAATCGCGGTCCAAACCGAAGCTCCCTCCCCTCTCTTATATCTCCTCCACTGCCCCCAGATTCTCAGAGCCGCCATCACCACCGGACGTCTGGAGAATCGGGCCGGTGAGAACAGAAGAGGTGCAGCTATTAGTGCTCCCAAATTGGTGTCTTTGCATGACGCAGCCTCCATCCGCTCCCATGCCGACCCCTCCCCCACTACCCACTTCCTAATCATGGCTATATTAGCAGCCCAGTAATAATTGCAGAAGTTCGGCAGCGCCAACCCACCCTCCCCCCAACTGCGCTCCAGCAACACTTTCTTCACTCGTGGGGTTTTATTTGCCCACACACAGCCCAAAATAATCTTATTCACCCGCTTGAAAAAGGCCTTTGGGATGAAGATGGGGAGGCACTGAAAGACAACCAGAAATCTGGGGAGGACCGTCATTTTCACGGTCTGTACACTCCCCGCCAGTGAAAGCGGGAGCATGTCCCATCTGTTAAAGTCCCCTTCCATTTGTTCTACCAGCCAGGATAGGTTTAACTTGTGCAGTGCCCCCATTCGCGGGCCACTTGGATTTGATATTGAAAGCTCTCCCCTACCGTTCTAAGCGGCAGCTCTCCCAGTCTCTTCTCCTGCCCTCTTGCCTGGATCGCATTACTTCCCCCATCCCCTCCAATGGGTCTGAAATGCACAAGAGCAGATCAAAAGCGAGACCCGGCACGCAGTCAATGAAGCCCTCACCAAACCCAAACCTTCCCAGCGCCTCCCACAGGTAATTCCACTCCACCCGATCAAAAGCCTTCTCCGCATCCATCGCTATCACCACCTCCACCTCCACTCCTTCTGAGGGCATCATAATAACATTTAAAAGCCTTTGAACATTGGCCTTAAGTTGCCTGCCCTTTACAAATCCCGTCTGGTCTTTCCCTGTCACCCCCGGGACACAGTCCTCTATCCTTGTGGCCAGTATCTAAGCCAGCAGTTTGGCGTCCACATTCAGTAGCCTGTATGACCCGCATTACTCCGGATCCTTCTCCCGTTTCAGGATCAATGAAATCGAGGCCTGCGACATTGTTGGGGGGAGGACTCCCTTCTCTCTTGCTTCATTAAATGTCCTCACCAGCGTGGGCTTCCGGGTGCGGCGATGACCAGCTAAGTCGCACGTTTCGGCACCTCCCGTTGAAACGGACTTTTGGGCTCTTATTAGGAACCCCAACGGCAATTTTTAACGGCCAAAATCATTGTGCGGTGAAATAGGAGGGAATCCCCCCGGATAAATATGGATAAACGAGAGGATAGCGGCCGGATTGCAGTGGATCCACTGGAGCAGCGGCAAGGAAGGGAAGCTCGAAGCAAGATGGCGTTGGAAGGTGGCTGTTTGGTATGGGGCCCGGTGCAACAAGTGTTCCTGCGGCGCTGTGTGGAAAAGCTGAAGAAGGAGGTGTTGGCCCCGATGCTACAGGCGATTGAAAGGCTAAAGGAGGCGCAGAGGACCCAGGAGTTGGAGCTTCGGGTCGTGAAGGCAAAGGCTGCGGAGAATGAGGATGAAATACAGGGCCTGGTGGGAAGGACAGAGACGCACCGAGGCACAGCACAAAAGGTGTGTGGAGAGGTTGGAAGCCCTGGAGAATAACTCGAGGAGGAAGAATTTAAGAGTCTTGGGTCTTCCCGAAGGCACAGAGGGGGCGGACATCGGGGCATATGTGAGCACGATGCTTCACTCGCTAATGGGATCGGAGGCCCTGACGGGCCCTTTGGAGGTGGAGGGAGCTTATCGAGTTCTGGCGCGAAGACCAAAGGCAGGAGAAATACCCCGAGCCATAGTGGTGAGATTTCACCGCTACAATGACAGAGAGATGGTTCTAAGATGGGCGAAGAAAACTCGGAGCTGTAGGTGGGAGAACGTGGTGATCCGCGTATACCAGGATTGGAGTGCGGAGGTGGCGAGAAGGAGGGCAAGTTTCAACCGGGCCAAGGCGGTGCTCCACAAAAAAAAGGTTAAATTTGGAATGTTGCAGCCGGCGAGACTGTGGGTCACATACCAAGGAAAGCACCACTACTTTGAGACGGCAGAAGAGGCGTGGACATTCATTGTGGACGAGAAGCTGGAATAGTCTGGCGAGAGAAAAAGCTTCTGTAATAAAGTGGTGGGGTGATTATGTGGGACGAGGAAGGGGAAGGGAATTTTTTCAATTTTGTAACTTTTCTCTTTTCCCCTCGTGGGGGGGGGGGGGTGGGGGAGGAATATGGGGAACTGTGGGCGCCGGTGGGAAGGAAAGGGGAAGGAGAAGGGAACTGCGCCATCAGGGGCGGGGCCGAATGGGAAACGCGGGCTTTGCTCCCGCGCTATGGTAACTGTGGCGGGAACGGGGACGCAGGAAGGAGGGGGCCTCGCACAATGAGGGGCGAGAACAAACGGGGGAAGCTGAGGTCAGCCAGAGTTTGCTGACTTCTGCGAGCAACATGGGGGGTGGTCCTACGCTAGAAAGGGATCTAGCGGAAGGGGTGGGGGGGCGGGGGGGAGTTAACTGGGTTGCTGCTGCTAAGGGGAAGGGGGAGCTGTTATGGGGCGGGGTGGTCGGGACGGGAGAGCACCGTCGGTGGGATATACGGGTACGTGGGAATCGGGTGAGGAGCTGGGTTAGAAAAGGGGATGGCTAGTCGACATGGGGGGGGGGGGGGTTAAAGAGCCCCCAAAACCGGTTGATCACGTGGAACGTGAGAGGGCTGAATGGGCCGATTAAAAGGACACGGGTACTCGCACACCTAAAGAACTTAAAGGCAGATGTGGTCATGTTGCAAGAGACGCACCTGAAACTGGCAGATCTACAGGTTAGACTACGTAAAGGATGGGTGGGGCAGGTGTTCCATTCGGGCTTAGATGCGAAGAATAGGGGGGTGGCTATTTTAGTGGGGAAACGGGTACTGTTTGAGGCAAAGACCATCGTGGCGGACAGTGGGGGTAGATACGTGATGGTGAGTGGCAGATTGCAAGGGGAGGCGGTGGTTCTGGTGAACGTATACGCCCCGAACTGGGATGATGTAAACTTCATGAAGCGTATGCTGGGGCGTATCCCGGACCTGGAGGCGGGAAAGCTGGTAATGGGGGGAGACTTCAATACGGTGCTTGATCCAGGGCTGGACCGGTCTAGGTCTAAGACCGGGAGGAGGCCAGCAGCGGCCAAGGTGCTTAAGGACTTCATGGAGCAGATGGGAGGAGTAGACCCCTGGAGATTTATTAGGCCTAGGAGTAAGGAGTTTTCATTTTTCTCCCATGTCCACAAGGTGTATTCACGGATAGACTTTTTTGTCCTGGGAAGGGCACTGATTCCGAAGGTGACAGGGACGGAGTACATGGCCATAGCCATTTCGGACCACGCTCCACATTGGGTAGATCTGGAGGTAGGAGAGGAAAAGGAGCAGCACCCACTCTGGAGATTGGATATGGGGTTGTTGGCGGATGAGGGGGTATGTCTAAGGGTGAGGGGGTGTATCAAAAGGTACCTGGAGCTTAATGATAACGGAGAGGTCCAGGTGGGAGTGGTCTGGGAGGCGCTGAAGGTGGTGGTCAGAGGGGAACTGATATCCATAAGGGCCCATAAAGGGAAGCAAGAGAGCAAAGAAAGGGAGCGACTGTTGAGAGAACTTCTGAGGGTAGACAGGCAATATGCAGAGGCTCCGGAGGAGGGACTGTACAGGGAAAGACAAAGGCTACATATGGAATTTGACCTGCTGACCACGGGCAAGGCAGAAGCACAGTGGAGGAGGGCACAGGGAGTACAGTATGAGTATGGAGAGAAGGCGAGCCGGTTACTGGTCCAACAACTGAGGAAGAGGGGAGCGGCGAGGGAGATAGGTGGGGGTGAGGGATGAGGAAGGTAAGGTGGAACGAGGAGCGGAGAGGGTGAACGGGGTGTTTAAGGCATTCTACGAGAGGCTGTATAAGGCTCAGCCCCCGGAAGGGAAGGAGGGAATGATGCATTTCCTAGATCGGCTGGAATTCCCGAAGGTGGAGGAGCAGGAGAGGGCGGGACTGGGAGCACGGATTGAGGTGGAAGAGGTGGTAAAGGGGATTGGGAGCATGCAGGCGGGGAAGGCCCCGTGACCGGATGGGTTCCCGGTGGAATTTTATAGGAAATACATGGACCTACTGGCCCCGCTTTTGACGAGAACCTTTAATGAGGCCAGGGAAAGGGGGAAGTTGCCCCCGACTATGTCGGAGGTGACAATATCGTTACTCTTAAAGAAGGAAAAAGACCCGCTGCAGTGCGGGTCTTACAGGCCTATTTCCCTCCTGAACGTGGATGCTAAGCTCCTGGCCAAGGTGATGGCAACAAGGATAGAGGATTGTGTCCCGGGGGTGGTCCACGAGGATCAAACTGGGTTCGTTAAGGGGAGACAGCTGAACACGAATATACGGAGGCTGCTAGGGGTGATGATGATGCCCCCGCCGGAGGGGGAGGCGGAGATAGTGGTGGCGATGGACGCTGAGAAAGCATTTGACAGAGTGGAGTGGGACTACCTATGGGAAGTGTTGAAGAGATTTGGTTTTGGAGAGGGGTTTATTGGATGGGTACAGCTGCTATATAGGGCCCCGGTGGCAAGTGTGATCACGAACAGGCAGAGGTCCGACTACTTCCGTCTTTATAGAGGGACAAGACAGGGGTGTCCCCTGTCTCCGTTACTGTTTGCATTGGCAATTGAGCCGCTGGCCATAGCACTGAGGGGCTCGAGAAAATGGAGGGGAGTACTCAGGAGAGGAGAAGAACACCGGGTATCATTGTATGCAGATGATCTATTGCTGTATGTTGCGGACCCAGTGGAGGGGATGCCTGAGATAATGTGGACACTCAGGGAGTTTGGGGAATTTTCGGGGTACAAATTGAATATGGGGAAGAGTGAGTTGTTTGTGGTGAATCCGGGGGAGCAGAGCAGGGGAATAGGTGATTTACCGCTGAGGAGGGTAACAAGAGATTTCCGGTACTTAGGGATCCAGATAGCTAGGAACTGGGGAACCCTACATAGGCTTAATTTAACACGATTAGTGGAACAGATGGAGAAGGATTTTAAGAGATGGGACATGGTGTCCCTGTCACTGGTGGGCAGGGTGCAGGCGGTCAAAATGGTAGTCCTCCCGAGGTGAGGGGATTTCTGCAGCTCCCGACGCAGGAGATTCAGGATAGAGTGATTTCGGGGACATGGGTGGGGGACGGTAGGGTGTCAGATATATACAGGGAAATGAGAGACGAGGGGGAGATCATGGTGGATGAGCTGAAGGGAAAATGGGAAGAAGTGATGGGGGAAGTGATCGAAGTGGGGCTGTGGGCAGATGCCCTACGCAGGGTAAACTCTTCGTCCTCGTGTGCCAGGCTTAGCCTGATACAATTCAAGGTCTTGCATAGGGCGCACATGACCGGAGCAAGGCTCAGTAAATTTTCCGGGGTAGCGGAAAGGTGCGGGAAATGCGCGTGAAGCCCAGCGAACCACACCCACATGTTTTGGTCATGCTCGGCACTGCATGGGTTCTGGGTGGGGGTGGCGAAGGTGCTTTCGAAGGTGGTGGGGGCCCAGGTCGAGCCAAGCTGGGGGTTGGCTATATTCGGGGTTGCAGAAGAGCCGGGAGTGCAGGAGGCGAGAGAGGCTGATGTTTTGGCCTTTGCGTCCCTAGTAGCCCGGCGAAGGATATTGTTAATGTGGAAGGAAGCTAAACCCCCGGGCGTGGAGGCCTGGATAAACGACATGGCAGGGTTTATAAAACTGGAACGGATAAAGTTCGCACTAAGAGGTTCGGCTCAAGGGTTCACCAGGCGGTGGCAACCGTTCATTGACTATCTCGCAGAACGATAAAGGAACTGGGAAAGTAGCAGCAGCAACCCGGGGGGGGGGGGGGGGGGGGTGGAGGGAGGGCTCGGGTGGGTCCTCAGGGGTGTTTGTTTTTGGATATTTTTACTTGGATATGTATGTTGGCTTGTTTGACTTTATTATTTGGGAGAGTTAATATTTTGTTATGGCAGTTGCCATTTAGTTTATATATTATTTATTTATTTGTTAAAAACGGTCACTATTATTTATATTGTTTTATTGTTGTAAAAGGGAAAAATTTTTGTACTGTTTTGTCTGGCCGAAAAAATTTTGAATAAAATATATTTTTTTAAATTTTAAAAATGTCCTCACCAGCAGTGGGCTCAATATCTCTGAAAACTTCTTGTAGAATTCCACCGGGTAGCCATCAGCCCCGGGGCCTTGCCCGACTGCATGCCCTCCAGCCCCTTGATTATTTCCTCAGTCTCAATTAGGGCACCCAGACCCTCCACCAGATCCTCATCTACCCTCGGAAACCACAACTGATCCAAAATCTGCCTCATCCCCTCCATCCCAGCCGGGGGTTCCGACTCATATAATTTACTATAGAAGTCCTTAAACACCTCGTTCACCCCCGCTGGGTCCAGGACAGTATTCCAGCCTCTACTCTTTTCTTTACCTATCTCCCTGGCCGCCTCCCTTTTCCTGAGCTGGTGCGCCAACATTCTGCTTGCCTTTTCCCCGTACTTATAGATCGCCCCCCTTCCCTTCCTCAACTGTTCCACCGCTTTCCCTGTGGTCAACAGCCCAAACTCCACCTTTACCTCCGCCGCTCCCTCAGTAGCCCCGCGTCCGGGGCCTCCGAGTATCTCTGTCCACCTGGAGTATCTCCTCCACTAATCTATCCCTCTCAGTCCATTCCGCCTTTTCTCTGTGGGCCCATATCGAGATTAATTGCCCTCTGACCACCGCCTTCAGAGCTTCCCAAACCGTCGCTGCGGAGACCTCCCCCATATCATTTGTTTCCAGGTAGTTCTGGATGGACTTGTTAACCCGGCCACAGATCGCTTCGTCCGCTAGCAACCCCACATCAAGTCTCCACAGCGGACGTTGTCCTCTCTCCATACTAACCCGTAGATCCACCCAATGTGGGGCATGATCCGACACTGCAATAGCCGAATACTCCGTATCCACCACCTCCGTTATTAGCGCCCTGCTCAGAACAAAAAAGTCGATGCGTGAGTATACCTTGTGGACATGTGAAAAAAAGGAAAACTCCTTTGTCCTCGGCTGTGCAAACCTCCATGTGTCTACTCCCCCCATCTTTTCCATCAACCCCTTCAATTCCTTTGCCGCAGTCGGCCTCCTCCCTGTCCTGGATTTTGACCGGTCCAATTCCGGATCAATGACTGTGTTAAAGTCTCCTCCCATGATCAGGTTATGTGGCTAAGTCTGGGATCTTACCTAAAAGCCGCCTCATAAATTCCATAACGTCTCAATTCGAAGCATAAATGTTCACAAATACCACCCGCACCCCCTCCAGCTTCCCACTCACCATTACGTACCTACCCCCCTTGTCTGACACGATTCTCCCTGCCTCGAATGCCACTCGTTTATTGATCAAGATCGCTACCCCCCTGGTCTTTGAGTCCAGTCCTGAGTGGAATACTTGGCTAACCCATCCCCTCCTCAATCTCGTCTGGTCTGTACCCTTTAGGTGTGTCTCTTGTAGCATTGCCACGTCCACCTTCAGCCCCCTCAAATGCGCAAACACGCGAGCCCTCTTGACCGGCCCATTCAACCATCTGACGTTCCATGTGATCAGCCTGGTCAGGGGGCTTCCAGCACCCCCCCCCTTGCCGACTAGCCATCACCCTTTTTAGGCCAGCCGCTAGCTCGCGCCCTCCGTCTCCTTGAGCCCCCCCCCCCCCCCGGGCATTCGCCGTTCCCGACCTCCCATTTGTCCCTAGTAACAGTTCCCTCCCTCTCCCTCCCTCCCCCCCTAGCAACAACACTAGAAACCCAACCCCCAAGTCAAGCTCCAACTTAACACCTGTTCACCCCCCACTGCGCTTCCGAGAGTCAGCTAACCCATGCTGACTTGATAGCGCCCGCCCCTGGCACCAAGCAGTCTGTCTCCCCATTGTTCTCTCTCCTCTCCCCCCACTTGGGCAACCATATTAAAAGCATCACATTCCCCAGTAAACAAACATCAGGAAAAAACAGTGAAGAAGCAGCCACTTTAGAAAAAAAAAACCAAAAAACAGAACCAAACCCAAAGCCCATCCCCCCTCTAACCAGCTCCCTGCAAGACAAAGTTACCGTTAGCCATCCAAACAGCCCCTTATTACATATAGCACTACTTATACTTTACAACCCAGCACAACAAACCACCGCCACAGTACTTCTCCAAGACTCCAGTGTCTTTTAATTTGCCTCCAGCCTCTTTTCTTTAATAAAAGTCCATACTTCGTCTGGTGTTTCAAAGTAGAAGTCCCGTTCCTCATGTGTGACCCACAGATAGGCTGGGTACAGCATCCCGAACTTCAACCCCTTCGTAAAGAGGGCCATTTTTGCTCGATTAAACCCAGCTCGCCTCTTGGCCAGATCCACGCCCAGGTCCTGATAAATGCACAGCTCACAATTCTCTCACTTGCTGCTCCGTTCCTTCTTGGCCCACCGCAGAACGTGTTCCTTGTTCAGGAATCGGCGAAAACGTACCACAATCGCCCTCGGCAGCTCGTTCGCTCGGGCCTTCTTCGCGAGGGCTCTGTGCGCTCTATCCACTTCCAGGGGTCGAGGGAACGCCTCAGCTTCCATCAACTTCTCCAGCATGGCTTCAGGGAGGCCGACAATTCTAAGATTCTGCCTCCTGGACCTGTTCTTCAGGTCCTCCAGCTTCTCCTGCATTCTTTTCTGGCAGTCGTTCATCATCTCCACTTTGGTCTCCAGCATGGTTATGTATTCTTCATGCTCGGACACCTTTCTCTCCACCTCCTGGATCGCTGTCCCGTGGGTCTCTTCATTCTGCACGACTTGATCAATCGCAGCCTTAATCGGGTCCAGCGTGTCCTTCTTCAGCTTGGCGAAGTAATCTTCAAAAAACTTCACCAGCTGCCCCGTCGACCACTGTGCCGTCTCCCCGCGGCCCTTGCTCTCCGCTATGCTTTCCCGTGTTGCTGGCTGTGCTCATGTCTTCCTTATAGGACTTTGTCTTCTCACACGGCCACTTCTGGTCCAATTCTCCATACGCCAGAGGGGGATTTCTCCTCACTGTCTCACTCTTCACCGATTTATCCAATAAAATCTGGAAAGAACTGGGGGGAAAGCTCCAAAAGCTATCAAATGTGCGACCTACTCCTCTGTGGCCGCCACCGGAAGTCGTAAATAGTAAATTTAACGCAGACAAGGGAGAAACCTTGGATTTTTCCTGACCTGCATGGCTATGTTACTCACTAATTCAACCTCATTTGTTATGTTACAATTTTGGCACAACATCTGAGAAGGAAACTGTGTTTCACTAGCTCTAGCACAATTGTAGTAATGAGGAAATATCGGAAAAGAACATTAAAAGCAAAGGCTTCATTCAGTTAGCCAACAATTGTTTGAACAATCCTTCCACCTCTCCATAAACTCACTCTCAATCAGCTTCAACCTGCACAAGTAACTTTGGTCTTGAAATTATTAAATTTCTACACAATAGTTCTACTGTTGGTGGGGTACGCGGTGCCCCACAAGGATTACATTACTCAGGTAATCTGTAAAGTGCCCCAGAACCAGACTGCAGCTGAAAGCAGCAATTGGTGAATGCATTACGCCAACAAAGCATCAACTGGCAACCTGCTGACCTTTGCTGCCAAATTGAGGATCAGTATTTTAAAATAAGGTTTTCTTTTTTTTCCTCCCTGGAAATGATGCCTTTCTGCTCCCAGCTTTTCTTCCTCTCACTATGAGGATCATGGGCGGGATTCTCCGACCCCCGCCGGGTCGGAGAATCGCCGGGGGACGGCGCAAATCCCGCCCCCGCCAGCTGCCGAATTCACCAGTGCCGGGGATTTGGCGGGGGCGGGAATCGCGCCTCTCCGGTCGGCGGCCGCTGGCAGCGCCCATCCTCCCCCGGCGATTCTCCGGCCCGCAATGGGCCGAATGGCCGCCCGTTTTAGGCCGGTCTCGCCGGCGTAAAATACACAAGGTACTAACCAGCGGGACCTGGCTGCGCGGGCGGCCTCCTTAGTCCTCGGGTGGGCGCGGGGGGACCTGGCCCCGGGAGGCGCCCCCACGGTGGCCTGGCCCGCGATCGGGGCCCACCGATCCGCGGGCGGCCTGTGCCGTGGGGGCACTCTATTCCTCCACATCAGCTGGTGTAAACTTCCGCGATGGCCGGCGCAGAGATGAACCCCCCCTCCGCATGCACTGGGATGATGCCAGCACACGCTGGCGCTCCCGCGCAAGCGCCAACTCGCGCCGGCCGGCGGAGACTCTCCGGCGCCGGTTGGCTTGGCGCCAAGCCCCTTCCGCACGGCGCAAACCACTCCGCCGCCGGCCTAGCCCCTAAAGGTGCGGAGGATTCCGCACCTTCGGGGAGGCCCCACGCCGGAGTGGTTCACCCCACTCCTTCGCGCCGGAGTTGCCCGCCCCGCCGATTCCCGCAGAATCTCGCCCCTTATTCTTTTGCCAACTTGTCCTCGCTCCTCTCTGCTTTCAGTTCTTTCTCTGACCTGACATTTCTGATGTCTTTCTGCTGATCCCCCAAGTTGTAATGAACCTCTGACATTGAGAACTTTCTGGCAACATGCTGGTGTGTGCATACATTTCTTTTAAAAGCATTGGGCGGAATTTTCCCAAAAAATGGCACAGTTTTCGGCACAGACTGAAAACCAGTGTGTTTCTCAGAAAAACAGCCAGGTTTTCTCTCCAGTTCTTCTGATCGTTTGTCAAAAAGAATGCAGAGGATCGGTCTTGAGAGATGGTGCCGAAAGACGCCGGCAAGCAAGGCCCTACAGGGATTGGAGCGGCATTTTAAAGGGTGCCCCGATCTCAAAGAGAAAGTGAAGGATGCCCCATCCACCACCACCATCGGCATTAGGGCTTTAGTGCCCACCAACCCCCCCGAATAATGGGAACCCCCTCCCAGTGGGGATCCTTGGAGGCCCCACTCCCCTAGCCCCACCAACCCAGCAGTGCCAACCACCAGGGAGTTATACAGACCCTCGAACCCCGGCATGGTCATCAGAACTGTTTCCTGTTTTTGGAAGCCAGGAGTAATTTTCAACATGGGGGGAACATCTGGTGTCCTCAGCAGCAACAGCGTTAAGCCGTTTAACTATATTTATATGAATTCAAATTCATGATAATCATAAGTATGTCAGCGAGGTGAGCCTGCGAACAACGTGTTCTGAGTTCTCGCCAGTTCAAAGCCCGTTTTTGGCTTCACGCAAGAGTTGGCGGCCATTACAGGATTTGCACCCACGGCAAACAGGCCCGAAAAATAGCAGCCGTCATCTTTAGTGGATAACGTATCACATTGGAAAATGCATAGCGAATCAGCTAAACGGATGATGGAGCGCACTCAGAATAAGGGAAGCAGCTATTGATGGGTGGTGGCAGTCATATTCCACTCTCTGCTTTGGAAAAGTCCCACATTCCTCTGTAAAGTTGTAAATTTGTACGTTTCAATGTTGAACCGATGCTGTGTCTGAGCTTAAACAGGAGGGAGTAACGTCAGCGATCCTCCACTCTCAATTTAAAGAGAGCACAGCTCAGAGGTAAGGCTACAACACCAGTCTGCTGATTCACTTTAACTCCCTATGTGTGCAGCTCTGCTGTCTAAGACCTTTAAGCCAGAGTGAACTGAGGGGAGGGGAACTGTGTAGAACCACCTCGGGACTGTATGAGCCACATTGAATGTATTCAGTGACTATTACATGTAACACAATTGTATTAAAGCACCTCAGAGTACAATATGGTCTAGGTATTGGATTGGATTTGTTTATTGTCATGTGTACCGAGGTACAGTGAAATGTAATGTTCTGTGTACAGTCCAGACAGATCATTCCATACATGAAAAAAAAACATAGGGAATACATAAATACACAATGTAAATACATAGACACAGGCATCTGGTGAAGCATACAGGAGTGCAGTACTACTCAGCAGAGAAGACGTGTAAAGCGATGAGTCCATAAGAGGGTCGTTTAGGAGTCTGGCAACAGCAGGGAAGCTGTTTTTGAAACTGTTTGTGCGTGTTCTCAGACTTTTGTATCTCCTGCCCAATGGAAGAAGTTGAAAGTGTGAATATGACGGGTGGGGGGGTCTTTGATTATGCTGCCCGCTTTCCCCAGGCAGCAGGAGGTGTAGACAGAGTCAATGGATGGGAGGCGGGTTCGCGTGATGGACTGGGCTGTGTTCATGAGTCTGTAGTTTCTTACAGTCTTGGGCCGAGCAGTTGCCATACCAGGCTGTGATGCAGCCAGATAGGATGCTTTCTGTGGTGTATCTGTAAACATTGGTAAGAGATAATGTGGAGATGCCGAATTTCCTTATTCCCTGAGAAAGTATAGGCGCTGTTGTGCTTTCTTGGTCGTAGCATCGATGTGGGTGGAGCAGGTTCAGATTGTTGGTGAAGTGCACATCTAGGAAATTGAAACTGCTAACCATCTCCACCTCGGCCCCGTTGATGCTGACAGGGGTGTGTACGATACTTTGTTTCCTGAAGTCAATGACCAGCTCTTTAGTTTTGTTGACATTGAGGGAGAAATTGTTGTTACACCATTCCACTAGTTTCTCTATTTACCTTCTGTACTCTGACTTATCATTGTTCGAGATCTGACCCACTACGGTCGTGTCATCGGCAAACTTGGAGAATGAGTTGCAGCCAACTTGTGCCACACTGTTGTATGTGTATAGGGAGTATAGAAGGGGGCTAAGTACACAGCCTTGCGAGTGATGCACTATCAATTACGACGAGACGCGAGTAGAGAGTAATCGAGGCTTTATTACATAGAGATGTGTGGCCTCCTACAGCCGCTGCTGAAATGGCTGCAGTTCGGAGAGCACACACATTTATACTCCGCCTACTGGGCGGAGCCAGCAGGAAGGGATCTACCCCCGTACCTGTCGTTGAGAGCCCATCAGTGCTGGTGATGAGTCAGGCGTCGGCTCGGCCGTCGGTGACTCCAGGAGCATGTCGACATCCTCTTCATCCCCGGGTAGGACCAAGGGGAGAACGGATTGTCCTGGAGCGGGGGCTGTGGTGGGGTGCGCTGGGGGAAGGGAGGGTGGGGGTGGGGGTTGGGGGGGGACCCAGCTGGTGCCGGGTCCCTGAGGGAGACTGTGTCTTGGTGGCCGTCGGGGTAGGCTACATAGGCGTACTGCGGGTTTGCGTTGAGTAGTTGTACCCTCTCAACCAACGGGTCCGCCTTGTGGAGCTGCACGTGCTTGCGGAGGAGAACGGTTCCTGGAGCTGCCAGCCACGTTGGGAGCGAAACCCCGGAGTTAGACTTCCTGGGGAAGGCAAAGAGACATTCATGGGGGGTTTCTTTAGTCACCGTGACTGAATGGAGTGAAGTGCGTCGGGGAGGACCTCCTGCCAGCGGGAGGCCGGGAGATTTCTGGACCATAGGGCCAGCTGGACGGCCTTCCAAAACGTCCCATTCTCCCACTCCACCTGCCCGTTTCCCCTGGGGTCCTGCTCGAGGCAATGCCCCTGTTGAGCAGCTACTGGCGCAGTTTATCACTCATAAATGAGGATCCCCGGTCGCTGTGGACGTAGGCGGGGAAACCGAACAGAGCGAAGATGGTGTTGAGGGCTTTGATGACGGTGGCAGACGTCATATCGGGGCATGGGATGGCGAAGGGGAAACTGGAATATTCGTCGACCACATTGAGAAAATACATGTTGCGGTCGGTGGAGGGGAGGGGCCGTTTGAAGTCCACGCTGAGGCGTTCAAAGGGGCAGGAGGGCTTCACCAGGCGTGCACGATCTGGCCGGTAGAAGTGCGGTTTACACTCCGTGCAGACCTGGCAGTCGCTGGTGATGGCCCTGACTTCCTCGATGGAGTTGGGCAGATTGTGGGCCTTAATGAAGTGATAAAAGAAGGTGACCCCTGGGTGACAGAGATCGTTGTGCAGGGTCCGGAGTCGGTCCACTAGTGCGCTGGCACATGTACCTCGGGACAGGGCATCGGGGGGGGGGGGGGCTCGTTAAGCTTACCGGGGCGATACAAAATCTCGTAATTAAAGGTGGAGAGCTCGATCTTCCACCGCAAGATCTTATCATTTTTGATCTTACCCCGCTGTGTGTTGTTAAACATGAAGGCAACCGACCGTTGGTCTGTGAGGAAAGTGAATCTCCTGCCGGCCAGGTAATGCCTCCAGTGCCGCACAGCTTCAACGATAGCTTGGGCCTCCTTTTTGACGGAGGAGTGCCGAATTTCAGAGGCATGGAGGGTGCGGGAATAGAATGCCACGGGCCTGCCTGCCTGGTTGAGGGTGGCGGCCAGAGCGACGTCTGATACATCGCTCTCGACTTGGAAGGGGAGCGTCTCATCAACCGCGTGCATCGCGGCCTTGGCAATGTTGGCCTTGATACGGTTGAAGGCCTGGTGAGCCTCGGCCGTCAATGGGAAACCAGTGGAGTGGATGAGTGGGCGAGCCTTGTCCGCATAGTTAGGGACCCACTGGGCGTAGTACGAGAAAAGAACCCCAGGCATCGTTTGAGGGCCTTGGGGCAGTGGGGAAGGGGGAGATCCATGAGGGGGCGCATGCGATCGGTGTCAGGCCCTAGAACTCTGAACCACATAGCCGAGGATGGCTAATAGGTTCGTGCTGAACACACACTTCTCCTTGCTGTAGTTAAGGTTGAGGAGTTTGGCTGTGTGGAGAAATTTGGAAAGGTTAGTGTCGTGGTCCTGCTGGTCATGGCCGCAGATGGTGATGTTATCCAGGTACGGGAAAGTGGCCCGCAGTCCGTACCGGTCAACCATTTGGTCCATCTCCTGTTGGAAGACCGAGACCCCATTAGTGACGCCGAAAGGAACCCTAAGGAAATGGTAAAGGCGGCCGTCTGCTTCGAACGCAGTGTATTGGCGGTCTGCCTTGCGAATGTGGAGCTGGTGGTAGGCAGATTTCCGGTCCACTGTCGAGAAGACCCGGTACTGTGCAATCTGATTGACCATATCAGATATGCGTGGGAGGGGGTACGCGTCGAGCTGCGTGTACCGATTGATGGTCTGACGACCATCCTGTTTTTCTCCACCGTTTTCACCACTACCACTTGGGCTCTCCAGGGGCTGTTGCTGGCCTCAATGATACCTTCCCGCAGCAGCCGCTGGACCTCAGACCTGATGAAGGTCCACGATGCCCAGGAGGGGTGGGCCGTGCGGTCGGGGGCATACGCCTGTATGTTGCGTGAGGCGACTGTGAGCGAGAGCGCTAGTTTCTTGGTCGCCGCGAGGTCAAGCGTAGCCCCTTCTAAGAGGCGCTGGTGGATGTAGGCCGAATCTATGCCCGTAATGAACGCGTCTCTCATTAGTAGGTTAGAATGTTCATCGGCCGAAACGGCCTGGCAATCACAGTCTCTCACCAGGGCGAGCAGGGCACGCCAGAAATCTTCCACAGACTCACCGGGAAGTTGGTGCCGCGTGGACAGGAGGTGCCTGGCGTAGATCTTGTTGGTCTGCTGAGCATAGTCCTCCTTCAGTAGCGTCATGGCCTCTGCGTAGGTCGGCGCGTCCTGGATGAGGGGAAAGATATCGGAGCTCAGCCGCGTGTACAGAATCTGGAGCTTCTGTGCTTCTGGGATTGGGTCTGGCGCAGACCCGATGTTAGCTTCAAAGCAAGCTAGCCAATGTGCGAAGTCCTTTTTGGCGTTGTCTGCTTGAGGATGCAGCTGCAGGCGATCCGGCTTGATGCGGAGGTCCATCTCTGAAAAATCTCTGTGTAATAAATTGATGCACTATCAATTACGACGAGACGAGAGTAGAGATTAACGAGGCTTTATTACACAGAGATGTGTGACCTCCTACAGCTGCTGCCGAAATGGCTGCAGTTCGGAGAGCACACACATTTATACTCTGCCTACTGGGCGGAGCCAGCAGGCAGGGATCTACCCCCATACTAGTAGTACAGAGGCCTTACCATAATACCCTCGTATGCAGTGCAGTATATGCAATATAATGCAACAGTGGTGACTACCACAGCAAGGTGTTGTTGTTTATCCTTACTGATTGTGATCTATGGGTCAGGAAGTCGAGGATCCAGTTTCCGAGTGAGTAGCCAAGTCCTAGGTTTTGGAATTTTGATGCGAGCTTGGCTGGGACGGTGTTGAAGGCGGAGCTCTAGTCAATGAATAGGAGTCTGATGTAGGAGTCCTTGTTGTCAAGATGCTCCAAAGTAGACAACTTAAATGCCTTTTGTAATTGTCATTTTCAAATGTCTGTAATGTTTCTTTGGTTGCATTGAAACACCTCATGATGTATTAGAAAATTACAATTTGTGTGACGGCCATTTTGAAATGTTTTCAATGTTCATTTAGTTATTTTACAAATAAAGTATATTTTTGCAAAAGAAAATGACCTCTGCACGATTATTTAAATAAAAGAAACTCTCATAAAGACAGGCAACTTTTCAAAGAATGTTCTTTAGATTATCTATGTGAAAAACCTAATAAAGAATGGAATGTTGCCTTGTTCACTGTGCCATTTAGTCAATGCTGAGTTGAATATAAAATTATCATGTAAAAAGGAATCTTATGCAACTAGGATTTTTGAGCATCATCTCTAGTTTCATATAATGGTAATCCAAGGACCAGTGGAATGTGTAGTTGGGTATGAAAATAATGGATTTGATTCTCTTTTTGTACTATTGTTAACACATCTGTTAACACATACATTAAATGCCTCCTGATGCGAATTAATATGGTGATTAAATCATTTGTTCCAGTCTGTAAGTGAGATGAGGCGATTTGTAAGGATATAGGCCGGGATTCTCCCTTCCGGGGACTAAGTCCCCAAGCCGGCGGGAAAACCGGCGCCAACGACTCAAGCATCAGCGGGCCCCCAAGGTGAGGAATTCTCACCTGTCTAGGGGGCTAGGTGGACGCCGGAGGGGTTGGCACATGCACGAAAGGGCCGTTGCGATCTCGCGCATGCGCAGAACCGCCGACGTGATTCTGTGCACGCGCAGACCGGCCATCATATTTTATGCATGTGCGGGGGGTTCTCTTCTCCGCGCTGGCCATGGCGATGCCCTACAGGGGGCCGGCATGGAAGGAAGAAGTGCCCCCACGAAACAGGCCCGTCCGCAGATCGGTGGGGCCCCGATCACAGACCAGGCCACCGTGGCCCACCCCCCCCCCCACGGGGTCCGGATCCCCCCGCGCCCCACTAAGGACCGCCCACGCCGACTTACCCACCAGGTACCACCGTGTGGGACCATACATAACCCACGCCGGCAGGACTGGCCAGAAATGGACGGCCGCTCGCCCATCGGGGCCCCGGAGAATCGCCGGGGGAGCCGCTACCAACGGCCCCCGACCGGCGTGGCGGGAATCCTGGCAGAAGAACGGTACCGGAGAATACGGCTGCGGGGCGGGGCTTCACGCCGCCCCCAGGGATTCTCCGACCCGGTAAGGGGTCGGAGAATCCTGCCCCAGAGCGAGCAAAACTGAATTTGATAACATTGAGCTACAAGTACTAGGGGTGTTTCAAAATGGCATCCGGGAGGCACACACACACTTATGGGGCGAAATTCTCCGTCGATCGGCGCAAAAAACGGCGCAAATCCCGACTTGCGTCATGTCGGAAAAATGGGTCGAAGTCTCCGGCCCGAAATGGGCTAGCAGCGACCTAACGGGATCCCGCGCTTGCGCAGTGGTTCACGCCATGCAGCGTCATACGCGCCGCACGGCGTGACGGCTCATAAGGCCGCGCTGCTCCCCCCCCACCCGACCGGAAACACCCGACCGCAACACCCGACTGGATGGCTGGCCGCCGCTCAGCCCCGAGGTTCGAGTCACGCGATGTGGAGGCGCTCCTGGACGCGGTGGAGCAGAGGAGGGACGTCCTGTATCCCGGGCACGGCCGCAGAGTTGCCCCACGCCACAGCCGGCGTCTGTGGAGGGAGGTGGCAGAGGCCGTCACCGCTGTGGCCCTGACACCACGGACAGGCACCCAGTGCCACAAGAAGGTGAACGACCTCGTCAGAGCAGGCAGGATGAGCCTCCCTCATATCCCCCCCTCACCCATATCCCCCCTTCCCCCCTATCCCCCCTTCCCCCATATCCCCCCTGCCCCCATATCCCCCCTCCCCATATCCCCCATATCCCCCTCACCCATATCCCCCTCCCCCGTATCCCCCCTCCCCCATATCCCCCCTGCCCCATATCCCCCCTGCCCCATATCCCCCCTCCCCCATATCCCCCCTCCCCCCATGTCCCCCAGATCCCCCCCTCCCCATATCCCCCTCCCCATATCCCCCCGCCCCCATATCACCCCCTCCCCCATATCCCCCCTCCCCATATCCCCCCTCCCCATATCTGCCCCTCCCCCATATATCCCCCTCCCCCATATATCCCCCTCCCCCATACCCCCTCCCCCATATCCCCCTCCCCATATCTGCCCCTCCCCCATATATCCCCTCCCCATATATCCCCCTCCCCCATATATCCCCTTCCCCCATACCCCCCTCCCCATATCCCCCCTCCCCCATATCCCCCCTCCCCCATATCCCCCATATCCCCCTCCCCATATCCCCCCTCCCCCATATCCCCCTCCCCCATATCCCCCCTCCCCATATCCCCCCTCCCCCATATCCCCCATATCCCAAGTGAATCCAGCCCTAACCTTAACCTCTGCAATGCACGCGCAACCGATGGCGTGCATTCATATACCTGCCTAACAGTGTTGCCTTTTACCCCTGCCACCACCCCCCCCCCACAGGATAAGCGCGCACACAACAATAGGGAGCATGTGAGGACTGGAGGAGACCCCGCTGATGAGAGGCCACTGACCGTACACGAGGAAAGGGCCCTGGCACTGGCTGGCGGACCTGACAACCGGGAAGTTGCTGATGCAGAGGTCGGGGGCGTAGTAGCAAGTGAGCCACCGACAGCCCGTCCCCATATCCCCCCTCCCCTATATCCCCCTCCCCCATATCACCTGATCACTGCCTGATGTCTAACCATGCATGCTTCATTGTGTATCGCAGGACCAAACGTCCAGGCACCCATCCCCGCAGATGCAGACCGCCCGCAGGATGCCCCTCGGAGGCCACGGGAGACGGAGAGACCCGGACCCTCCAGCATGCGACGCCCGGAGGATGCCCCTCGCACACCACGGGAGACGGAGAGACCCGCACCCTCCAGCATGCGACGCCCGCAGGATGCCCCTCGGAGGCCACGGGAGACGGAGAGACCTGGAGCAACAGGGAGACGACACCCCTGTCACGTGCGGGAGCGACCACCCAGCGACGAGGGGGGCAGCCACAGGCCCCCGTCACATCCGAGCCAGGACACCACTACCCGGGACACCACTACCCGGGACACCACTACCCGGGACACCCCAACCAGGACACCACTACCCGGGACACCACTACCCGGGACACCCCCTACCCGGGACAACCACTACCCGGGACACCCCTACCCAGGACACCCTAACCCGGGACAGCACTACCCAGGAAGACAAAATACCGGACAGTGACTCAGAGTGGATGGGTGGAGACGAACCCCCACCCAAAGTGCCATGGACTCAAGAGTGGGACGAAGAGCACGACACAACGCCACTGCTGTCACCAACACCCTCCACCATCGCAGAAACACTCACCTCGGTTGGGCACTTTAGTGGTGAGGCGTCTGGTACACTCACTGGTGCGCACAACACAGCCGTCCCGGTACAGCAGGTGGAGGTAGGAGCAGCAGAGGGACCGGGGCGGTCGGAGGGCAGCCCAGCCCAAGCGAACATCTGCCGCCCAGATGGATCCCGGGTTCCTGGAGTTACCACACCCACCCATAGATCCGATGCAACCACCGACCCGGAGACGAGCGAAGAGGGTGACGGCCGGCTTGCGGCGGCTGCAGTCGCAGGTGGAGGAGTCCACCCGCGTCCAGGGGCTGGGAGTGGTGCCGCTCATGCGTGCCACCCAGGCCGACACCGCACGGGTGGCGTCCGCGGTGGAGGCAATGGGTGCGACGGTGCCAGACATGGGGAACGGTTTGCGAGGGCCTGGGGTTTTCCGTGCAGGCGGCGTCTGTGGCCCAGGAAATGGCTGCCCTCTCACAGGAGGCCATGAGCCAGTGCCAGCGCCAGATGGCAGAGGCGCTCAACGCCATAGCCCAGTCTCAGCACGCCATAGCCCAGTCTCAGCAGGCCATGGCCCAGTCTCAGCAGGCCATGGCCCAGTCTCTGCAGGCCATCGCTGAGGGCATCGGCGCCAGTGGCCATGTGCGAGCCGGCGTCGCACTGTCACAGACAGGGTTTGCCAACCCCTGGGCTCCATGGCTGCAAACCTGCAGACCCCTGTCGATACCAGCACGGGCATCCAGGACTGGCAGCGCCAGATGTCGCGGGGGCGTCGGATGGCCAGTCCGTTCGCATCCCCCACCCATGTAGAGGCCTGGGGGCCATCGGGCACCCGAGGGAGGAGGAGGTGGTGTGGTCCGTCCCGGCTCCCCCTGTAGGGAAGGTCCCGGAACACCGCGACACCTCGGACTCCCCCCCCTTCCGTCCCAGGTGCATCGGGTGGGCAATGCGCAGGACACGCTGGCAGCTCGCCATCCCAGTCGCCCGGGCCGCAGCCTGGCCCATCTAGGCCAGGACGCCCCAGGAAACGGCCGCCAAAGGGATCCAGTGTCCGAGGGCAGGAATCACAGGAGTCCACCTCCAGTGCTGCTGTACTGTCTGGGGAACCACGTAGACGTAGTCAAAGGGCCCGTAAGGCCAAACAATTAGACACTGAGTAAGTTGGCACGGGTGCAGGGCACAGATGAGTTTTAGGGGCCAATGCACGTCCATGAACTCCTTTGGTTATTAAAGTCAATGTTATACCTACAGAAGCTGCCTTTGTGCTCTGTCCAAAGCGTGCGGGGGGTGTCATGTACGTTGAGCGCAAGTGTGTGTGTGAGGGGTGGTCTTACCTCAGCCCCAGGTGAGTCTGCCCCTTCCCCCTGGGCCGCCATCAACATCCCCCGGGCAGAGGATGGGACCGTGCGCTGCAGTGTCACAGCCGCATTGCAGGGATGGTCCGGGTGGATGGTGGTACTGTGGCCATGGGTCAGACATAGTCCAACGATGTAGAGCCAGGAGCTCACCGCAGGGCGGGTTGTCATCATCCTCCATGGCCTGCAATAGACACGCGTCCACCCGCAACTGTGTGAGCCCGGCCCGTTGTGCCGCAGGTGGATCGGCAATGGGGGGGGGTGGTGTGCATGCGGGTGGGGTGGGTGGGTGGGGTTGGGGAGGGGGGTGAGGATGTTGGGTGGGTGGATGGGTGGGGGGGTGTGGGTGGGTCGGCTGTTGCCATGGTGTGCGGTCTGTGGCCATACTACCCGATTCCCACGCCCATCTAGTCAGTGAAGCGGGCGGCTATCAGTCTGTCCCGTGCCCGCTGGGCCAGCCGGTAACGGTGGACAGCCACCCGCCTGTGTCTACCCCGTCTGCCCTGACCATTACCCCCATCCCCCTCATCTGGGGAGGACTGCGCCTCTTCCTGCTGCTCCTCCACTCCGCCTCCTCTGCCTGCGGCACATCGCCCCTCTGCTGGGCTATGTTGTGCAGGACGCAGCACACCACAATGATGCGGCCGACCCTATCTGACCGATACTGGAGGGTGCCCCCAGAGAGGTCCAGGCACCTGAAACGCATCTTCAGCACGCCAAAGCACCTCTCTATCACTCCCCTTGTTGCTACATGGGCATCATTGTAGCGGTTCTCCGCCTCATTGCGTGGCCTCCGTATAGGCATCATCAGCCACGATCGCAATGGGTAGCCCCTGTCGCCCAGCAACCAGCCACTCAGCCGGGGATGCTGTCCCTCGTACATGCCGGGGATGGATGACCGCGACAACACGTATGAGTCATGTACACTGCCTGGGTAATGGGCGCAGACGTGCAGGATCATCATGCGGTGGTCGCAGACCACCTGTATGTTCATCGAATAGGTCCCCTTCCTATTGGTGAACACGGCCCTGTTATCTGCAGGTGGCCGCACGGCAACGTGCATCCCATCGATCGCGCCCTGGACCATGGGGAACCCGGCCACGGCAGAGGAGCCCACGGCCCGGTCATCTTGGCTGGCCGGTCCACGGGGAAGCGGATGTAGCGGTGCGCCATGGCATATAGGGCATCTGTCACTGCCCGGATGCACCGATGCACCGATGTCTGCGATATGCTGGACAGGTCCCCACTCGGTGCCTGGAATGACCCCATTGCATAAAAGTTCAGGGCCACCGTAACCTTGACGGACACGGGGAGAGGGTGTCCCCCGCCAGTGCCACGCGGTGACAGGTGTGCCAGCAGGTGGCAGATGTGTGCCACGGTTTCCCGGCTCATCCGGAGTCTCCTCCTGCATTCCCGGTCCGTGAGGTCCTGGTATGACTGCCGGGGCCGGTACACACGGGGCGCCCTCGGGTGCCTCCATTGCCGTGGGGCCGCGACGTCCTCCTCCCCCTCCTCGTCCTGTCGGTCAGGTGTCCCTCCAGCCTGGGCAGCTGCCGCCTGTCCCTCTGCGGCAGCCTGCGCCGCCTCTCTGGCACGCTCCTCCTCCTCCTCCTCATCCAGGGCAACATAGACATGAGCGGCTGCCGCCACGGCGGCCAACATCGCTGGATGATCGGAAAACATGACGGCCTGGTGGGGGGGAGGGGATACGATGACATGTCACCATTGCCCATATCCCATCCTCCCCCCATCCAGGTGGCATGGACCGCATGGGTCCAACTGTTGGAGGCTGGCACCTGGCCAGGTGGACCAACTCACTTGCCCTCGCATCCCCCTCCCCGGCACGGACCCCCCCCCCATCCCCCTCCCCGGCACGGACCCCCCCCCCAACCTCCACCCCGGCACGGACCCCCCATCCCCCTCCCCGGCACCGACCCCCCCAACCTCCACCCCGGCACCGACCCCCCCCTCCAACCTCCACCCCGGCACGGACCCCCCATCCCCCTCCCCGGCACTGACCCCCCCCCAAACTCCACCCCGGCACGGACCCCCCCCCCAACCTCCACCCCGGCACGGACCCCTCCCCAACCTCTACCCCGGCACGGACCCCCCATCCCCCTCCCCGGCACGGACACCCCCCATCCCCCTCCCCGGCATGGACCCCCTCCCAGCATTCCCCCGGAGCCCAGCCTACTCTAACCCCCCCCCCCCCTGCCGCACGCACACACACACACACAACCCGAGACACACCTCTCCTCATGCATTCAGACTGCGGCCACGCCATCGCCTGCCCAGAGCCAACCCCCAGGCCGTCACTCACCTCCACGCTGGTCGGCGTGAACCTGGAGCACAGGGTCACGCCGATGAAAAGGAGGTTTAATTTACGTCGACGTGAACGGTCACCACGTCGACGGGACTTAGGCCCATCCGGAAGGGAGAATATCGGCAGGCCGAAAATCGGCTGCCTTGCGCAGACCCGTGACATTCTCCGCGGCAGCAGCGACATTAACGCCCCGCCGACATTTCTCCCTTCGGAGACTTCGGCAACCGGCGGGGGCGGGATTCATGGCGGCCAACGGCCATTCTCCGACCCTCTGGGGGGTCGGAGAATGACGCCCCTGATGTGAAGTGCACCATGGACCAAATTGGTAAAGAGGTTAGCACACATATTAACATCTGCCCGTACAAACTGAATATGGGCAAGAGTGAGGTTTTTGCGATCCAAGCAAGGGGACATGAGAGGAGACTGAGGGAGTGAGGTACCCTCAATAATGACGCTTAGAGTGTAAACGGTAAAGAAGGCTTTAATAGACTAAGAACTATGCTAGAGCTGAGACATGTGCTAACTGCTGCACAGCCCACAAGGCAGCCCCTTATATATGGCTCACAGACTCGGAGCCAGAGGCGGAGTCCCCAGGGTTCCAAGCCTGGTCTTAAAGGGGACATCACCTTACATGATGACAAGGCAGTAACCGTTCATCACATCACCACCCCCTGTTTAAAAAAGAGTCCGGCGGGGGTGAAGTGCCATCATAGGTCCATCCGTCTCGGTGGCCGGATCGTCCTCATTGACCTCCTCACTTCGGGCGGTGGTGCGGCGGGCACGGACGTCCCAGTTGAGGGTACATCCGGGAGCACAGTGGTCAGAGCTTCGGTCCGGGTCGGGGCAGGGGGACTAGGCAGGGCCGGGGGTAGAGGTGCCGGCGGGGTGTGTAAAGGGTGCATGGTAGGTGCTCACCAACGGGGTGTAGGGCCGGAATGGGGTGTGTTGTAGGGGGTGCCGGGTCCTGCAGGGGAGCGGCATGGGAAGGGTCGTCTGTAGTGGGGGATCCAGCGGGTGCCAGATCCCGGAGGGAAACCGTAACTTGCCTGCCGTCGGGGTACTCAACGTAGACGTAACTGGGGTTGGCATGGAGCAGTCGGACCTTTTCAACCAGGGGGTCTGTTTTATGGCTCCTCGCGTGCCTCCGGAGAAGAACAGGTCCCGGAGCCATCAGCCAAAGTGGAAGCGAGACCCCGGAGGTAGACTTCCTGGGGAAGCCAAACAATCGGTTGTGAGGGGTCTCATTCGTGGCCATGCAGAGGAGTGACCTAATGGAGTGTAGGGCATCGGGTAGGACCTCCTGCCAGCGGGTGGTTGGGAGACTTCTCGACCGCAGGGCCAGAAGGACAGCCTTCCATGCTGTCGCATTCTCCCTTTCCACTGGCCCGTTTCCCCGCGGGTTATAACTGGTCATTCTGCTCGAGGCGATGCCTTTACTGAGCAGATACTGACGCAGTTCATCGCTCATGAACAATGTACCCCGGTCGCTGTGGATATAAGCAGGGAAACCGAACAGGGTGAAGATGCTGTGCAGTGCCTTAATCACGGTGGTTGAGGTCATGTTGGGGCAGGGAATGGCGAATGCGAAACGGGAGAACTCATCGATAACGGTGAGGAAATAGGCATAACGATTGGTGGACGGGAGAGGCCCCTTGAAGTCCACGCTCAGTCGCTCAAGGGGACCGGAGGCCTTCACGAGCCGAATCTTGTCTGGCCGGTAGAAGTGCGGTTTGCACTCCGCACAGATCTGGCAGGCCCTGACCATGGCCTTGACCTCCTTGGTTGAGTAAGGTAGGTTGCGGGACTTGATAAAATGGATGAGCCGGGTAACCCCCGGGTGGCAGAGGTCACTGTGGATGGCATGCAGGCAGTCATCCTGCGCGTTGGCACATGTGCCGCGGGACAGGGCATCTGGGGGCTCGTTGAGCTCCCCTGGACGATACTTGATATCGTACGTGTAGGTGGAGAGTTCGATCCTCCACCTCAAAATTTTATCCTTTTTTATTTTGCCCCGTTGCGTGTTATCGAACATATAGGCGACTGACCATTGGTCGGTGACAAGGGTAAACCTCCTACCGGCGAGGTAGTGTCTCCAGCGCCGCACAGCCTCCACAATGGCTTGTGCCTCCTTTTCGACTGCAGAGTGTCGAACCTCGGAGGCGGTGAGGGTTCGGGAGAAGAACTCTACTGGTCTGCCTGCCTCATTGAGGGTAGCAGCCAGGGCGATGTCTGATGCGTCGCTCTCTACCTGGAAAGGAATGGTTTCGTCCACCGTGTGCAGAGCGGCCTTGATGATGTCGGCCTTGATGCGGTTGAAGGCCAATTGAGCCTCAGCCGAGAGGGGAAAAATGGTGGTCTTTATGAGTGGGCGGGCTTTGTCCGCATACTTGGGGACCCACTGGGCGTAATAAGAGAAAAGTCCCAAGCACCGTTTGAGGGCCTTGAGGCTGCGGGGGAGAGGGAGTTCCTTAAGGGGGCGCATGCGGTCGGGGTCGGGACCTAGGACCCCGTCTTCCACGACATAGCCGAGGATGGCTAGCCGGGTGGTGTGGAAAACGCATTTTTCCTCATTATAGGTCAGGTTAAGGGCTCGGGCGGTCTGGAAGAACTTTTCAAGGTTAGCGTCATGGTCCTGCTGGTCATGGCGGCAGATGGTGACATTGTCCAAGTACGGGTATGTAGCCCGCAAACCGTACTGGTCCACCATTTGGTCCATCGCCCTTTGAAAGACAGAGACATCATTTGTGACACCGAAGGGGACCCTGAGGAAGTGGAAGAGCCGGCCGGCTGCTTCGAAGGCGGTATAGGGGCGGTCTTTTGGTTGGATGAGGAGCTGGTGGTAGGCGGATTTGAGGTTGAACGTGGAAAAGACTCTGTATTGGGCGTTTCGATTTACCATTTCCGCGATGCGAGGAAGGGGGTACGCATCAAGCTGCGTGAATCGGTTTATGGTCTGGCTACAATCCACGACCATCCGTTTCTTCTCCCCGGACCGGACTACCACCACTTGCGCTCTCCAAGGGCTGTTGCTAGCCTCGATGACCCCCTCTCCCAGTAAACGCTGGACCTCTGACTTGATAAAAGTCAAATCTTGGGCACTGTAGCGCCGGCTCCTGGTGGCGACTGGCTTACAGTCGGGAGTGAGGTTCGCGAATAGCGAGGGGTGTGCGACTTTCAGTGTCGCAAGGCAGCATACCGTGAGGGGGAGGGCAAGGGTCCGCCGAACCTCAGTGTCAGGCTTCGGTGGCTGCACTGGAAATCTAGTCCGAGCAGCAGGGGGGCACAGAAGTGAGGGAGGATATAAAATTTGAAACTGGTGTATTTGGCGCCCTGGATCGAGAGATCCACAATACAGTACCCCGTGATTTGTACCGAGTGGGACCCAGATGCGAGGGCTGTGGTTTGGGATGCGGGATGGGTGCGTAGGGAGCAGCGCCTTACCGTTTCAGGATGGATAAAGCTCTCCGTGCTCCCGGAGCCGAAGAGGCATGCAGTGTCGCGCCCGTTGACCTGGACCTGCATCATAGAGTTCTGCAGGTGTTTTGGCCGAATTTGGTCGAGGGTGATCGCACCCACTCGTGGGTAGTCCGAGTCCTCAGCCGAGTCGGACTCGTAAAATGGCCGCCGCCGTTGGTCACACGTGTCGGGTCGAGAAGATGGCCGCCGACAAGATGGCCGCTCCCATGATTCGCACGAGGCTGATGACGCGTCAGAAGGGGGCATGTCGGGTCGGTGCGCAGCCGCATTGCGAGGCCTGCGGGCCTGAGAGCCTGATTTTCGGGCCGGCTGTTCTTTGTTTTTCTGGCCCCTGGGTCTGGCCAGGCAGACCCTCGCAAAATGCCCCTTCTTCCCGCAGTCGCTGCAGATCGCGGAGCGGGCTGGGCAGCGTGGGCGTGGATGCTGGCCCTGTCCGCAGAAGTAGCACGGTGTGCCCCCATAGTGAGCAGGTCGCCGCGTGGTGCAGGCCTGAAATACGGCTGAGTCTGAGGAAGTCCGGAGGGGGCTCGCAGAGTCCGCGGGGTACTTACCCAAGTTATGTCGGGCCACCTCCAGCGAGGAGGCGAGCGTTAGCGTGTCCTGGAGGTCTTTTGCCCCGTTTTCGAGCAGCCGCTGCCGGATGTAGGTCGAGCGGATGCCGGACACGAAAGCGTCTCTGATGTGCAGGTTCATATGGATTTCACATCCTGATGGTCACAGTCCCTGGCAAGAGCGGTGAGTTTCTGGACAAATTCGTCTAGCGATTGCCCCGAGCGTTGCCGGCAAGTAGAGAGCAGATGCCGGGCGTGCACCTCGTTGATGGGTCTGACAAACCGCTTGCGGAGTAACTCGACCGCCTCTTCATAAGTCGTCGCCTTTTCGAGCGTGGCGGAGATTCTGTGACTCAACCGGGCGTGGATTAGGCTCAGCTTGCGTGGCCCCAGGATGGAAATCTCTGCGGAGTCCAGGTAGGCCTCGAAGCACCACAGCCAGTATTTTAACATTTCCTTTGCCTCCGGTGTCCGTGCTTCCAGTTTAAGCTTCTCTGGTTTTAGGCCTGCGTCGATCCTGGTCTAGTTTAGTCTATTAAATTGAGGTACCCTCAATAATGACGCTTAGAGTGTAAACGGTAAAGAAGGCTTTAATAGACTAAGAACTATGCTAGAGCTGAGACATATGCTAACTGCCTCACAGCCCACAAGGCAGCCCCTTATATATGGCTCACAGATGGGTGGAGCCAGAGGCGGAGTCCCAGGGTTCCAAGCCCGGTCTTAAAGGGGACATCACCTTACATGATGACAAGGCAGTAACCGTTCATCACAGGGAGATGCCGTTCAAAGTGGTGGGAAGGAGTTTTAGGTACCTGGGGATTCAAGTGACAAGGGGCTTGGGGTCAGCTTCATTAACTAAATTGGGGCAGGGTGATTAAGCAAATGAAAGGGGACTTCCATAGGTGGGATGTGCTCCTGTTGTCATTGGCGGGGAGGGTACAGTCCTCCCGAGATTGCTGTTTGTGATTCAGTGTCTCCCAATCTTCATCCCCAAAGCTTTTTTAGGAAGATGAAACCGGCGATCTCGGGTTTTATATGGGCCGGGAAAGCCCCGAGGGTGAAGAAGGCCCTTCTTGAGCGGGGGCGTGGTGAGGGGGGCTTGGCCCTTCCGAACATTATTAACTATTACTGGGCGGCCAATATTCCGATGATTAGGAAATGGGTAGTGGGGGAGGGGTCGGTGTGGGAGTGAGTGGAGGTGGCATCTTGTAAGGGCACGAGTCTGAAGGCTCTGTTAACGGCACCTCTGCCATTCTCGCCGGCTCGTTACTCCACACGTCCAGTGGTAGTGGCAGCCCTGAGAGTGTGGGGGCAATGGAGGCAATGGAGTTTGAGTAACCGGGTGGGAACGGATTCCGGTACCTGATGGCACGGGATTTTGTCCGGAGGCAAGTTTGAAGCTTCCCTCGCCTCCCTCTAAGTGGGCTACAGGATAAGGTGATGTCTAGAACAGGGGTTGGGGAGTGGAGGGTATCGGAAACATATAAGGAACTGATGGAGTGGGAAAGGGTCCCAAACGGGGAGGTGAAGAGGAAATGGGAGGAAGAGTTGGGAGGGGAGTTGTAAGTCGGGCTACGGGAGAAGGTCCTGAGGAGAGTCAATGCATCCTCGTCGTGTGCCAGGCTCAGCCTGATCCAGTTCAAGGTGGTCCACAGGGCTCATATGTGGCCCGGATGAGTAGGTTTTTTGAGGAGGTGGAGGACAGATGTGGGCGGTGTGGGGGAAGTCCGGCGAATCATGTACATATGTTTTGGGCATGTCCGGAGCTGAGGGGATTTTGGCAGGGATTCGCAGACGTCATGTCAGAGGTCCTGGGAGGGAGGGTGACTCTGAGTCCAGAGATGGTAATATTTGGAGTGTCGGAAGATCTGGGAGCCCAGGGTGGGAGAAAGGCCGACGTTCTGGCCTTTGTCTCCCTGGTGGCGCGGGGACGGATTTTGCTGGGATGGAGGGACTCGGAGCCTCCAAAGTCGGGGGTCAGTGACATGGCAGAGTTTCTCAGGCTGGAGAAGATTAAGTTCGCCTTAAGGGGTTCATTACAGGGGTTCACTCGGAGGTGGCAGCCGTTCATCGACTTCTTTAAGGAAAACTGACCATCAGCAGGAGCGGGGGCAGAATGGGGGGGGGTGGGGGGGAAAGGAGAGGCATGGAAGTGAAGAATAAGGGCAGAGAATCTAATATATGGGTAGCTAGGAGTTAGAGCGGGGGTAGTTTGGTATGTTATTGTGGAGTTTTTGCGTGTGTTGGATCTCTTTGTTGTTTAGAATGGTAAAATGTTAAAATTATAAATGCCTCAATGAAATATTTTCCAAAAAAAATTAACATCTGCCCGTAAGTGAGCAAAGGGAGGGTGCGGAGCATCGCGAAAGCGGCGCCACCCCCGATTTGGTCGGGAACTTTGATTCTGCTGTCGTTTGCCGAATGGGATTTCGGCGTCGGTGACCGGAGAATCGCGCCCCATGGCCGGGATTCTCCCCTACCCGGCGGGGTGAGGGAATCCCGGTGTAATGGAGTGGCGGGAACCACTCCGGCGTCGGGCGGCCCCAAAGGTGCAGAATTCTCCGCACCTTTAGGGGCCAAGCCCTCACCTTGACGGGCTAGGCCCGCGCTGGAGTGATTTCCGCCCCGCCGGCTGGCGGGAAAGGCCTTTGGCGCCACTCCAGCCGGCGCCGAAAGGTCTTCGCCGGACGGCGCATGCGTGGGAGCATCAGCGGACGCTCATGGCATCCCCGCGCATGCGCAGTGGAGGGGGTCTCTTCCGCCTCCGCTATAGTGGAGACCATGGCGAAGGCGGAAGAAAAAGAGTGCCCCCACGGCACAGGCCCGCCCGCCGATCAGTGGGCCCCGATCGCGGGCCAGGCCACTGTGGGGCACCCCCCGGGGCCAGATCTTCCCGCGCCCCCCCCCAGGACCCCGGAGCCCGCCCGCGCCGTCTGCTCCCACCAGTAAGGTAGGTGGTTCAATCCACGCCGGCTGGCGAGGGTTGACAGCGGCGGGATTTCAGCCCATCGCGGGCCGGAGAATCGCCGGGGGATCCCGTCGACCGGCGCGGCGCGATTCCCGCTCCCGCCGATTCTCTGGTGGCGGAGAATTCGGGACACGGCGGGGGCGAGATTCACGCCAGCCCCCGGCGATTCTCCGACTCGGCGGGGGGGTCGGAGAATCGCACCCCATGTGTCTGAATTACACAAAGGACCCACATTCCAAAAATTAATGTAAAAGAAACAGATTTGTAGATTATATCAAACTGAGAGGCAGTGAATTGAATGCGACAGCTCAAATATTACAGAACAAGTTTGACAAAACACTTAAGTAGGGGAGATGAAATTTAATGCAGAGGATTGTAAAGTGCTTAACATTGAAAGGAAAAATAGACAACAGAGTTATTCCATGAATTGAGTGTTGAAATAGTGAAGAATGAAGCTGGTAGAAAATTAGGAGCCCTTGTAAAGTTAACAATAAATAGACCAGACCAACGCAGAGCATCAATCAGCATAGCACTAAAATGTTTAACTGCATCGAATAACAGAATCACAACACAGAAATACGTCATTCAAGCCATGAGCCTGAACCAACTCTCTGCATAGCTGAATCATTGGGAGTTTTTTCTTAGAATTAAAAAGATCTTTTTATGATAACGCCAGTGTCTCTCAGAGGTCATCAGTTCTCGGTGCTTGGGCCATCCTGCCCCCAAGGGTCCTGTTCCCATGGAACGCCCACTGCTGGCCTGTTAACTGCCTGATTGGATTGTGTTGAATCCGTGGTAAGCAGGATGCAAAAACGATAGGTAGAAATGAACAAGCAATGGGCGTGATTCTCCGCTCCCGCGCCGGTTGGAAGAATCGCCTGGGTCGGCAAAATTTCCCGCGACGCCGTCCGACGCCCTCCCGCGGTTCTCCCAAGCGGCGAGAACGGCCCCGTCGAGTTCCGTGCTGCGCAGGCCGGAGAATCGCCCGAGACACCCAAAATGGTGATTCTCCGCCACCGCCGCTATTCTCAGGGTCGGATGGGCCGAAGTCCCAACGGCGTGACCCCAGTTCACGCCGTCGCCGTTCACACCTGCTATTTAAAGTCGTCAGCCAGTCGTGCTGGCTGACGCTGAGCAGGGAGGAGGTGAGCGGACTGTAACGCAGCGCCCGGAGACCGGGTCGGCTTCCCTGAGAAGGCTGCGGGAGAGTGTGCAGGTGGGAGGGGAGGGGGATGAGGGAGAGAGTGCAGGTGGGAGGGGGAGATGAGGGAGAGTGTGCAGGTGGGGGGGTTTAAGGGAGAGTGTGCAGGTGGGAGGGGGGATGAGGGAGAGTGTGCAGGTGGGAGGGGAGGGGGTGAGGGAGAGTGTGCAGGTGGTGGGGGGATGAGGGAGAGTGTGCAGGTGGGGGGGGGATGAGGGAGAGTGTGCAGGTGGGAGGGGAGGGGGTGAGAGAGAGTGTGCAGGTGGGAGGGGGGGGGAATGAGGGAGAGAGTGCAGGTGGGAGGGGGGGATGAGGGAGAGTGTGCAGGTGGGAGGGGGGGAATGAGGGAGAGTGTGCAGGTGGGGGGGGGATGAGGGAGAGTGTGCAGGTGGGAGGGGGGGATGAGGGAGAGTGTGCAGGTGGGGGGGGGGATGAGGGAGAGTATGCAGGTGGGAGGGGGGATGAGGGAGAGTGTGCAGGTGGGAGGGGGGATGAGGGAGAGTGTGCAGATGGGAGGGGGGGATGAGGGAGAGTGTGCAGGTGGGAGGGGGGATGAGGGAGAGCGTGCAGGTGGGAGGGGGGATGAGGGAGAGTGTGCAGGTGGGGGGGGTGGGAGAGTGTGCAGGTGAGAGGGGGGGATGAGGGAGAGTGTGCAGGTGGGAGGGGGGATGAGGGAGAGTGTGCAGGTGGGAGGGGGGTGAGAGAGAGTGTGCGGGTGGGGGGGATGAGGGAGAGTGTGCAGGTAGGAGGGGGGGAATGAGGGAGAGTGTGCAGGTGGGGGGGGATGAGGGAGAGTGTGCAGGTGGGAGGGGGGGATGAGGGAGAGTGTGCAGGTGGGAGGGGGGATGAAGGAGAGTGTGCAGGTGGGAGGGGGGATGAGGGAGAGTGTGCAGGTGGGAGGGGGGATGAGGGAGAGTGTGCAGGTGGGAGGGGGGATGAGGGAGAGTGTGCAGGTGGGAGGGGGGGTGGGAGAGTGTGCAGGTGGGAGGGGGGATGAGGGAGAGTGTGCAGGTGGGAGGGGGGATGAGGGAGAGTGTGCAGGTGGGGGGGGGATGAGGGAGAGTGTGCAGGTGGGAGGGGGGGATGAGGGAGAGTGTGCAGGTGGGAGGGGGGATGAGGGAGAGCGTGCAGGTGGGAGGGGGGATGAGGGAGAGTGTGCAGGTGGGGGGGTGGGAGAGTGTGCAGGCGAGAGGGGGGGATGAGGGAGAGTGTGCAGGTGGAGGGGGGATGAGGGAGAGTGTGCAGGTGGGAGGGGGGGTGAGAGAGAGTGTGCGGGTGGGGGGATGAGGGAGAGTGTTCAGGTAGGAGGGGGGGAATGAGGGAGAGTGTGCAGGTGGGGGGGGGGGGATGAGGGAGAGTGTGTAGGTGGGAGGGGGGGATGAGGGAGAGTGTGCAGGTGGGGGGGATGAGGGAGAGTGTGCAGGTGGGATGGGGGATGAGGGAGAGTGTGCAGGTGGGGGGGGTGGGAGAGTGTGCAGGTGAGAGGGGGGGATGAGGGAGAGTGTGCAGGTGGGAGGGGGGGATGAGGGAGAGTGTGCAGGTGGGAGGGGGGGTGAGAGAGAGTGTGCGGGTGGGGGGGATGAGGGAGAGTGTGCAGGTAGGAGGGGGGAATGAGGGAGAGTGTGCAGGTGGGGGGGGATGAGGGAGAGTGTGCAGGTGGGAGGGGGGGATGAGGGAGAGTGTGCAGGTGGGAGGGGGATGAAGGAGAGTGTGCAGGTGGGAGGGGGGATGAGGGAGAGTGTGCAGGTGGGAGGGGGGATGAGGGAGAGTGTGCAGGTGGGAGGGGGGATGAGGGAGAGTGTGCAGGTGGGAGGGGGGGTGGGAGAGTGTGCAGGTGGGAGGGGGGATGAGGGAGAGTGTGCAGGTGGGAGGGGGGATGAGGGAGAGTGTGCAGGTGGGGGGGGATGAGGGAGAGTGTGCAGGTGGGAGGGGGGGATGAGGGAGAGTGTGCAGGTGGGAGAGGGGATGAGGGAGAGCGTGCAGGTGGGAGGGGGGATGAGGGAGAGTGTGCAGGTGGGGGGGTGGGAGAGTGTGCAGGTGAGAGGGGGGGATGAGGGAGAGTGTGCAGGTGGGAGGGGGGATGAGGGAGAGTGTGCAGGTGGGAGGGGGGGTGAGAGAGAGTGTGCGGGTGGGGGGATGAGGGAGAGTGTTCAGGTAGGAGGGGGGAATGAGGGAGAGTGTGCAGGTGGGGGGGGGATGAGGGAGAGTGTGTAGGTGGGAGGGGGGGGATGAGGGAGAGTGTGCAGGTGGGGGGGATGAGGGAGAGTGTGCAGGTGGGATGGGGGGGATGAGGGAGAGTGTGCAGGTGGGGGGGGGATGAGGGAGAGTGTGCAGGTGGGAGGGGGGGATGAGGGAGAGTGTGCAGGTGGGAGGGGGGATGAAGGAGAGTGTGCAGGTGGGAGGGGGGATGAGGGAGAGTGTGCAGGTGGGAGGGGGATGAGGGAGAGTGTGCAGGTGGGAGGGGGGATGAGGGAGAGTGTGCAGGTGTGAGGGGGGGTGGGAGAGTGTGCAGGTGGGAGGGGGGATGAGGGAGAGTGTGCAGGTGGGGAGGGGGGATGAGGGAGAGTGTGCAGGTGGGGGGGATGAGGGAGAGTGTGCAGGTGGGAGGGGGGATGAGGGAGAGTGTGCAGGTGGGAGGGGGGGTGGGAGAGTGTTCAGGTGGGAGGGGGGGTGAGGGAGAGTGTGGAGGGTGTCGTCCATCCGCGGATGCCACATGTCAGCCGCCCTGATATGGCAGGACGGTGACGAGGACACGGCCGCAGGTTGCGTGTGGCTGATGGGCAGAGGCGAGTGGCACACTGGTGAGCAGTACGGTGTGACGTGACCGTTGGGCGCAGACAGTGACCAGGTGTTAGGCTGGCTGCGTATCTGCAGCGCGACCAGGCCACCGGGACACACAGGGATCCCAGGCAACCCGGCTGGTGAGGTGTGGAAGAACCTCCGTGTAACATGTCGTTTCTCTGCCCCCCACCACCTTCCTGCAGGTCACCATGTATGCCAACCAGACAGCGATGTTCACTGCCGTGGTTGGAGCCGCAGGTCTGGAGTTTGCCATCCGGCAGCGTAGAGTCGGACGGCCCACAGTGGCTGCAGATGCAGCGGTTGCCGGTGCAGCAGAGGGGATGGCCGCGGAGTGGCCCGTCGTCGACACGCAGGCCGCAGGAGCTCAGGACCCGAATGTACAGGGGGATGCCGAGGGGAACATTGACCACCAGATGGCGAGGAATGCAGAGGAATGCTTGGGGGGGAGCAGGAGGAGGAGGAGGAGCAGATGGAGCAGGAGGAGCCACTGATGGTGGTGCCAGGGCGCCACAGGCGTCCAGCAAGGCCGAGGGTGTACCGTGACAGAATGTCGTTCGAGGCCCTAACGGACATCACATGCAGGAGGAGACTACGGTTCAGCAGGGAGACGGTCGCACATATATGCCAGCTCGTGGCGCAACTCGCACCACATGGAATGGGAGAGGACACGCGATACCAGTCTCCGTCAAGGTGACGGTGGCTCTAAACCTTTATGCGACCGGTTCCTTCCAGGCGCCGAACGGGGACCTATCCGGGATATCACAGGCATCGGTCCATAGGTGCATCAGGGCCGTCACCGACGCCTTGTACGCCATCGTGGACAGGTACATTAAATTCCCCGAGGACCGAGCACAGCAGGAAGCACGGGCAGGTGGATTCGCCAAGGTGGCCCGGATACCGATGGTCCAGGGTGTCATCGATGGTGTGCACGTCCCCATGCGCCCACCTGGAGACAGCAGGGACGTGTTCATGAACAGGACGGGCGCGTACTCCATGAACATTCAGGTGGTGTGCGACCCCCACATGAAGATCATGCACGTGTGTGGAAAGTACCCCGGCAGTGTGCATGACGCCTACATTCTGGCTCAGTCGTTCATCCCCGCAATGGTCGATGGATGCCCCCCCCCCGGCTGAGGGGCTGGTTGCTGGGCGACAAGGGCTATCCATTGAGGTCATGGCTGCTGACGCCAATACGGAGGTCTCACACCAACGTGGAGAGCCTAGACAACGAGGCCCATGCAGCAACCAGGGGTGTGGTGGAGCGGTGCTTCGGCCTGCTGAAGATGCGCTTCAGATGCCTGGACCGATCAGGAGGGGCCCTGCAGTACAGGCCCGACAGGGTCGGTCGCATGGTTGTGGTCTGCTGTGCGCTGCACAACATTGCCATGCAGAGGGGAGATGACCTGGTGCAGGAGCCGGAGGGAGGACCCGACGGCATCGGAGCCAACGCAAACGAGGGGGATGGGGAAGAGGAGGATGCGGAGGATGAGGATGACGGGGCGCATCAGGGTGGGGGGAGGGACGCAGGACACAGACACTGCCCGGCTGCTCGTTACGCCCAGGAGGCTGCGCGACGGCACCGCCGGGGATAGCGGGCATGCGACGCGTTGGTGGCTGCACGGTTCACGCACTATGGGGGTGGGATTCGCTGAACACTGCCACTTGCACCGTCACTCCTATACATGGGCACCACACAGCGCCCACCACCTCCCCCGCACCCCCGCACCGCGTTCACGGCAACAATTCCACATCACCTTACCACTGCGGCACTACGGGATTGCACAACATTGATGATTGGGTAAGCGGGTGTGATCAGTGCCATGTTGAATGATGACAGCCCGCTCTGCGATGAGCTGTGAGCTCAGATTCGCCAGCCGAGGTCTGACTCATGGCTATAGCTGAACGACGCACTCCGGTGGTCACAGCCTTCGTGACGGATATGTCACCACATGCCCGTGGGGTGGCTGGCGTCGGTGTACCGAGGACAACGGTGTCCGATTATCGGGGGCAGGGGGGAAAGGGTCAGCACATCCGGAACAGACCTTGAACGGCTTGTATACCACTACGCCAATCGGGCACCCTCACGAGCCCCCTGGCACCGGACATAGCACACAGTCTTACACGTCAAATTTAACAGTGAGTTTATTCATGTGGTTAACATAGGTGCCCTACCCACTACAACTAGACTGTGCCCTGCACCCATGCCAACTTCTTACGTGCCTAACGTCTTTGCCTTATGAGCCCTGCCACTACGTCTAGGTGTGTTCCCAGATGGTACAGCAGGAGTGGAGGTGGACTGCTGAGAAGCACGCCCTTCGACATGGCTCCCCGTCGGCACACGTTTCCTGGGCCAGGCTGCTCGGCGGGCGTGCTGGATGGCGTGGTGCCACCCTGACCTGCCCGCTCCCCATCAGATGCGCCAGGGACAGAACGGGGGGAGGCCGAGTGTACCGGGACGTCCCTTGATGGAGCTACCGGGACGGGCCCCAGAACCTCCTCCTCCCTCGGGGAGCCCGGTGGCCCCCGGGCCCTCACTGTGGGACGGAGATGCGTGCGGAGGCAAGCCCCGTCGCACCACCGACACCTGGCGCTGCCAGTCCTGGAGGCCTGCAGCGGTATCGACCACGGTCCGAATGTTCGCCGAGACGGAGCATATGGAGTGCCACATTCCTGCCAAGGACTGTGCGATCTCGACCTGTGAGTGCGCGACGCCATCCATCACGTGCGCCAGACGGTCAATGTTCTCCGCGACCGACTGCTGGGACTGAGCCATCGCTTGCTGGGACCAGGCCATGGCATGGTGAGACTCAGCCAGGGTCTGGAGAGCGGCGGCAATGTCCTGTTGGCTCTGGGAGATGGCTGCCTGTGAGAGGGCAGCCCTCTCCTGGGCCATGGATGACGCGTGCACGGTAAGCCCAACGCCTTGCAGAACCTGACCCATGGCCAAAACCCCTTCACCCATTGCCTCCACCGCGGACGCCACCTGTGCGGTGTCGGCCTGGGTGGCTGCGATGAGCGGCACCACTCCCTGCTCCTGGACGCGGATAGACTCCTCCAGCTGCATGTGCAGGTCCTGGAAGATGGCCCTCATCCCGTTACTCAGTCCCTGGGTGTCCACACGCATCGGTTGTCCGGGTGGGTCAATTACATCCAGGAACCCGGGAACCGTCTGGGTGGCAGCTGGTTGCTGGGCCTGGGCTGCCCTCCAACCGTCCAGCCCCTCGGCTGCTCCAAACTCCACCTGCTGTACCGGCTCGGCTGTGTGGTGCGCACCAGACCGTGACCCGGGAGCCTCATCACTTATCTGCCCAACCGAGGTGAGTGTCTCTGCGATGGTGAATGGTGTGGGAGACAGCAGTGCCGCAAGCTCGAGATCATCATCCGTCAAGAAGTCTGGTGTGTACTGGTCCCCCTCATGGCCAGGCGCAAGCTCCATGCGGGCCATGTCGTCTTGACCTCCAGGTGAATCCAGCGGGTGTGTGGCCGTGATGTGCGCTTCGACATGACTGTCCACCCTGTGCCCCTCACAATTGTCTGTCTCGGTGGTCTGAGCGTCCCCGTCCTGCGTCCCAGACTGAGAGGTCTGCCCTCCTGTCCGACCGACTGCCAACCTCTGGCGTGCGTCCCTGGGTGCAGTTGCGGTTGCCGATGTTCCGCTGTTTCCGGGGCGAGACATCCCTGGACGTTCGGCGGGTGGCCCGGGTGGATGGTGGTGGTGGGTGCACAGTGTGAGGGGGGAGGGGATCGAGGGTGTAATGGCCAGAGTGTGAGGGGGGATGGGATCGAGGCTGCAGTGGCCAGAGTGTGAGGGGGGCGATGACCGTCTGGGGCGGCTGGGGGGGGGGGGGGGGGGGGGTGAGGACCTGCAGGGTTCTCTCACTTGCTTCTGCGCCTCCGACCTGGCATGGCGCGACCTCCCGGGTGGCGGATCCCCCAGCGAGGTCCAGGGCCCTCTGCTCGTGAACAGTTAGGGGATGCAGCACAGGAGAACCCCATCCGGTTCTCATGCGCTCACGCTTGTTGTGAGCTGTTTTGTCCTGGGGGGGGGGGGGGGGGGGGGGGTTGGATAAAGCATCACTATTAGGCGGGTATCATCAGGGCATGCAGATATAGACAACATTGTTGCTGGTTCAGGAGACAGCACACCATGGCATCGCTCCAGGGGGGGTCCTGGGGCTCATGTGGGTCGAGTAGATAGTTGGGCACCGTGACCCCCCCCCAACCCCCCCCGACCGCCCCTGATGCCCCAATCCTCCCCAACACTCCCAACCCCCCCCTGACCCCCCCACCACCACCCCTGATGCCCCAATCCCCCCTAACACACTCAGCCCCCCCTGACCCCCCCCCCACTCCCCCTCCCCCCCCCCCCCCCCCGTGCCGGGGGGGGCCTGGGGGCACCCTCATGGCACTTACCCTGGCAGCCCGGGTGAGGTCGTGCAGCTTCTTGCGACACTGCTCCCCCGTCCGGGGGGTCTGCCTCACAGCACTGACTGCGGTGCCAACCTCACGCCAACCGCGCTGGATGGCTGGCGATGCCCACGTCTTGGGCAGAGGGTGTCCCTTCTCTGCTCGACCTCATCCACCAGGGTGTCCAGGTCCATATCCCGGAACCTCGGTGCGGCTCTTCGGGGCTCAGCCATCTCCTCAGTTCTCCTCCGGGTCCTCTCTGCGTGGTTCGCGCAATTTATGACGCAGCACCGCGTCTTTCGGGCGTCGCGCAGTGACGACGCGGCCTTCACAACACGCCCCCCCCAAGTTTCTTGCGGCCCCGATCCTAGCCCATTTTTGGGCCCTGAATCGGTCGGGATCGGGGCCGTTTCGCGCCGTCGTGAACCTCAACGGCGTTCACGATGGCGTGGGCACTTCGGCGCGGGAGTGGAGAATCACGCCGAAGGTTTATCATGATACAAATCCAAAACTCCACAACTACCCTACTGGTCTCCTTCCCCAGCCTGCACACAGGCTGAGGTTTTTATGTGAGTTGGGGCTCTCCCTGTTAAGCGGAAGCCCCGCCCCTTAAAGCGGCTGTTCATATTCGGGAGAGGTCGTGGGAAATCGTATGGTTCTGATCCCGGGACCTCCAATGGGGTTATAACAGTTCGTAATCCGGCCAGCCTTCCCTAACAGAGGCAATGTAGGTCGCCCGCTGGTTCCCCAACCAGTGGCTCAGGGCCCCTCGCCTGATTTAATTTATTGTCACATGTACCGAAGTACAGTGAAAAGTATTTTTCTGCGGCTGAGGGAATGTGCACAGTACGTACATAGTAGACAAATGAATAATCAACAGAGAGCATTGACAAATGGTACATCGACAAACAGTGATTTGTTACAGTGCGGAACAAGGGGCCAAACAAAGCAAATACATGAGCAAGAGCAGCATAGGGCGTTGTAAATATTGTTCTTACAGGGAACAGATCAGTCCGAGGGGGCGTCGTTGAGGAGTCTTGTAGCTGTGGGGAAGAAGCTGTTCCTGTGTCTGGATGTGCGAGTCTTCAGACTTCTGTACCTTCTGCCTGATGGAAGGGTCTGGAAGAAGGCAATGCCTGGGTGGGAGGGGTCTCTGACAATGCTGTCCCCCTTCCTGAGGCAGCAGGAGGTGTATACAGAATCAATGTGAGGGTGGCAAGCTTGTGTGATGCGTTGGGCTGAGTTCACCACACCCGGCAGTTTCTTGCGATCTTGGGCCGAGCAGTTGCCATACCAGGCTGTGATGCAGCCGGATAGAACGCTCTTTATCCACATCTGTAGAAGTTTGTGAGAGTCGATGCAGACATGCCAAATTTCTTTAGCTTCCGTAGGAAGTAGAGACGCTGTTGGGCTTTCTGGACTGTTGCATCAACATGAGGGAACCAGGACAGACTATTGGTGATGGTGACCCCCAGGTACTTAAAGCTATCGACCATCTCCACTTCAGAGCCATTGATGCAGACGGGAGTGTGTGTCGTGCTGCGCTTCCGGAAGTCGATGATCAGTTCCTTGGTCTTTCCAACATTTAGAGAGAGATTGTTTTCGGTACACCATGCAACCAAGTGATTTATCTCCCTCCTGTAGTCTGGCCATGTGGCCTCCATAAAATTCCTCCCTATGATAGTCAGCTGCCTAGATTAGAGTTCTGACAAAAGGTCATCTACTTGGAAAGCTAGCTCAGTTTTTCGCTCTACGCAAATGCTGCCCAGCCTGTTTCAGCATTTTTTGTTTTTAAAAAAATTATTTTAGATCAGTAAGGTTACAGGTTATGTGCTGCGTCATTCTACTGAACCAGTGTTGCCGGGGGGGCGAGCACAAACTTCTCGACCAGAAGAAGAACATTGGCTGCATTTTCCAGCATTCATAAGATACTTATGGATGAAGAGAGCTTTTGAGTCTATCTTAATTCATCCGTCCAGAGAGAACTGCTTTCTAATCCCTGTCGATTGATGTGGGAATCCAAATAAACAAGAACTTGTCAATGGCTCTGTTGAGATAATAAACACGCAGCCAAATACTGTCAGTTACAACCCCGCAAAAGTGGGTCTTTTTTGTTCCTTTTAAGAATCTTCATAGTACTTCCAAAAAAATATTTGTTGGACCCAGCAACTTTGTATCAAAGGGGTCAGAGTTGAAAATGATATTAAAGGGCAAGGGGGTACTCAGATTGATTGTGAATTGTAACAAACTCACATCTCTAATCAACTCGAGCTGAAATCAGAAGCAGCCAGTATAAATCACTTTACCCTTGGAATTACTAACTGTGTTAGGTATGCAGAGCACACTGTAACACACTGCCCTTCAGGGATCAGATTCCTTCATTGAGAAGCAAAGTTACATTTTTGTGTGCGCGTCAGATCAAGTCTTACAAAGAAAACAGCAAGAAACTGAGAACAGCACTGTTAATTTCTCCACATTGCTCACCTCTCTTCCCCCTGCCTCATATCCGTGCTCATGATGATTCACTCTTCCCATCTTCCTTTTCTGTCTATGATCCTTTTTGTTTCAGTTCACCTTTCCCTTTTTACAACACCTCTGCTCTCATCTGTCTCCAATATTGTTAAAACAATCTTTTAACGATAACACCCCGAGCCTCGATGGTGCCACCAGCAAAGTGTTCTGCCATGTGGCCTGGTGTAGAGGCTCAGACACATGCTGTTCCTGCTACTGATCTTAACCTTAGTCCCATTGCTATGGGGAAATGCTAAACTGATGACAGAAAACAGAAAACTCGGAAAATCAGTTTGTCCAGACTGCTCTCTCACACCATCTGGTGAGCAATTCACAAACTGTTAGTTGCTGGACAAAATCATAGTGCAAACCCGAAACCAATATCCCGCTATGAAAGCTAAACTATTTTGTCTCGTTAGTCCATGAACAGAATTCAAATTGTTGCCATTAAATTTGAACAGGTTGCAAGACAAAACAAATACCAGAAGGTGCAGAGCAGGTTTACCAGGATGTTGCCTGGTGTGAGCTATGTGGAGAGGCTGAATAGACTCGGACTGTTTTCATTAGAACAACGGAGGTTGAGGGGCGACCTGATAGAGGTCTACAAAATTATGAGGGGCATGGATAGGATGGATGGGCAGGAACTCTTTCCCAGGGTGGAGGGGTCAGTCACTAGGGAGTCATAGGTTTAAGGTCCGTGGGGCAAAGTTCAGGGGAGATGTACGAGGCAGGTTTTTCACACGGAGGGTGGCGAGTGCCTGGAACGCGCTGCCAGGGGAGGTTATCGAAGCAGATACATTAACAGCGTTCAAAAGACATCTCGACAAATACATGGCTAGGATTGGTATAGAGGGATACGGTACGAGGAAGTGCTGAGGGTTTTGGCCAAGGGTTGGTATTATGACCAGTACAGGCTTGGAGGGCCGAAGGGCCTGTTCCTGTGCTGTATTGTTTTTTGTTGTTTGTTTTTGTTCTAATATGTTGATAGTCGGAGGTGAAAAAAAAAGAACCTGCCAGTATTGGATCTCTCTCTCTCTCTTCAGATCCAATGCCCTGAGCATTGCCGACCACGAACCTCCATGTCAACTTTGCTCGGGAGATTTGGATCATCTTTGCTGGTGGTTCATTCATCCAGTCCAAGAGGTTGTTTAGAAAGATGATTCTTTGTCTACTTTGATCTCTCTTACCATCAATCTTTCCCATCAGCGTCAGGCTCCCTAAGTCATGGGTTCTTACGACGTGCCCAGGAATTTCTTTTTTTTTAATTAAATATTTTATTGAAAATTTTTGGTCAACCAACACAGTACATTGTGCATCCTTTACACAATATTATAACAACACAAATAACAATGACCTATTTTATAAACAAAAAATGAATAAATAATAAATAACAAAAATGAAAACTAGCCCTAATTGGCAACTGCCTTGTCACAAGTAACACTCTCCAAAAATATAATTTAACAGTCCAATATATAATTATCTGTAGCAACGACCTATACATACTATACAGTATATATTAACAACCCTGAGAGTCCTTCTGGTTCCTCCTCCCCCCCCCCCCCCCCCCCACCCCCCGATCCTGGGCTGCTGCTGCTGCCTTCTTTTTCCCATTCCGTCTATCTTTCTGCGAGGTATTCGACGAACGGTTGCCACCGCCTGGTGAACCCTTGAGCCGACCCCCTTAGGACGAACTTAATCCGCTCTAGCTTTATAAACCCCGCCATGTCATTTATCCAGGTCTCCACCCCCGGGGGCTTGGCTTCTTTCCACATTAGCAATATCCTGCGCCGGGCTACTAGGGACGCAAAGGCCAAAACATCGGCCTCTCTCGCCTCCTGCACTCCCGGCTCTTGTGCAACCCCAAATATAGCCAACCGCCAGCTTGGTTCGACCCGGACTCCTACTACTTTTGAAAGCACCTTTGTCACCCCCATCCAAAACCCCTGTAGTGCCGGGCATGACCAAAACATATGGGTATGATTCGCTGGGCTTCTCGAGCACCTCGCACACCTATCCTCCACCCCAAAAAATTTACTGAGCCGTGCTCCAGTCATATGTGCCCTGTGTAATACCTTAAACTGAATCAGGCTTAGCCTGGCACACGAGGACGACGAGTTTACCCTGCTTAGGGCATCTGCCCACAGCCCCTCCTCGATCTCCTCCCCCAGCTCTTCTTCCCATTTCCCTTTTAGTTCATCTACCATAGTCTCCCCTTCGTCCCTCATTTCCCTATATATATCTGACACCTTACCATCCCCCACCCATGTCTTTGAGATCACTCTGTCCTGCACCTCTTGTGTCGGGAGCTGCGGGAATTCCCTCACCTGTTGCCTCGCAAAAGCCCTCAGTTGCATATACCTGAATGCATTCCCTTGGGGTAACCCATATTTCTCGGTCAGCGCTCCCAGACTCGCGAACTTCCCATCCACAAACAGATCTTTCAGTTGCGTTATTCCTGCTCTTTGCCACATTCCATATCCCCCATCCGTTCCCCCCGGGGCAAACCTATGGTTGTTTCTTATCGGGGACCCCCCCAAGGCTCCAGTCTTTCCCCTATGCCGTCTCCACTGTCCCCAAATCTTCAGTGTAGCCACCACCACCGGGCTTGTGGTGTAGTTCCTCGGTGAGAACGGCAATGGGGCTGTCACCATAGCCTGTAGGCTAGTCCCCCTACAGGACGCCCTCTCTAATCTCTTACACGCCGCTCCCTCCTCCTCTTCCATCCACTTACTCACCATTGAAATATTAGCGGCCCAATAATACTCACTTAGGCTCGGTAGTGCCAGCCCCCCCCTATCCCTGCTACGCTGTAAGAATCCCTTCCTCACTCTCGGGGTCTTCCCGGCCCACACAAAACCCATGATGCTCTTTTCAATCCTTTTAAAAAAAGCCTTCGTGATCACCACCGGGAGGCACTGAAACACAAAGAGGAATCTCGGGAGGACCACCATCTTAACCGCCTGCACCCTCCCTGCCATTGACAGGGATACCATATCCCATCTCTTGAAATCCTCCTCCATCTGTTCCACCAACCGCGTTAAATTTAACCTATGCAATGTGCCCCAATTCTTAGCTATCTGGATCCCCAGGTAACGAAAGTCCCTTGTTACCTTCCTCAACGGTAGGTCCTCTATTTCTCTACTCTGCTCCCCTGGATGCACCACAAACAACTCACTTTTCCCCATGTTCAATTTATACCCTGAAAAATCCCCAAACTCCCCAAGTATCCGCATTATTTCTGGCATCCCCTCCGCCGGGTCCGCCACGTATAATAGCAAATCGTCCGCATACAAAGATACCCGGTGCTCTTCTCCTCCCCTAAGTACTCCCCTCCACTTCTTGGAACCCCTCAACGCTATCGCCAGGGGCTCAATCGCCAGTGCAAACAATAATGGGGACAGAGGGCATCCCTGCCTTGTCCCTCTATGGAGCCGAAAATATGCAGATCCCCGTCCATTCGTGACCACGCTCGCCACTGGGGCCCTATACAACAGCTGCACCCATCTAACATACCCCTCTCCAAAACCAAATCTCCTCAACACCTCCCACAAATAATCCCACTCCACTCTATCAAATGCTTTCTCGGCATCCATCGCCACTACTATCTCCGTTTCTCCCTCTGGTGGGGCCATCATCATTACCCCTAACAACCTCCGTATATTCGTGTTCAGCTGTCTCCCCTTCACAAACCCAGTTTGGTCCTCGTGGACCACCCCCGGGACACATTCCTCTATTCTCATTGCCATTACCTTGGCCAGGACCTTGGCATCTACATTTAGGAGGGAAATAGGTCTATAGGACCCGCATTGTAGCGGGTCCTTTTCCTTCTTTAAGAGAAGCGATATCGTTGCTTCAGACATAGTCGGGGGCAGTTGTCCCCTTTCCTTTGCCTCATTAAAGGTCCTCGTCAGTACCGGGGCGAGCAAGTCCACATATTTTCTATAGAATTCGACTGGGAATCCATCCGGTCCCGGGGCCTTTCCCGCCTGCATGCTCCTAATTCCTTTCACCACTTCTTCTACCTCGATCTGTGCTCCCAGTCCCACCCTTTCCTGCTCTTCCACCTTGGGAAATTCCAGCCGATCCAAGAAGCCCATCATTCTCTCCCTCCCATCCGGGGGTTGAGCTTCATATAATTTTTTATAAAATGTCTTGAACACTCCATTCACTCTCTCCGCTCCCCGCTCCATCTCTCCTTCCTCATCCCTCACTCCCCCTATTTCCCTCGCTGCTCCCCTTTTCCTCAATTGGTGTGCCAGCAACCTGCTCGCCTTCTCCCCATATTCGTACTGTACACCCTGTGCCTTCCTCCATTGTGCCTCTGCAGTGCCTGTAGTCAGCAAGTCAAATTCTACATGTAGCCTTTGCCTTTCCCTGTACAGTCCCTCCTCCGGTGCTTCCGCATATTGTCTGTCCACCCTCAAAAGTTCTTGCAGCAACCGCTCCCGTTCCTTACTCTCCTGCTTCCCTTTATGTGCCCTTATTGATATCAGCTCCCCTCTAACCACCGCCTTCAACGCCTCCCAGACCACTCCCACCTGGACCTCCCCATTATCATTGAGTTCCAAGTACTTTTCAATGCACCCCCTCACCCTTAGACACACCCCCTCATCTGCCATTAGTCCCATGTCCATTCTCCAGGGTGGGCGCCCTCCTGTTTCCTCCCCTATCTCCAAGTCCACCCAGTGTGGAGCGTGATCCGAAATGGCTATAGCCGTATACTCCGTTCCCCTCACCTTCGGGATCAATGCCCTACCCAGCACAAAAAAGTCTATTCGCGAGTAGACTTTATGGACATAGGAGAAAAACGAGAACTCCTTACTCCTAGGTCTGCTAAATCTCCACGGGTCTACACCTCCCATCTGCTCCATAAAATCTTTAAGTACCTTGGCTGCTGCCGGCCTCCTTCCAGTCCTGGACTTCGACCTATCCAGCCCTGGTTCCAACACCGTATTAAAATCTCCCCCCATTATCAGCTTTCCCATCTCTAGGTCCGGAATGCGTCCTAGCATCCGCCTCATAAAATTGGCATCATCCCAGTTCGGGGCATATACGTTTACCAAAACCACCGTCTCCCCCTGTAGTTTGCCACTCACCATCACGTATCTGCCCCCGTTATCCGCCACTATAGTCTTTGCCTCGAACATTACCCGCTTCCCCACTAATATAGCCACCCCCCTGTTTTTCGCATCTAGCCCCGAATGGAACACCTGCCCCACCCATCCTTTGCGTAGCCTAACCTGATCTATCAGTTTCAGGTGCGTTTCCTGTAACATAACCACATCTGCCTTAAGTTTCTTAAGGTGTGCGAGTACCCGTGCCCTCTTTATCGGCCCGTTCAGCCCTCTCACGTTCCACGTGATCCGCCGAGTTGGGGGGCTTCCTACCCCCCCCCCCCCTTGTCGATTAGCCATCACCTTTTTCCAGCTCCTCACCCAGTTCCCACGCAGCTGTATCTCCCCCAGGCGGTGCCCCCCCACCCATCCTCTCCCATACCAGCTCCCCCCTCTCCCCAGCAGCAGCAACCCAGTAATTCCCCCCTCCCACCCCCCTCCCCCCTGCTAGATCCCCCGCTAGCATAATTACTCCCCCCATGTTGCTCCCAGAAGTCAGCAAACTCTGGCTGACCTCGGCTTCCCCCCGTGACCTCGGCTCGCACCGTGCGACGCCCCCTCCTTCCTGCTTCTCTATTCCCGCCATGATTATCATAGCCCGGGAACCAAGCCCGCGCTTCTCCCTTGGCCCCGCCCCTAATGGCCAACGCCCCATCTCCTCCACCTCCCCTCCTCCCCCCATCACCACCTGTGGGAGAGAGAAAAGTTACCACATCGCAGGATTAGTACATAAAACCCCTCTTTGCCCCCCACATTCGCCCCACCACTTTGTTCGAACGTTCTTTTTAATAACCCGCTCATTCCAGTTTTTCTTCCACAATAAAAGTCCACGCTTCATCCGCCGTCTCAAAGTAGTGGTGCCTCCCTCGATATGTGACCCACAGTCTTGCCGGTTGCAGCATTCCAAATTTTATCTTCTTTTTATGAAGCACCGCCTTGGCCCGATTAAAGCTCGCCCTCCTTCTCGCCACCTCCGCACTCCAGTCTTGATAAACGCGGATCACCGCGTTCTCCCATTTACTGCTCCGAGTTTTCTTCGCCCATCTAAGGACCATTTCTCTATCCTTAAAACGGAGGAATCTCACCACTATGGCTCTGGGAATTTCTCCTGCTCTCGGTCCTCGCGCCATCACTCGGTATGCTCCCTCCACCTCCAACGGACCCGCCGGGGCCTCCGCTCCCATTAACGAGTGCAGCATCGTGCTCACATATGCCCCGACGTCCGCTCCCTCCACACCTTCAGGAAGACCAAGAATCCTCAGGTTGTTCCTCCTTGCGTTGTTTTCCAGTGCCTCCAACCTTTCCACACATCGTTTCTGATGTGCCTCCTGCGTCTCCGTCTTCACCACCAGGCCCTGTATATCGTCCTCATTCTCGGCTGCCTTTGCCTTCACGACCCGAAGCTCCCGCTCCTGGGTCTTTTGTTCCTCCTTTAGCCCTTCGATCGCCTGTAGTATCGGGGCCAACAGCTCTTTCTTCATTTCCTTTTTGATCTCTTCCACACAGCATTTCAAGAACTCTTGTTGTTCAGGGCCCCATGTTAAACTGCCACCTTCCGACGCCATCTTGGTTTTTGCTTGCCTTCCTTGCCGCTGTTCTAAAGGATCCACTGCAATCTGGCCACTCTCTCCTCCTTTTTCCATCCGTATCCAGGGGGGATTCCCTTCTGGTTTACCGCACAGTGTTTTTAGCCGTCAAAATTGCCGTTGGGGCTCCTATCAAGAGCCCAAAAGTCCGTTTCACAGGGAGCTGCCGAAACGTGCGACTCAGCTGGTCATCGCCGCACCCGGAAGTCGTGCCCAGGAATTTCAACTGTCTCTTCCATATTCTCTTCAGTATTGGATATCTACTAGATAGGCTCATCAGGAGACTTCTTGTCTGATCACATTGTAGCAATCTGTAATAATGAGGATACTGCACAAAACATAAACCTACAGTCCTTCAGAACTTCATTTATCTTTCAGAACAGAGTTCCAAGACCCCAAGCACTTCTTCAGTTTGAATGTAACTTTATGTTATCACAAAAATAAATTGTACCTATCATGACAATACTTCTGACAACAAAAAGTATGCAAGGTTTCTGGAACTTTATATATTTTTTTTAAATATTTCTTTATTCCCCCCCTTTTTCACATTTTTTCCCAAATTTACACCCACCAACAATAAACAATAATCAGTAATAAACAATAGTCAGTAACAAATATGTCAATCCCCATATCAATAAATGTGGAACTTGTTCAAGGAACAGGTACTACGTGTCCTTGATATGTGTGTCCCTGTCAGGCAGGGAAGAGATGGTCGGGTGAGGGAACCATGGTTGACAAGAGAGGTTGAATGTCTTGTTAAGAGGAAAAAGGAGACTTATGTAAGGCTGAGGAAACAAGGTTCAGACAGGGCGTTGGAGGGATACAAGATAGCCAGGAGGGAACTGAAGAAAGGGATTAGGAGAGCTAAGAGAGGGCAGGGGCGGGTAGGATCAAGGAAAACCCCAAGGCCTTTTACACACATGTGAGAAATATGAGAATGACTACAGCGAGGGTAGGTCCGATCAAGGACAGTAGCGGGAGATTGTGTATTGAGTCTGAAGAGATAGGAGAGGTCTTGAACGAGTACTTTTCTTCTGTATTTACAAATGAGAGGGGCCATATTGTTGGAGAGGACAGTGTGAAACAGACTGGTAAGCTCGAGGAAATACTTGTTAGGAAGGAAGAGGTGTTAGGCATTTTGAAAAACTTGAGGATAGACAAGTCTCCCGGGCCTGACGGGATATATCCAAAGATTCTATGGGAAGCAAGAGATGAAATTGCAGAGCCGTTGGCAATGATCTTTTCGTCCTCACTGTCAACAGGGGTGGTACCAGGGGATTGGAGAGTGGCGAATGTCGTGCCCCTGTTCAAAAAAGGGAATAGGGATAACCCTGGGAATTACAGGCCAGTTAGTCTTACTTCGGTGGTAGGCAAAGTCATGGAAAGGGTACTGAGGGATAGGATTTCTGAGCATCTGGAAAGACACTGCTTGATTAGGGATAGTCAGCACGGATTTGTGAGCGGTAGGTCTTGCCTTACAAGTCTTATTGAATTCTTTGAGGAGGTGACCATGCATGTGGATGAAGGTAAAGCAGTGGATGTAGTGTACATGGATTTTAGTAAGGCATTTGATAAGGTTCCCCATGGTAGGCTTATGCAGAAAGTAAGGAGGCATGGGATAGTGGGAAATTTGGCCAGTTGGATAACAAACTGGCTAACCGATAGAAGTCAGAGAGTGGTGGTGGATGGCAAATATTCAGCCTGGATTCCAGTTACCAGTGGCGTACCACAGGGATCAGTTCTGGATCCTCTGCTGTTTGTGATTTTCATTAATGACTTGGATGAGGGAGTTGAAGGGTGGGTCAGTAAATATGCAGACGATACAAAGAATGGTGGAGTTGTGGATAGTGAGGAGGGCTGTTGTCAGCTACAAAGAGACATAGATAGGCTCCTTTATAAGATGATCAGGGGAATAGATAGAGTAGACAGTCAGAGACTTTTCCCCCGGGTGGAACAAACCATTACAAGGGGACATAAATTTAAGGTGAATGGTGGAAGATATAGGGGGGATGTCAGAGGTAGGTTCTTTACCCAGAGAGTAGTGGGGGCATGGAATGCACTGCCTGTGGAAGTAGTTGAGTCGGAAACATTAGGGACCTTCAAGCAGCTATTGGATAGGTACATCGATTACGGTAAAATGATATTGTGTAGATTTATTTGTTCTTAAGGGCAGCACGGTAGCATTGTGGTTAGCACAGTTGCTCCACAGCTCCAGGGTCCCACGTTCGATTCCGGTTTGGGTCACTGTCTGTGCGGAGTCTGCATATCCTCACCGCGTCTGCGTGGGTTTCCTCCGGGTGCTCCGGTTTCCTCCCACAGTCCAAAGATGTGCAGGTTAGGAGGATTGACCATGATAAATTGCCCTTAGTGTCCAAAATTGCCCTTATTGTTGGGTGGAGGTGTTGACTTTGGGTAGGGTGCTCTTTCCAAGAGCCGGTGCAGACTCAATGGGCCGAATGGCCTCCTTCTGCACTGTAAATTCAATGATAATGTATGATTAATCTAGGATAAAGGTTCGGCACAACATCGTGGGCTGAAGGGCATGTTCTGTGCTGTATTTTTCTATGTTCTATGTTCTATGATCCCATCCTCCCACCAAACCCAAAATATTCGGCCACATGTTCACATAAACAACTGACAAAAAGGAATCAGGAATCACCCATGGCCACCATTAACATGCACCGCCCCCCTCCCCCCACCAACCCCCCCACCCACCCGCCCCCAACTAATGTTCGATGTTACCCAGTTCTTGAAAGTGCATAATAAATAATGCCCATGAATTGAGAACCCCTCTATCCTTCTCCTTAATTCAAACTTAACCGTTTCAAGAGTCAAGAATTCCAACAGATCCCCCCGCCACGCCAGGGCACAGGGTGGAGAGGCTGCTCTCCAACCCTTCAGGATCTGCCTTCGGGCGATCAACGAGGCGAAGACTACAACATCTGCCTCCGTACCCATTTCCAACGCTGGCTGGTCCAACACCCCGAATATGGCCTCCCGGGGGCCCGGGTCCAATTTCACGTGTACCACTTTAGAAATTATCCTAAAAACCTCCTTCCAGTAATCCTCTAGCTTTGGACAGGACCAAAACATATGAACGTGGTTAGCGGCCCCCCCCACCCCCCCCCCGCAACGTTCACACACATCTTCTACTCCTTCAAAGAATCGGCTCATCCTCGCCCTCGTGAGGTGTGCTCTGTATACCACCTTCAGCTGTATCAGCCCCAACCTCGCGCACGAGGTGGAGGCGTTCACTCTCCGGAGCACCTCACACCAGAACCCCTCCTTCATATCCTCTCACAACTCTTCCTCCCACTTTGCTTTGATCCCTTCCAGCAGTGCCTTCTCCTCCTCCAAAATAGCTCCATAGACCGCTGACACGACCCCCTTCTCCAGTCCCCCTGTCGTCAGCACCTCCTCCAGCAATGTGGAGGCCAGCTCCTCCGGGGAGTTCTGTATCTCCTTCCTGGCAAAATCGCAAACCTGCATGTATCTAAACATTTCCCCCGCTCCAGCCCATACTTCGCTTCCAACTCCTTCAATCCTGCTAACCGACTCCTAAGAAACAAATCCTTCAGTGTCTTAATCCCCTTCTCCGCCCATTTCCGAAAATTTCCATCCCACCTCCCTGGCTCAAATCTGTGGTTCCCCCAAATCTGCATTTCCCTTGACCCTGCCCCAACCCGAAGTGTTGGCGAAACTGCCTCCAGATTTTCAATGAAGCTATTATTACCGGACTCCCTGAGTACTTCCCCGGGGCTATCGGGAGCTGCGCTGTTGCCAGTGCTTTCAATCCCGACCCCCTGCACAAACTCTCCTCAATTCTGACCCACTGGGAATCAGCCCCTCTGACCCAGCTCCGCACCTTCTCCACATTCACCGCCCAGTAGTAATACATCAGGTTCTGAAGACCCAAACCCCCTGCCTGCCTTCCCCTCTGTAGTAGCACCTTTCTAACTCTGGCCACCTTCCCTCCCCATATGAACGACATAATCCTTCCCTCAACCTCTCTGAAAAAAGCCTTTGCCAGGAAAACCGGCAGGCATAGAAAAATAAACAGAAATCGTGGCAACACGTTCATTTTAATCGCCTATACCCAACCCGCCAGTGACAGAGGGAGACCATCCCACCTTGCCAGATCAGCTTTCACTCTCCCCACCAAACTAGAAATGTTGTACCTGTGGAGCCCCCCCCCCCCCCACCCCACTCCCGGGCAACCTGCACCCCCAGGTACCTAAAGTGAGTCCCTGCCCTACGGAATGGCAGCCCCCCCACCCCTGCCCCCACCCCCGGCTGAGACACCACAAAATACTCACTCTTGTCTAGATGTAGCTTGTACCCCGAGAAAGACCCAAACACTTGAAGCAGCTCCAATATTCCCCCTATCAACACACTTGGTTCCGAAACGTACAACAGAAAGTCATCGGCATATAAGGCCACCCTATGCTCTATCCGCCCCCGCACTATTCCTTTCCATACCCCCGAACTTCTTAATGCGATGGCCAACGGCTCAATCGCGAGTGCATAAAGCAGGGGGGATTTTGTGAGGGCCATGAAGAATCCAGCACGAGTTTTAAGGATACAAAGTAATAACATTTATTTACAATAACATATATATATATAACAGCAGCAGCAACTTCCCTTGCTGCACACTCCTTCCTGCTGGTTCCAAACTGGCCAGCTTTATTTATACATGGAGTTTACTAATGGTTTCTCCGCCCCCCTCTTTGGGGAGGCTCATACTCCCACAGGATTGTGGGATTGTCATTAGTCCCCAGCCAATGGTAAGCAGGCAGATTCTAACATCCCTCCCCCCCAAAGTCCAAGGAATCCACCGAAGACCCTGGTGAAGGAGGGCGTCGGACTCGTTTTGCCGCAGGCCGGACACCATTTGCACGCAGCGCTGGATCAGGCGGCGTGTAACGAGACGGAGACCGGAGCTTCCGTGATGAACGGCGTAACGGTTGTACATCGACGGCCCGTGGACCCGAGGATTCCCCCTCTGATGTGTCCTGTGTCTCCATCTCGGAGTCAGAGTCTGCTGCCTCCGTCATGTCTCTATCTGCATTCAGTTCTGTAACGACCTGCGCAGGCTTTGAGTGAGGCACCAGAGGAAGATTGTGAGGACTACCTTCCATTGTCTCTCGTCTCTGCGGCTGTAGAAATGAGCTCCGGGGGCGGGGAATCTTTGGAGGGGATAGTCTTCTGGACCGAACGTGGTCTACATGCTTGCGCTGGAGACAACCCTGGGCTTGCACCTGGTAAGATATAGGGCCCATTTGGCGAAAGATTATGCCAGGAACCCACTGGGTACCACCAGCAAAATTCCGAGCGAACACTGGGTCACCGAGCGCAAACTGCCGAATCGGCCGATGCGGAGAAAATCCCTGTCCCTGCCGTTCTTGTGTGCGGCGTACTTTTGAGCCAATGTCCGGGAAAACCATATTAAGGCGGGTGCAAAGTCTCCGGCCCATTAGGAGTTCTGCGGGAGCTACCCCAGTCACCACATGGGGGGGGGGTGGTCCTATACGTAAACAAAAAGCGAGCCAGTCTCGTGTCCATTGATCCGGAAGACTGCTTCTTTAGGCCTCTTTTGAATGTCTGCACTGCGCGCTCTGCCAACCCATTTGAAGCCGGGTGGTAAGGGGCAGTGCGGATATGGCGTACGCCGTTCATCTTTCTGAACCTCGCAAACTCCTCACTCGTGAATGGAGTGCCGTTATCCGTGACCAGCACCTCGGGGAGGCCATGCATACTAAAAGACAAACGCATCTTTTCAATTGTTGTGCAGGACGTTGTCCCCTGCATCTTATGCACCTCTAGCCATTTAGACTGGGCGTCGATTAATAGAAGAAACATGGATCCTTGAAAAGGGCCTGCGAAATCTGCATGCAAGCGCGCCCAAGGCCGCCCTGGCCATTCCCAGTGATGTAGGGGCGCGGCCGGCGGAAGCTTCGGATGCTCCTGGCAAATGGAGCAGTTTTGGGCCACCTTCTCAATGTCGGTGTCAAGGCCTGGCCACCAGACATAACTCCGGGCCAACATTTTCATTTTGGTCACACCTGGATGCCCATTGTGCTTTGCACACGTGGGGTCGAATCCCATCCTCGTCGCCAGTTTCGTGAGGGCCACGAAGAATCCAGCACGAGTTTTAAGGATACAAAGTAATAACATTTATTTACAATAACATATATATATATATAACAGCCGCAGCAACTTCCCTTGCTGCACACTCCTTCCTGCTGGTTCCAAACTGGCCAGCTTTATTTATACATGGAGTTTACTAATGGTTTCTCCGCTCCCCTCATTGGGGAAGCTCATACTCCCACAGGATTGTGGGATTGTCATTAGTCCCCAGCCAAAGGTAAGCAGGCAGGTTATAACAGGGGACATAGGACATCCCTACCTAGTCCCACGGTGGAAAGAAAAGTATCTCGAGCTGATGTTTGTGCGGACACTCGCCCTCGGCTCCTTATATAGTAGCTTTACCCAGTCCACAAATCTTGGTCCAATCCCAAACCGCTCCAGAACTGCCATCAAGTACCCCCATTCTACCCGGTCAAACACCTTCTCAGCGTCCAATGCCACAACCACCTCTGTTTCCTTCCCCTCTGCCGGCGCCATAACGACGTTCAATACCCTTCTAATGTTTGAAAAGAGCGGCCTCCCTCTCACGAACCCCATCTGATCTTCACCTATCACCTCCGGGAGGCACTCCTCCAGCCTACCCGCCAGTACCTTCGCCAATACTTTTGCGTCCACATTCAGAAGCGACATGTGCCTATACGACCCACACTCCGTCGGATCCTTATCTTTTTTTAGCAACAGGGAAATCGAAGCCTTCCCCAAGGTTTGTGGCAACATCCCCTTCCCTATCGCTTCTTCAAACATCCCCACCATCAGGGGTCCAGCTTATCCTTGAATTTTTTATAATATTCCACAAAAAAAAACATCCGGCCCTGCCACCTTCCCCGACTGCATCCTCCCAATCGCATCTTTTATCTCCTGCTCCACTATTGCTCCTTCTAATGTAGCCCTGTCCCCCTCCCCTAGCCTCGGGTACTCCAACCCATCTAGAAATTCCTGCATCTCACGATCTTCCCCGGGTGGCTCTGACCTGTACAACCCCTCATAAAATCCCTCAAAAACCTTGTTAATCAGATCTGCCTCAAAAACTTTGTTAATCAGATCCGGCTGGAACTTTATATGTGCAGCTGTCATTACAATTCTTACGGCAGATTAAACTCTTAGATTTGTAAATTCACTTCAAAGGTAAATATAAATCTGCGACGTGAAATATCATATGCGAGACACAGTGCTTATCTTCACTGAACTTGTGAGGTCACTAAATATCTTGCCTCATTGGTGACCAATCTGGGCATTAGGGAGTCATCACCCTCCTTCCCACACTAAAGGAAGGATGTGAGCACACTGGAGAGAGTGCAGAAGAGGCTTAAGAGAATAGTTTCAGGCATGAGAAACTTCAGTGATGAGAGTAGGTTGGAGAGAATGGGACTGTTCTCCTGGGAGAAGGTTAACAAGGAGATTGATAGACATGTACAAAATCATGAAGGGGCTGGAGAGAGTAAAGAGGGAGAAACTGATCAAAAAAGGATCAAAAAATGAGAGGGCACAGATTTAAAGTGATTTGCAAAAAAAGAAAGAAGCTTTATCACACAGCGAGCGGTTCAGGTCTGGAATGCACTTCCTGGAAGTCTAGTGGAGGTCGATTCAATCAAGGCATTCTTGGGGCATTAGATGATTATTTCAATAGAAACAATGTGCAGGGGTATGGGGAAAAGGCAGGGGATTGGCACTAAGTCATGATGCTCGTATGGAGAGCTGGTGCAGACTCGATGGGCCAAATGGCCTCTTTCTGTGCTGTAACAATTCTGTGATTTTCAGTTAATAAATGTTGAACATCACTATCAATAAAGTTTGCAGCACTTCTTTCGCGTCCTCTGTTATAATCTTCTTCCTCCTGGCTGCAGCATCCCCATCATTGACAGTCAGCTTTGAATGCTGAAGCTGTGTTCTAATAATGGTCGCAATCGAACAGCCACGCTGCGTCCGAAAGGCAGCTCTCCGCGGTGCAGCGTGGTGGTTGAAAGCCGGGAGACGCTGCTCCCGGGATCTATCCAGCTCGCCTCGCCTCGCGAGATCCCATAATGGGCGGATCACGTTTTGGCCAACCTGCATATTAGAACGAGGCAGTAAGCCTCACTCTAATGTGCAGATTCCCGGGGTATCTGAGGCTTTGAGATTCAACCCCTTCACCTTGGAGACCTTCGGCAAGCGATGTTCATCACTGGTCCCCACATATGGGTCCAGACAGAATGGCACTCGTGGATCTCCCAGAGAACTGGAGGCTACCAGCTGCATTCTCTTTGGGCGGAGTAGTGCCCTGGCACCTGGACACCCTGGCAGTGCCATATGGGTGACTCCAATCCCCTGGGAGACCCAGGTACCTGTGGTGATATGTATCACTGTAAATACACAAGGGGTTAATGTAGATACACTAGAACTAAATAAACACTAGAGGGAGCACCAGAGACATCATGACACACAGACATTCAACCAATAGGTCAGTAAGATAGGACACGACTTCCGGTGACGGCGGGCGGGAGGCGGTCGCACAATGGAGAGCCCCCGCTCGGGAACGGCAATTTCAGGGCTTTAAGCCCGGTCCCAGGGTCCGCGGAGGCGGCAGAAGAAGGGAGAAGGCACGGAGGAGGCATTGAAAAGACACAGGAGGGAAAGAAACCCCAAAGAAAAATGTCGAGGTTGAGCAGAAAAACGGCCGAAAAAAAACCAGCTGGAGGTCCGTCGGGGACTGGAAAGGCCACCGCGGGGTCACCAGGAAAAATGGAGGCTGGAGCACCAGGGAAGGCCGCACTGCTTACGGCTGAAGAAATAACCAAGGTGATGGCTGCGGAATTTGAAAAGCAGTTGGCGCAGATTGCGAAATGCATGGAGACGGTGAGGAAGGAGATGAGGGAGGTTTTGAGTGTGCTGGTGGAGGAGGTGAGGACGGAGGTGGCGAGCGCAGTGGCGGAGGTGCAAGAGCAAGGGGAGGCGCTGAAGGAAGTGGAGGAGACGTTATTGCAGCACGGTGATCAACTTGCCTCGATGGGGAAAGAGATGCGGAAGGTGATGGATACTAACAAGGATCTGCGAGGAAAAATGGAAGACCTGGAAAATAGATCCAGGCGACAGAACCTGAGGATTGTGGGGCTGCCCGAAGGAGTTGAAGGACCGAAGCCGACTGAGAATTTTGCCGCGATGCTGGCAAAACTACTGGGGGAGGGGGAGGACCTCTCCCGATATGAACTGGATCGGGCTCATCGGTCGTGGAGGCCTATACCAAAGGCGAGTGAGCCGCCAAGGGCAGTGACTCTGTGCTTCCGTAGGTACAGGGTGAAGGAGAAGGTCCTGAGCTGGGCCAAGCAGAAGCGGGTGGTGCAGTGGGCTGGAGCTGGTATACGTGTATACCAGGACTTTACGGTGGAGCTGGCAAGGAGGCGGGCTGCCTTCAACCGGGTGAAGAGGGCACTGTACATTAGCAAGGTGCGGTGCGGCATTGTATATCCAGCGAAGCTGAGGGTGACTTACAAGCTCAGGGACTTTTATTTTGGAACGGCGGAAGCAGCGGAGGAGTTTGCGAAAGCAGAAGGACTGTGGCAGAACTGACAAACTGAGGAATGGCCATGTGCCGATGTAACCTCATGACTGTATTTTCTTCTTTTTTGTATCACTGCGCGCGGGTGTAGAGATTAAAGGAGTCAAGGTGGTCTATATTTGGACGAGGGAAGGGACGGGACTTTCATTCGAAATGAGAGTTCTTTGGGGTGCAGGTGGATAGGCGGGGTTTGTGTGCTAAAAGGGGATCTTTGGGCTTTCCTGGGGCCGGGCAAGTGGGAAAGGGACCCGGGCGGGGGCCTCCACGCTGACTGGTTTAAGCCGGCCAGTGAACGGGAGTGAGGTGGGGGGAGGGGCTGCGGCCATCGGAGCCTGGCAGAACAGGGTCCGAGTGGTCTAGCCGGGGTGGAAAGTTGGGGGGGAAGGAACCGAGGGTAGGGGGAGGAGTTTTACAAGAGGCAGTGGACGGGAGGAGCTGGAGACCTGCGGCGGGGGTGGCGGGGGGGGGGGGGGGGGGGGGGGGAGCTGTGTAAGTTAAGGGTGACTACGGGTAATCCCTGATTTATTTTTGTCATTTGTTTATGTAAACATGCGGGTTGAGGTTTGGGGGTTGGTGGGCGGATGGGATCGTTGTTGTTATTATGGGGATTGACATATCTTGCTGATTATTGTTTATTGTTGATGGATGAAAATGTGAAAATGGAGGAGAATTAAAAAAAATTTTTTTTTTTTTAAAGTAAGATAGGACACGACCAATGGGCAGTCAAGACATACCCAGAGGTGACACTACCACAAGGGGGTTACCCATATAAAAGGACAGGGCACACATGCTCTTTCTCTTTCCATAAGTGATACTCAGAGAGACAGGGGCAGATCAGGAAGCATCACACCCACTGCATAGATTAGAGCAGACTCGTTAGTTAGATCAAGTTACTATAGTAAGATTAGCAGGAGAGTCGAACCCAAGTAGGAGAATTGTTAACTGTTTAATAAATGTGTTAAATCTATCTCCAAGTCTGAACCTTCCTTTGTCAGATTATACATCAAGGAAGCAGCTTATGTTACATGAAGAAGCATAACACAACATGGTACCAGTTAGTGACCTGTTGAATCCCTATAGTTCAACTCAACAAATCCGTGACTCCCAGCAACAGCACCCAGGCAAGATGTTCGAGATTCCGGTTCGGCAGCTGCTCTGGTACCACGGCAATCTCAGTGCAAACTGGCGTGCGTTTAGGCATAAATTCGAGATCTACCTGGTAGCGTCGGACTTAGATGGCGTGGCGGATGCAGAGAAAATAAATCTGCTACTCACCTTCGCGGGTGCAAGATCAGCAGAAATCTGTGAGACCTTCAAGTACTCCAAAGGGCAAAACAAGAGTGACTTCCAGACAGTCCTGGACAAGATTCAAGAATTCTGCGAGGGAAACACAAGAGAGAACGGTACAAAAAGGCGTCAATACTCACCACGAGGCAAAGGTAGGCCTGCAAATGCAGAAAACGGCAGTTTTGATTGGCAGCCATCTTGGGAAAGGAGCCGCACATGCGCAGTTGCGCAAAGGGCGCACAGTAAAGGAGAAGCGATCTGCGCATGCGCAATCATTCCTACACTCTACGCCACCAGCGTCGTGATGTCAGAGGCCCCGGACCACGCCCACTTAAAGGGGAAATGTCCCAAAATAGTAAAAACAAATTTTAAAGCCGGAAATCACAATTCTTTCACCTGGAACGACAGCACAATGCCTGAACTTCGACCAGTTGCTGAAAGTAACCTCCGCAGATCACTGCAACAAGCAGTTCGCACCGCCCAAAGTAATGATTTAGACCTTGACGACTATGACTCAGACGTTGATTGCTTCTTTGGACATCGCGAGCACAGTGACAGCTCCGGCACAAAAAATGACGATATGGTCCTTGAAGACTACGACTCAGACGAAGATTTCACCTTTGGAGATGGCGACCCCAGTACCAAATCCGAACCGCAACGCGATGTGTTGTACAGTGAAGAATCCAACACAGATATTCTTCAGATTTTAGGTTCTTCAGCCCAGCATATATGACATCCTGACTCGTGAGTGCAGGATTATGCTGCGGCCTGACACCAAGAGACAGAGAGTTGTCCACGCACTACGAAGAGTCCCCGACTCCATACAGAGAGTGGTCCACGCACCACGAAGGGTCCCAGCCTCCACACAGAAAGCGATGACAGTCTCCACAGCGAGACCAATGAACAATTCCACACAGGGACTCCACAGTGAGAGTGACACAAGCCTCCATAGCGTGCTCGTGGACAGACTCCACGATGGAAGCAACGCAAGACTCCAGAGCACAGTCCTTGCATGAACAAGACCATGAAGGTCTAGCAACCCCAATGGAACAGCAAGCAGACTATGACAGTCTACCATGTTCAAGTGAACGACAAGAAGATACTGAGGCTCTACCCACTGTATGTGCGACAAGTGACGACGGCATCCCACTTCCCAAAGCAGATGATTCACGTGACACCTCAGCTGACTCAAGTGAACCTGAAATGACTCCGGACGGGGAGCGTCAAGAAACCTCAGCTGACACGGTGAACCAGAAAGGGCTCCAGACGGGAGCATCGACGAGCCAAAGCTGATTCAAGTAAGCCGGACATGACTCCAAACGGGGAGCGCCGCAGACTCAATGATGGCACGCTCAAAGAAACAGCAAATGCCACAAAGGACGCTGACACGAGTAACTGTGTGAAGGACTCGTATTATCCACAGAGGGTGGTCGTTGAGCACAACAAATCCAACAACGAAGATAACATCAAGAAGCGTACCAGAGGCAACAACGTTAACAACAAGTATGACAAAAATAATAACATTGGAACAACGACTGGTACAACATGGTACAACTCTGCAAATGCAGGACAATGTAACAGCTCAGCTCCTAACACTGGCAAGAGTACAGACATACCATGGCGTGACAGCAAATCTCACCGATTCAAGTTTGCTCCACTACAAACAAGCAAACCAGCTTTCAAGGCAGATGACATACTACATCAATATCGCAATCACGAGAAACAGTCTAGGTCGGACAACACAGATGACATACTGCATCGCTATCACAAGCATAGAGAAAAAAAAGAGTCCAAATCAGACAACAAAGTGATTTGACCACTTCTTGGTTCCTTAAGCACAGAGACACTGACGGCGTTCACAAGGAACTGACAACGTCAACGTCGACACTTCAATAACAAAACAAGAAAGCCACTCGAGACTATTAATTCATAAACTTTGGACTCATACATATTATTTGGTATTGTATAAGCATCACGATTTGCACATGTCATCACTTATCTACCTATTTTGTTCAATTTTCTTTAACACTGTACAGAAAATATGTAACAGGAAAAAAGGGGGGATGTGGTGATATGAAATGAAAATGAAAATCGCTTATTGTCACAAGTAGGCTTCAATGAAGTTACTGTGAAAAGCCCCTAGTCGCCACATTCCGGCGCCTGTTCGGGGAGGCTGTTACGGGAATTGAGCCATGCTGCTGGCCTGCCTTGGTTTGCTTTCAAAGCCAGCGAGTTAGCCCTGTGCTAAACAGCCCCTTATGCATCACTGTAAATACACAAGGGGTTAATGTAGATACACTAGAACTAAATAAACACTAGAGGGAGCACCAGAGACGTCATGACACACAGATATTCAACCAATAGGTCAGTAAGATAGGACACGACCAATGGGCAGTCAAGACACACCCAGAGGTGACACTGCCACAAGGGGGCTACCCATATAAAAGGACAGGGCACACATGCTCTCTCTCTTTCCATAGGCGACACTCAGAGAGACAGGGGCAGATCAGGAAGCATCACACCCACCGCATGGATTAGAGCAGACTGGTTAGTTAGATCGAGTTACTATAGTAAGATTAGCAGAAGAAACGAACCCAAGTAGGAGAATTGTTAACTGTTCAATAAATGTGTTAAATCTATCATCAAGGAAGCAGTTTATGCTACATGAAGAAGCATAACACAACAGTACCATTCCATCTGGTGCCCATTTGTGGAGACCAGCACTGAACAGCGCTTGCCTGAGATATCCAAGGCGAGGGAGTTAGATCCCACGCCTTGGTCAGATTTTGGGAATGCATACTAGAGTGAGACTAGCTGTCTCGTTCTAATATGCAGATTTATCAGAAAGTGACCCCGCCCACAATGGGCGGGATTCATGCTGCGATGTCACATGAGATCGTGTTAGATCTCACGAGGCGTGGCGAGCCAGGTATATCTTGGAAGAGTGATCTTCCGCATCGACCGCCATAATCGTATTGCTTTTCGGAAGCAATGCTACCAGTAGATTTCACCCTATATGTTTTGGCATTCTCAAAAATGTGTTTTATTCGTTGATGGGATGAGAGTCCCACCAGCTTGACCAGCATTTGTTGCCCAACCCTCACTGCCTTTGAGAATGTGATGGTGAGCCAGCTTCCTGAACCACTGCAGACCATGTGGGGTAGATACACCTGCAGAGCTCTTTTCAGTAGCACATTGTTATGGCTTGTTAGTCTATTTCAGGGGATGGTCAAGGGTGAACCATATTGCTGGGGGCCTGGATTCACATATAGGCCCGTCAGGGTAAGGGCAGCAAATGTCCTTCCCTGTATTAGAGCCACAAAGTAGTAAAGGAGCCACATAAAATCAGAGTCATTTATAGCCTGGAAGGAGGCCATTCGGCCCATCGGGTCTGTGACTGTACATGTTAAAGCAGTCATGGTTATTTCCCAATACACACATTTAATTCTACTTCAAAGACAAATAATAACAAAGAAGTGCTTAATGTTTAATCCAGAATCATCTGACTTCAACTCTGAGCCCCGATAACAAATCAATTCAGGATTGGATTGAATTTCCACAAGGAAATATATTTAGACTGTCCAGTCTGGTCTCCAGCCAACCTTCCAGCCTGAAGGACATTTGCATGGTACAGGAAAGGTCCCCATACTCTGTTGGGATGTTCTGCCAAAATGACGGGGTAATGCACAGTGGTAGAGTATGTGGGCTGCCATTGCACAGGAGTAACTTAAAAAAACAAAAGATTCAAAAATAGTGCCCCCGCCCCATCCTTTGGATACAAGTTTGGCATTGATTGAACAACCAACATACAGTCTCTTGCTGCCAGCAACAACGTGTCTGTCCTACCAGCAACTTTAAATACTGTACACTGAGAGCCTGCTACTTCAGTGATAACAAGACCAAGTTCAATTCTTTCTGTACTTGCTGCAAATATCAAGTATTGTTATCAACTGGGGTGGCAGTGATTCTTACGGACAAATTGTGGACAACATGGCAGGAGCCGTGTCCGCTGATTTTAATGTTGTTTTCATGCAGCCAGTCACATGCTACCATCCACCATCTTAAAGAATCACTCCCTCCGCCACCAACACACAGTGGCAGCAAGGTGCATTGCAGCAACTCGCCAAGTCTCCTTCGACAGCACTTTCCAAACCCGCAACCTCTATCATTTAGAAGGTCAAGGGTAGCAGATGCATGGAAACAACACCACCCCTCAAGCTCCCCTCCAAGTCACACACCATCCTGACTGGAATATGTATTACCGTTCCTTCACTGTCGCTGGGTCAAAATCCTGGAACTCCCTCCCTAACAGCTTTGTGGGTGCACCTACAACTCAGGGACTGCAGTGGTTCAAGAAGACGGCTCACCACTACCTGCTTCAGGGCAATTAGAGATGGCCAATAAATGCTGGCCTATCCAGCGACACCCACATCCAATGAAATAACAAAAAGTTAGCCACAGCATCCAATACTTTGAATAATGGGGGAGGACATTTTCCAGGTTTTTAGTCTGATTTCTGACACCTTTTTGTTTCTGTGACTATTAGTCGGAGCATTCTTTTATTATTAAATCCCAGATTTAAAAACAAAACTAGCTTTACCAAAGCTTTACTTGATGAAAGATGACCTGAATCTTGCCAGCGTGGTGCATATTAATTCCAGAATTTGCTTTGACTTTTCCAACAGAAACAGTTTAGACTCTAAGATACACATCATATTAAAGGAAGCAACATAGCCTCTCGGTAAGTCCTTCCTGTGGTGATATGCATCACTGTAAATACACAAGGGGTTAATGTAAATATACTACAACTAAGTAACCTCTAGAGGGAGCACCGGAGATGTGATGATATGCAGACATACAGCTAATGAACACGTAGAATAGGACACGACCAATGGGCAGTCAAGACACCCAGAGGTGACACGACCACAAGGAGGCAACTCATATAAAAGGAGAGGGCACACATACTCTTTCTCTTCATCTCACCCACCACGTGGCTTGGAGCAGACTGGTTAGTTAGACTGCGTTACTGTAGCAAGATTAGCAGGAGAGTCTAACTCAAGTAGGAGAATTGTTAACTGCTCAATAAATGTGTTAAACCTATCTCCAAGTCTCAACCTTCCTTTGTCAGAGCATATATCAAGGAAGCAATTTATGCTACATGAAGAAGCATAATACAACATGGTACCAGTGAGTGCCTGTTGAATCTATATAGTTCAACTCAACATATCCGTGACTACCAGCAACAGCACCCAGGCAAGATGTTTGAGATTCCGGTTCCTCAGCAGCTCAGACACCATGGCAATCTCAGTGCCAACTGGCGTGCATTCAAACAGAGATTTGAGATTTACATGGTAGCATCCGACCTAGATGGCATGGCCAATGCTGAGAAGATAAACCTTCTACTCACCATTGCGGGTGAAAGTGCAACAGAAATCTTCAACTCCTTCAGGTACTCCAAAGGGCAAGACAAGAGAGACTTCCAGACAGTCCTGGACAAGTTTGAAAACTACGGCGAGGTGAACACAACAGAAGAAATCGGTAAAACCGGCACCTATACTCACCACGAGGCACAGGTAGGCTTGCAGCAGACGATAGTGGCAGTTTTGATTGGCAGCCATCTTGAGAAAAGAGCCACACATGCACAGTTCCCCAGAAGACGTGAACCGGCAAAACAGTGTTTTGCGCAGTGCATGCGCGGGAAGCCGCGCAAAGAGCGCACAGTAAAGGAAAAGCGATCAGCGCATGCGCAATCCATTCCTACACTCTACGTCACAAGCGTCATGATGTCAGAGGCCCCCAGACCACGCCCACTTAAAGGGGAAATGTCCCAAAATAGTAAAAAAAACTTTAAAGCCAGAAAACACAATTCTTCCACCTGGAACGACAGCACAATGCCTGAACTTATTAATAATAATAATAATCGCTTATTGTCACAAGTAGGCTTCAATGAAGTCACTGTGACAAGCCCCTAGTCGCCTCATTCCGACGCCTGTTCGGGGAGGCCGGTATGGGAATTGAACCCGCACTGCTGGCATTGTTTTGCATTACAAGCCAGTTGTTTAGCCCACTGTGCTAAACCGGCCCTCGACCAGTAGCTGAAAGTAACCTCCGCAGAACCCAGCAACAAGCAGTTAGCACCGCCCTAAGAGATGATTTAGTCCTTGAAGACTACGACTCAGACGTTGATTTCTTCCTTCGACATAGCGAGCACAATGACAGCTCCGACATAAAGAATGATGATATGGTCCTTGAAGACTACGACTTGGAAGATGATTTCATCATTGGACGTGGCGACCTCAGTACCAAATCCGAACCGCAACGAGATGATGTGTACATTACAGAATCCAACACAGACATGGATGAGTTCTTCGGATTGGAGGATCCTCAGCCCAGCATACACGACATCCTGACCCATGAGTACAGGATTCTGCTGTGGCCTGAAGCCAAGAGACAGAGAGCGGTACAAGCCCACAGAGAGCGGCCTGACGCCAAGAGACAGAGAGCGGTACAAGCCCAGAGAGAGCGGCCTGACGCCAAGAGACAGAGAGCGGCACAAGCCCAGAGAGTGGCCTGACGCCAAACCAGTGGTCCACGCACCACGAAGAGTGGTCCTAGTTGGACAATCTACATATTGTTTTAAGACGCCCTCCTGGATGCTCCTTACAAACACTGCCCCATCCAAGCCCCCAGCACTAAGTTAGTCCCAGTCAATATTGGGAAAGTTGTCTCCCATCACAACAACCCTGTTGCTTTTACTCCTTTGCAAAATCTGTCTACCTATCTGCTCTATCTCCCGCTGGCTGTTGGGTGGCCTGTAGTAAACCCCCAACATTGTGACTGCACTTTTCCTATTCCTGATCTCTACCCATATAGCCTCGCTGCCCTCTGAGGTTTCCTCCCGCAGTACAGCTGCGATATTCTCCCTAACCAGTAGCGCAACTCCTCCACCCCTTTTACATCCCCCTCTGTCCCGCCTGAAACATCTAAATCCTGGAACATTTAGCTGCCAATCCTGTCCTTCCTGCAACCAGGGGCGTCATTCTCCGACCCCCCGCCGGGTCGGAGAATGGCCGTAGGCCGCCGTGAATCCCGACCCCGCCCCCGCCGAAGTCTCCGGTACCGGAGATTGGGCAGGGGCGGGAATCGGGCCGCGCCGGTTGGCGGGACCCCCCGCTGGATTCTCCAGCCCGGATGGGCCGAAGTCCCGCCCAGAAATTGCCTGTCCCACCGGCGTAAATCAAACCTGGTATTTACCGGCGGGACCAGGCGGCGTGGGCGGGCTCCGGGGTCCTGGGGGGGGGGGGGCGCGGGGCGATCTGACCCCGGGGGGTGCCCCCACGGTGGCCTGGCCCGCGATCGGGGCCCACCGATCCGCGGGCGGGCCTGTGCCGTGGGGGCACTCTTTCCCTTCCGCCTCCGCTACGGCCTCCACCATGGCGGAGGCGGAAGAGACTCTCCCCACTGCGCATGCGCGGGAAACTGACAGCGGCCGCTGACGCTCCAGCCGCATTTCCGCGCCAGCTGGCGGGGCAACAAACGCCATTTCCGCCAGCTGGCGGGGCGGAAATCCCTCCGGCGTCGGCCTAGCCCCTCAATGTTGGGGCTAGGCCGCCAAAGATGCGGAGCATTCCGCACCTTTGGGCCGGCGCGATGCCCGTCTGATTGGCGCCGTGTTTGGCGCCAGTCGGCGGACATCGCGCCGTTGGGGGAGAATTTCGCCCCAGGTCTCTGTAATGGCAACAACATCATAGTTCCAAGTACTAATCCAAGCTCTAAGTTCATCTGCCTTACCTGTTATACCTCTTGCATTAAAACAGGCCACTGAACTTCAGGCCACCAATCCCGCTGTTTTCAGCAACATCTCCCCATCTGCTCTTCCTCAGAGCCATACTGGCCCTATTCCCTAGTTCTCCCTCAGTTTTTTCACCTTCAGACCTATTGCTCCGGTGCCCACCCCACTGCCATACTAGTTTAAAGCCACCCGTGTGACACTAGCAAACCTCGCGGCCAGGATATTTATGCCTCTCCAGTTTTGATGCAACCTGTCCTTCTTATACAGGTCACACCTGCCCCGGAAGAGCTCCCAGTGGTCCAGATAACTGAAACCCACCCTCCTACACCAGCTGTTTAGCCACGTGTTTAGCTGCTCTATCTTTCTAGCCTCATGAGCATGTGGCACAGGGATTAATCCCGAGATTACAGCCCTAGAGGTCCTGTCTTTTAACTTTCTACCTAGCTCCCTGAACTCCTGCTGCAGGACCTCACACCCCTTCCTGCCTCAGTCGTTAGTACCAATATGTACCACGACCTCTGCCTATTTGCCCTCCCTCTTCCGGATGCCTGCTACCCGTTCTGAGACATCCTGGACCCTGGCACCACGGAGGCAACGTACCATCCTGGAGTCTCTTTCACGACTACGGAAGTGCCTATCTGTGCCCCTGACTATAGCGTCCCCTATGACTATTGCTCTTCTGTGCTTTGACCCTCCCTGCTGAACATCAGAGACAGCCGTGGTGCCACTGCTCTGGCTGCTGCTGTTTTCCCCTGATAGGCTATTCCCCCCAACAGTATCCAAAGTGGCACACCTGTTTGAGAGGGGGACAACCATAGGGGATTCCTGCACTTACTGCCTGCCCCTTCTGGTGGTCACCCATCTTTCTGCCTGCACCTTGGGTGTGACCACATCTCTATAACTCCTATCTATGACACTTTCCTGCCACCTGCATGCTCCTAAGTGCATCCAATTGCTGCTCCAACTGAACCACGCGGTCTGTGAGGAACTGCCATTGGTTACACTTGCTGCAGATGTAGTCGACCGGGATGCTGGAAGCATCACAGATCTGCCACATCTCACAGTTGGAGCACTACACCCCGCTGAGTGACATTTAAGCACTAGTTAATTAATTTGAAATAAACACTTGAATTATTGTTAGATTGAGTTACAATTAACGATATGGCCTGAAGCAAGACTTTTACTGTAAAATTAAATGATAAATACCGATCTCTGCCCTCAGGCTTAGTTTCTCCACTATTTATTAATTAGTAAATCAATTAGATATGTTTTGCGATATTATTTGTTATTTTTTTCATATTTAACAGATTCCCAACCAGCCAACCAGGTCGCAATGTTATTGTGATGTCACTTCAGTTCATCCCCCCCCCCCCCCCACACACACACAATTTGAAAAGGTAATAAAATCACTTACCTTCCCGAGATGATGCTCTCTGGATCTCTCCCTGCAGATTCAGTTACAAGCCAGAAGAAAGAAAACAAAACGCTCGGGAAAAAGCACCTCCTCCCACTCTTTCTCGACTTCATCCTGCGCAAGTTTACTGAGTGCGCTTTGTGTTTGACTTTTATACAGAACTCAGCTAACCGAAGAGAAGTCACACGACTTAGTTTCAAACAGAAGAATGCAATTCAATACAATTTACACCTTTAGCCACTGACCAGGCTTCAGGTGACTGAGATTACTGCCACTCAGCAATTAGGGGTGGGGGCAGCTTCAGCCAATCAGACACTAAGCTACACACTGAACGTTTAACTGAAAAACAGGACAAATAGATTGAACTCTTACCTTTCTTGGTTCCCTCACTGCACCAAATTACCAAGTTCCAATCCCCACTCTGGCTGTCTCTCACTCAGGATGTCTTGACTTTACCCTGCGCAATCTTACTGAGTGTGCTTTATACAAAACTCAGTTAACCGTGTCCGTGCGGAGTTTGCACATTCTCACCGTGTCTGCGTCGCTTACACCCCCACAACCCAAAAATGTGCACGTTAGGTGGATTGGCCACGCTAAATTGCCCCTTTATTGGGGAAAAAAAAAATTGGGTATTCTAAATTTAAAAAAAACAAGTCGTACCTAACTACAACTATATATATAAAATAAACACTTATTTATATTTTAAGTATAAAGTTTGTCTGAAGTGAAACTTTCAGAATTCATTCTCGTTTATCTCCAAGTCTTTTGGAAAAGTAACTAAACTATTACACCTCACAGCATATTTTTTCTCCTTCCTTTAATATTATTATTCACAGCTATTTCTAGAATGTGGTGAGGATATCCTCCACCACTGAATGTGGTTCTACAAGCATGTTAATGAGCACAGGCTAAATCCATGAGGCACTGTGGGCCGTCAGTAACAATAGAATTGTATACGGTCACAATCTGGAACATCATTGCCCAGAAATCCCATACCACTTTGTTGTGTCTGTCCAATTCAGATACTTCAACCAGCTCCTTAATTAAAGTTTACCCAGATGTCTTTATTTATGAGTAGAACAACGTACAGACACGGATATAATGCAACACACTTTATTAAATATAGTTAACCCGTAAACTACCCACTATAGATACAAGAAACACCCAGGATTCGATTATACTACCCGCAAAGGTGGTTTGGTAAGTTGTAGATCCGATCCTCGAGTCCCCCTGGTTCCTCTTTGCAAAGGTGATTCTCGCTGCCTGTTTCTTGCTTCCATCTGATCTGGTCAGGGTTACCTCACACACGGAGTCTTTGCTTCGGGTCTTCTGCTCTGGAATGCCTACTTTTAACCCCTCCACTCGCTTGTCCAGAAACTTCTCTGGCTTCCGGCCAATTAGGTCTCAGGAGGGGGTCCCAGCAGCCAATGGTCTGGTTGACGACTGTTTGACAGGCCACCTGAGCCCGCCCCAGGTGTCCCATCTCTGGTGGCATGGGCTGCACAAGACCTAATCCCATATAAGGCAACAGTTGATACTCTCGGTGACAGAAAGTCTGGCTCAACCTGGGCTACCAACAATAGACTTCCTGAGGTTTGACTGCAGTACGATTTTAAAATGACCACACCTTGGTCACGATTGTAAGATGCTCTCATTTTAGATTAATGTAGGATTAGGATTTAGTTTAATCTGATATGATTTGGGCTTTTGCTTTCTTTTTACCAATCAGTTAGCCTTTAGTCAAAGAATTTTATGATATTCAGCCAGAGGACTGACCCTGGTACAATAAAGAACGTTTCAGGAGCTAAAGGATCACAAAACCAATGGAGCAGAGCAAAGCTCTGCAGCCTCACTATCTCCAATATGACCCAATTTCGGAGTAATTTAAATTCTCTAGTAATTTAAATTCTCTTGTAATATTTTAGCATATACTGACCTAAATGAGAGGAAACAGGAAGCTATTCAATTGCAGCGTGGATCCTGAGGTCTCCCATGGTGGATACTGGAAGGTGGCATGATAGGTGTATGGGTAAATGGTGGTTGGGGGGTATGAGCTGGCATAAGTTGGCACTTTGGTGGCATAGGGCTATAAAGGACTATGGAGTGGGTGGAGGGGTGTATGTTGGCATGGAGGGTATGAGGATCCATGAGAGTAGTTGGAGCAGCATGGGTGGAATGGAAGGTTTAAAGGGGCCATAATGGGTGGCATGGTTTTTATACCCTTTCACAGGATGTGGGCATCGCTGGCTAGGCCAGAATTTATTGCCCATCCCTAATTGCCCCTGAGAATATCATAGAATATCATAGAATTTACAGTGCAGAAGCAGGCCATTCGGCCCATCGAGTCTGCACCGGATCTTGGAAAGAGCACCCTACCCAAGCCCACACCTCCACCCTATCCCCATAACCCAGTAACCCCACCCAACACTAAGGGCAATTTTGGACACTAAGGGTAATTTAGCATGGCCAATCCACCTAACCTACACATCTTTGGACTGTGGGAGGAAACCGGAGCACCCGGAGGAAACCCACACAGACACGGGGAGAACGTGCAGACTCCGCACAGACAGTGACCTAAGCCGGGAATCAAACCTGGGACCTTGGAGCTGTGAAGCATTGTGCTAACCACCATGCTATCTTGCTGCCCCAAGAAGGTGATGATGAGCTGTCCTTTTGAACCACTGCAGTCCATTTTGTGTGCGTACACCCACAGTGCTGTTAGGGAAGAAAGAAGTTTTTGATCCAGCAGTTAGCATTCCGAAATCCAGTCCATGCCTTCTGACTCTTGCGAACAGAGCTCCCGCTCCACATTTACCAACAAATCCACTCCAGGACTTTACACCAACCCTTGAGGATTTGTTTGTCTCGACTAACTTCCACTGTTGCCCAAACACTGATCCTCAGCCAAAACTGTCTTCCCAATTCTTTACAATTTTTTTTGCATACTGTAGTAAGACATTTTAAACTTTAGGATTACTTTATAAACTTTTAGAAACCTATCTTCTCAACAGCTGATTCCTTCTCAACTTTGTCTAGGATGCCCATGAATAATATCCCGTTTTATTTCCAGGTTTTTAGAACCAACTGTCCTTTAGTTCTTCTGGAGATTTCTTTCTTGCATGTTACTCCATTGACTGTTCCTGCTTTGAGCAGAGCTATGAGAGCTGCCTTCTCATTCTCTACCTGTCTCCAATGGCTATGGCTTTTAGTTAAAAAACTAAGAACAAAAGAAAGCTTTCTCTCGCTGGAAAGTGGGCTCCTGTTGCTAAGCATTGCCTGTTGGTTTATTTTTTTTCACACCTTAGCCCTCTCTAAACACAACCGAATCACAGTTGGAATTGAAACTTACCTCTTTGTCCAGCATGAATCTAACTATAGGTCCCTTCCAGGCACAGATACATTAAATTAAACCCACATAAAACTATACTTTGTTTTTCATTTTCACCCATACAAATATAAACCCCTTAAAAGCACATATGTTTTTCTAACAGCAATGAAGGAGCGGCAATGTTTCCAAGTCAGAATGATGAGTGGGTTGAAGGAGAACTTGCAGGTGGTGGTGTTCCCCTTGTCCTTCCAGATGGTAGTGGTTGTGGGTTTGGAAGGTGCTGTGTAACGAAACTTGGTGAATTCCTGCAGTACATCTTGTAGATGGTACACACTGCTGCCACTGTGTCAGTGTTGGAGGGACTGGATGTTCGTGGATTTGGTGCCAATCAAGCGGGCTGCTTTGTCCTGGATGGTGTTGAGCTTCTCGAGTGCTGTTGAAGTTGCACTCATCCAGGCAAGTGGAGAGTATTCCATCACTCTCCTGACTTGTGCCCTGTCAATAGTGAGCAGGCTTTGGGGAGTCAGGAGGTGAGTTACTTGCTTCAGGATTCCTAGCCTCTGGGTTGGCATGGATGGTGCGTACGGAGCAAATGGCGTAGCGAGGAAGAGTGAGAGGTGAGGCTGGAGGACTTTTTGTTTTAAAGTTACAACAATGTCACACAGCCTAGCCCACCTCCACAGTGGCATAGTGGTATTGTCACTGGACTAATGATCCAGAGACTCAGGGTAATTCTCTGGGGACCAGGTTCAAATCCCACCATGGCAGATGGTAAAAATTTGAATTCAATAGAAATCTGGAATTAAATGTCCAATGATAATCATGAAACCATTGTCGATTGTCGTAGCAACCCATCTGGTTCACTAATGTCCTTTAGGAAAGGAAATCTGTTTTCCTTACCTGGTCTGGCCTACATGTGACTCCAGATCCAATGTAGTTGACTCTTAAATACTCTATAAATGGCCTTGCAAATCACTCATTCAAGGGCAATTAGGGATGGGCAACAAATGCTGACCTAGCCAGTGATGTCCACATCCGATGAGCAAATAAAAAAAACACCCTTCAGCCCTTATGTTACATCCCAACTGTTTCAGGGTCGCCAGCCATGACTCCAATAAAACATTTCCCCTCTCCCGATTGAAAATCCAAACTTCCAGTGCAATTTCCCAGGGTCGGGTTGGCGGAGCTGAGAATTCTCCTGGCCCAGGACGTGGTGGCCAAGTCCCACGAAGGTGTTGGGAATGACAAGTTTTAAATAGGTATATGTTAAACTGGCTACTTGATTCAAAGCTTGAATGGGGCTGTGAATCTAAAGAATAGTTAATTAGCATTGCTACAAGGACACAAGGGGCGAGATTCTCCGACACCCGCCGGGTTGGAGAATCGCCGGGGGCTGGCGTGAATCCCGCCCCCGCCGGTTGCTGAATTCTCCGGCACCGGAGATTCGGCGGGGGCGGGAATCGCGCCGCGCCGGTTGGCGGGCCCCCCCCCCCCGCAATTCTCCTGCCCGGATGGGCCGAAGTCCCGCTGCTAGGATGCCTGTCCCGCCGGCGTGGATTGAACCACCTCTCTTACCGGCGGGACAAGGCGGCGCGGGCGGGCTCCGGGGTCCTGGGGGGGGCGTGGGCCGATCTGGCCCCGGGGGGTGCCCCCACGGTGGCCTGGCCCGCGATCGGGGCCCACCGATCCACGGGCGGGCCTGTGCCGTGGGGGCACTCTTTTCCTTCCGCCTTCGCCACGGTCTCCACCATGGCGGAGGCGGAAGAGACTCCCTCCACAGCGCATGCGCGGGGATGCCGTGAGCGGCCGCTAACGCTCTCGCGCATGCGCCGCCCGGCAATGTCATTTCCGCGCCAGCTGGCGGGGCACAAAGGCCTTTTCCGCCAGCTGACGGGGCGGAAATCAGTCCGGCGCCGGCCTAGCGCCTTAAGGTTAGGGCTGGGCCCACCAAGATGCGGAGGAATCCGCACCTTTGGGGCGGCACGATGCCCGACTGATTTGCGCCATTTTTGGTGCCGGTCGGCGGACATCGCACCGATACCGGAGAATTTCGCCCAAGATGTCTGTGGTTCATGTTGCCGTGGCCTTTGAGGAGAGAAGGGTTCAGAAGAAGCCATTTGTAGGAACAGGTTACAAGATTTCCAAATGGCACCTCTGAAACCCCCAGCCAAATCAGTCTGCCAGGACCTGAGAGAAAGAAAGGCAGCCAGTGTCTGCTGTTCATTGTGAAGGAATGTGAATGGGAGTTCACACTCAAACTGAAAAGATCAACTCCTTAAGGATTAATAAGGAGGCAGCACGGTAGCATTGTGGATAGCACAAATGCTTCACAGCTCCAGGGTCCCAGGTTCGATTCCGGCTTGGGTCACTGTCTGTGCGGAGTCTGCACATCCTCCCTGTGTGTGCGTGGGTTTCCTCCGGGTGCTCCGGTTTCCTCCCACCGTCCAAAGATGTGCGGGTTAGGTGGATTGGCCATGATAAATTGCCCATAGTGTCCAAAATTGCCCATAGTGTTGGGTGGGGTTACTGGGTTATGGGGATAGGGTGGAGGTGTGGACCTTGGATGGGGTGCTCTTTCCAAGAGCCGGTGCAGACTCGATGGGCCGAATGGCCTCCTTCTGCACTGTAAATTCTATGATTCTATGATTCTATGAAAGATTCGCCTAGCTTGAGCTCGAGGGAGGCTCACTCACAAAAACCCTCACCCAAACAGTTCTTGGGTTAAATGTTAGCAGGCTGGGAAAGGAAAGGAGTGGAAGTAAACCCAAGGGAGCTTGGGACTGGTTCCGGGAGAATGGAACATCTACTTAAGGGACATTGTAAATTATAACTGTAAAGTGGGCAATGGGGCTGCCCCACAATGGGAAACCCCATTGACCGGCCGGCCTAACGGAGAATCCCGCCGACAGGTCGAGGCAGAAATGTGGGGCGGCGTGGAGAATCCAGCCCAGTAACTCGAGACTGGGCATCCATGATGCACTGTGGGCCATCAGCAGCAGCGGAATTGTACTCAGCCATAATCTGTAACCTCACGGCCTGGCATATCTCCCACTCTACCAGTACCACCAAGCCAGGGAACCAACCCTGATTCAATGAAGAGTGCAGGGCATGCCAGGAAATGAACCAGGCTTACCTAAAAATGAGGTGCCAAGCTGGTGAAGCTGCAACACAGGATTACTTTCATGCCAAACAGCATAAGTAACAAGTGGTATACAAACTAAGCAATGCCACAACCAACAGGATCAGTTCTAAGCTCTGCAGTCCTGTCACACCCAGTCGTGAACGGTGATGGACAATTGACCAACTCACTGGAGGCTGCACAAATATCCCCATCCTCAATGATGGGAGAGATGAACATATCAGTGCAAAAGATAAAGCTGAAGCATTTGCAACAATAATCAAATAGAACTGCTGAATGGATGATCCACCCAAGCCTTCTCTGCAGGTCCCCAGTGTTATGGATGTCAGCCTTCAGCCAATTTAATTCACTCCACATGATATTAAGAAACAGCAGAAGACACTAAATACTGCAAGCAAACCCTGACAACATTCTATCAATAGTACCGAAGACTTATGCCCCAGGACTTGCTGTGCCCTGGCGTCTACCCGGAAATAGGAGAAAATTGCTCAGCTATGTCCGATAAAACCAGGACATAAAACCAGACAAATCCAACCGGGCCAATTACTGCCCCATCAGTCTACTCTTGATCTTCAGTAAAGTGATGAAAGGGATCATCAACAGCACTATCAAGAGGCACTTGTTTAACAACACCCTGCTCATTGAGCAGCACGGTAGCATTGTGGATAGCACAAATGCTGCACAGCTCTAGGGTCCCAGGTTCGATTCCCAGCTTGGGTCACTGTCTGTGTGGAGTCTGCACGTTCTCCCCGTGTGTGCGTGGGTTTCCTCCGGGTGCTCCGGTTTCCTCCCACAGTCCAACGATGTGCAGGTTAGATGGATTGGGCATGCTAAATTGCCCTTGGGTCCAAAATTGCCCTTAGTGTTAGGTGGGGTTACTGGGTTATGGGGATAGGGTGGAGGTGTGGGCTTGGGTAGGGTGCTCTTTCCAAGATCCGGTGCAGACTCGATGGGCCGAATGGCCTCCTTCTGCACTGTAAATTCTATGAATTCTATGATACCCAGTTTGTGTTCTCCTAGGATAACTCAACTCCTGGCTTTGTTCCAGCTTTGGGTAAAACACAGACAAAAGAGCTGAACTCCAGAGGTGAGGTCAGAGTGATTGCCTTTGACATCAAGGGAGCATTTGACCGAGTATGGCATCAAGAAAAACTGGAGTCACTGGAAATCAGGGGGCAAAATCTACATTGGTTGGAATCACACTTGGTACAACGGAAGATGGTTGAGGTTGCTGGAGGTCAATCATCTCAGTTCCAGGACATCTCTGCAGGGGTTCCTCAGCGTAAAGCCACCCACCCATCGTCAGCTGCTTCATCAATGATCTTCCTTCCAGCATAAAGTGGGGATATTCATTGATGATTGCACAATGTTCAGCACCATTCACAACTCCTCAGATAATTAAGCAGTCTGTGACTAAATGCAGCACGACCTGGACAATATATAGGTTTGGGCTGTCAAGTGCATGTAACATTCACACCATACAATTGCTAGGCAATGAATCATCTCCAACAAGAGGAAATCAAATCATCACCCCTTGAAATTCAATGGCATTGCCATCACTGAATCCCCACGATCAACATCCTGGCGGTTACATTGGCCAGAAACTGAACTGGACTAGCCATGTGTGGTACTGAAAACAGGCTGAGAAGATACACATAGGAAAGGAACAGACTCTGTCTCATGAGGCCCTGGCTGGAATCGATACTGGCCATCTGTAAGACCACTCAAGTCAATGCATAAACTTGTTATCGCTATATGGACTTTGTGATTACCCACTCCAAAGAACAAGACCATGCTATGAATATGTAACAAATTTCCAGACACAGGTGATCAACTTTGCAGCAGGATGAAGAACAGATTAAAGAAGCCATAAGATTCCATAATGAGCTGATGCCTGGTCAGACAAAGGGAGTTACAGAGGACAATGGGTTTTGATTGAATCACCATGGTATCATGTGAGAGTACCCTTTAAGAAATGGGTGTTTAAGAAATGTACCTTTAAGAAATGGAGCTGCTCATGTTACTGGAGTGATGTCAGAGTATGGGTGGAGCTGAGCTCCACTTCTGCTTTTTTTTAGTTTCAGTTTGAGAACGCTTGGGTGTGTCTGTGAGCTGCACTGCTGTTGATCTATGCCATCCAAAGTCTATCTTAATCATTTGGTGAATTCAGAATTATAAATGATCTCAGTATTGAATATAAATCTAATGTGCTCCTGTTTAGAGGTTGTTAAGTTTTTGGATGTTAAAAGGACAGCATACAGGTTATTTAGTGTTGTATTCTTTGTGGGGGGGGGTGTATTTGATTTACTGGTTGCTAAGATGTTCACTGTTTGTTTTGGAAAGGTTAACTTGGGTTCATAGAATAAACATTGTTTTGTTTTAAAAAAACACTGGTCCATTTTCTGCTGCACCATACCTGTAGAGTAAGCAGTGTGCTCCCCATACCACAATCTATTAAAAGTTGTGGGTCAGGTGAACTCTATGATACACTTTGGGATTCTTTAAACCCTGACCCATAACAATGGATAAACTGGGGTATTCTGTCTTTTCCATTAACAAGTTGGGGTCTGGATGGGACAATGGCCAGTTGTGGATGTATACCTGTGACTCAATCCTAGCATATCAGGATAAAGAAAGGAACATCTAACAGATCATCAGCGATAACCTGGGAGTCCCTTAGGTACGACTATAGCAGGAAGAAAGGACCCTGGGTTTCGAACCCAGAGAAGACATCCACATCGAGTGATCGTAGCCTGGCCTGCCGCCTTCATCAAGTACGGGTAAAACCCAAAGCTCAGCTGTGAGTCTGAGTCATATTTTCTTGAGTAATAGAATTGTGAATCAAGTTACGTTAAACCGTGAACCTGTTTTGTCCTTTGTTCATCTCGCAAATAAAGGCACCTGGGTAAAACCTTTGAGTAAGTAAACTGTTCAAAAGTATCAGGTTTTATAGATACAACATTTGACACCCCAGATAGTCCTTCGATAGGAAGTAATATGTTGTTCCGAAGTCGACCCTTCAACCCAGTATTCTCCAACACTCCGCCTGAGCCTAAATTAAGAGGGCAAAAGCCCCATGTTACAGCCAGTCTTAAGTGAGTGAAGGACTAATTCAGACTTCGACCAGTAGAATTGGGCCAGAAACTAGGTGCCTGTAATGCGAGGTGAACAAATTACATATTTAGATCTAGGATAGTCAAGGGCGTTGGGTAAAATCAGTGGGAGGTAATTTAGTAAAAGCTGGACCCCTACCCCAGAGGATTTCCACACACCTGTGACAAACCCTAGGGAGGGATAGAGAATAAGAAGAGAAGAGAAATGGTAACGTGCCCAGAGTGAGAAATGACCCAAGTGGGTCATATACTACAGTAAATTAGAAAGGGTCTGGGACCCAAACATCAATAATTAGAATACAGATCCTCGAGGTGAAAAAGCACAGCACAGTTGCATCAGCGCTCCCCTCACTGGGTGGTATCTGGTTTACCCACCCCTCAGGTAGGACAGTAGAGTTAACCGTCCTGTAGTTCGTTAGTATTGACATAAGTACAGCATGCTTTCCGTATCTGGAAGAATTAGCAGAGAAACTGTTAAAAGAAGTGAATAAAAAGCAAGGTTCTCGGACCGAAAGTCACGAAATAGAGAAAGGATATTCGAACCACCTTGTGGCAGGTGGCCAGTGACAAAAGGCTCCTCGAGGATCCTTTGTGTCAAAGGGGGAGGGGGATAGTGATTTAGAAGAAGTCAGTGTGGAAATACGAGTTTTTGAAGAAATCAGTGTGGAAATATGAGTTTTAGAAGAAATCAGTGTGGAAATATGAGTTTTTCAAGAAGTCAGTGTGGAAATATGAATTTTAGAAGTCAGTGTGGAAATATGACTTTTAGAAGAAATCAGAGTGGAAAAATGAGTTTTAGAAGAAGGCAGAGTGAAAATAGGTGTTTTAAAAGTCAGTGTAGATATTTGTACTCCATTTTAGAAGACGTCAGTGTGGAAATATGGGGCGGGGTTGTCTGAGCCTCCGTGCCGCAATCGTGCTCGGCATGGGGGCAGAGAATGGGTGTCAGCCCCGCGATCGGATCCGATGGCGCTCCCCCGATTCTCCGGGGACCCGGCCGGGGGCCATTGAAAGAGGCCCCTGCGGCGATTCTCCGCCGACAACTGGCCGAGTTCCCGCCGGCGTGATTCACTTATGGTTCCACCCGGTGGGAGCTTGAAGTGACGGCTGCAGACTCAGTCTGCGGCTGCCTTGGAGGGAGGCGGGGGGATCCGTCACCAGGGGGGGCCTCCAGGACGGGCAGGCTCCCGATCGGCGGCCCCGATCGGCAGGCGCGTGCGATCTCGGGGGGGGATCCTATATTGTCGGGGTCGGCCCGCGCTGTGGGTTCGCCATGTTGCGCGGGCCGCCGCTACAGCGGTCGCCGCGCGCATACGCGGACCTGCAGGGCCCCGTATCGACAGCCGGAGCTGCATGGACTATTCCGGGGCTCTGCTAGCCCCCTGCAAAATGGAAAATTGCTCTGGACTTTCTCCAGGAAAGTCCAGAGTGATTCGTGCCCGTTTTCCCGCGGGCATGGGTCATAGCCCCATTATCAGAGAATTCTGCCCATAAAGTTTAGAAGAAGTCGGAGTGGAAATATGAGTTTCAGAAGAAGTCAGGGTGGAAAAATGAGTTTTAGAAGTCAGTGTGGAAATTTGTGCTCCAGATAGTTAAGGATTATCTCAAGGTTAAAAGAAAGACAAGTGCGTTTCATTATATGAGTTTTAGACGTCAGCGCGGACATATGAGTTTTAGAAGAAGTCAGTGTGAAAATGTGTGCTCTAGATAGTCTGGGATTATTCCGAAAGAAAAGACTAATGAGTCTTGGTATCTGAAGCTATAGAAGTCAGTGTGAATATCGGTGCTCTGGGAGCACCTTAACATTCGAAGTTAGGAAAAGAAGTTTGCGTCTTCAGTCTGGAGAGTTTCCAGTCTCCATCCAAAGGGGTATGATGTGCGCTTTTGGAGATCAAGCGATGGATCAAGACAACGGAGGTATAGATTGGGGTGAAATGACTTTTGAGTTAAAAAAAAGCTAAATTAACATGGTGCGGAGTGCGGTGGGAATAAATGGGGTATTTAAAGACTTCTGTGAGGGGCTGTATAGGTCTGAGCCCCCGACGGAGGAGGAGGGGATGCATCGTTTTCTGGACTGGCTGGAGTTCCCAAGGGTAGAGGAGGGGCAGGTAGCGGGGCTTGGAGCACCGGTAGGGCTGGAGGAGCTGACTAAGGGGCTGGGGAGTATGCAGGCGTGGAAGGCACCGGGGCCAGATGGGATCCCGGTGGATTTTTACAGGAAGTATTTGGACCTGCTGGGCCCACTACTAGTGAGGACTTTAAATGAGGTGAGGGAGGGGGAGGGTCCTACCCCCAATGATGTCCAGGGCGCTGATCTCGCTGATCTTGAAGCAGGACAAGGACCCTTTACAGTGTTGTCATATAGGCCAATCTCGCTCCTCAACGTGGATGCAAAGCTGTTAGCGAAGGTGTTGGCTACCAGAATTGAGGACTGTGTCCCGGGGGTGATCCACGAGGACCAGACGGGTTTCGTGAAGGGAAGGCGGCTGAACACCAATGTGCGGAGGCTCCTACATGTAATCATGATGCCTGCAGTGGAGGGGGAAGCGGAGATAGTAGCGGCTATGGATGCGGAGAAGGCCTTCGATAGGGTGGAGTGGGGGTACCTGTGGGAAGTGTTGAGGAGGTTCGGGTTCGGGGAGGGGTTCGTTAGTTAGGTTAGGTTACTGTACGAAGCCCCGGTGGCGAGCGGGGCCATGAATCGGAGGAGGTCGGAATACTTTCGGCTGTTCCGGGGGACGAGGCAGGGATGCCCCCTATCCCCCCTGCTATTTGCGTTGGCAATTGAGCCTTTGGTGATGGCTTTGAGGGAGTCCAGGAACTGGAGGGGGCTGGTGCGGGGGGGTGGGGGGGGAGGAACACCGGGTATAGCTGTATGCCGACGACCTGTTACTGTATGTGGCGGACCCGGTGGGGGGGATGCCGGAGGTGATGCGGATCCTCAAGGGAACTTGACGAAGTTGGTGGAGCAGATGGAGGAGGAGTTTAAAAGGTGGGATATGCTGCCACTCTCCCTGACGGGTAGGGTGCAGTCGGTGAAGATGACGGTGCTCCCGAGGTTCCTTTTTATATTCCAGCGCTTGCCCATCCTGATCCCTAAGGCCTTTTTTAAGTGGGTCAGCAGGAGCATCATGGTGTTTATATGAGCGAAAAAGACCCCGAAGGTGAGAAGGGTGTTACTGGAACGGAGCAGGGACAGAGGAGGGCTAGCGTTGCCTAATCTGTGTGGGTACTACTGGGCTGCCAATGTGGCGATGATACGCAAGTGGGTAATGGAGGGGGAGGGGGCGGCGTGGAAGAGGCTGGAGATGGCGTCCTGTGTGGGCACGAGCCTGAGAGCGCTGGTGACGTCACCGCTGCTGCTCCCGCCGACAAGGTACACCACGAGTCCAGTGATGGCGGCGACCCTCAAAATTTGGGGGCAGTGGAGACGCCACAGGGGGAGGCAGAGGCTTCGGTGTGGTCCCCGATCCGAGAGAACCATCGGTTTGTCCCGGGGAGAATGGATGGGGGGTTCCTGAGCTGGCACAGGGCAGGTATTAGAAGGATGGGGGACCTGTTTATAGATGGGACGTTTGTGAGCCTTGGGGAATTGGAGGAACAATTCGGGCTCCCCCCTGGAAAGGCCTTCAGGTACATGCAGGTAAGGGCGTTTGTAAGACGGCAGGTGAGGGAATTCCCGTTGCTGCCAGCACGTAGGATCCAGGATAGGGTGCTCTTGGGGGTGTGGGTTGGAGAAGGCAAGGTCTCAGCGATCTACCAGGAGATGCAGGAGGAGGAGGAGGCCTCGGTGGAGGAGCTGAAAGGTAAATGGGAGGAGGAGCTGGGAGAGGAGATAGACGAGGGTACGTGGGCGGACGCCCTGGGTAGGGTAAATTCTTCTCCTCTTGCGCCAGGCTTAGCCTGATACAATTTAAGGTTCTGCACAGGGAGCACATGACTGGGGCAAGGCTCAGTCGGTTTTTGGGAGTAGAGGACAGGTGTGTGTGGTGTTGGGGGAGCCCAGCAAATCATGGCCACATGTTCTGGGCATGCCCAGCGCTGGATGGGTTCTGGAGGGGTGTTGCGAGGACGGTGTCTAAGGTGGTAAACACCCGGGTTAAGCTGAGTTGGGGGCTCGCACTATTTGGGGTATGGGACGAGCCAGGAGTGCAGGAGATGAAAGAGGCCGGTATTCTGGCCTTTGCATCCCTGGTGGCCCGGCGGAGGATTCTGCTACAGTGGAAGGATGCAAGGCCCCCAAGTGTGGAAGCCTGGATCAGCGACATGGCAGGGTTCATTAAATTGGAGAGGGTAAAATTTGCCTTAAGAGGATCTGTGCAAGGGTTCTTCAGGCGGTGGCGACCGTTCCTAGACTTTCTAGCAGAGCGTTAGGAGGTGGTCAGCAGCAGCACCAACCCGGGGGGGCAGGGGTACTTTGTGTTTACTACTGTGTTTATTATCGTTTAATGGGGAGGCTTGTATATTGGGGGAATACGTGACATAGCTATAAGATGTTTATTTATGTGTTCTTTGTTTTTTCTTTTATTTCTGTAAGGGGGGTTTGTTGAAAATATGTAAAAATTTGAATAAAAATATATTTTTTAAAAAGATAATGGTTTCATGGTCATCATTAGACTTTTAATTCCACATTTTTATTGAATTCAATTTTCATCCTCTGCAGTGGTGAGTTTCGAACCTGGGTCCCCAGAGCATTACTCTGGGTCTCTGGTTTACTAATCCAGTGACAATACCACTATGCCACTGCCTCCCCTCATGGCATCCTATTCACAAACATTCAATCTCTCCACCAACAAAGCACAGTTGCAGCAGTGTGGACCATCTATAAGATGCACAGCAGAAACTCACCAAGACGCCTCAGACAGCAGCTTCCAAACCCATGACCACTACCATCTAGAAGGACAAGAACAGCAGATACATGGAACGGCACCACCTGCAAGTTTCCCTCCCTCCATGCCACTCACCATTCTGACTTGGAAATATATTGCTATTCCTTCACTGTCGCTGGGTCAAAGTCCTGGAGCAGACTCCCTAACAGCACTGTGGGTGCACTTACACCATATGTACTGCAGCGGTTCAAGTAGACGGCTCACCGCCAGTTTCTCAAGGCTCAAGGGAATTTAGGGATGGGCAATTGCCAGTGATGCCCACATTCTATGAATGAATATAAAAATAGAGAAAAGTCTTGTTCTGTAGTTAAAGTGCAAGTTGCCTACTCAAATAATGGGCAGAATTTTATGCTCCTCTGCTAGTGGGTTTGTAGGTGGGTGGTGAGTGTAAAATTCCTTGGATGGGCTTCCCATTGCGTTCCCACCCACCCGACCCCTCAAACAGCCTGCTGTTGCCCCAATCAGGGCCCTTAAATGGCCAATTATTCACCATTTAAGAGATGTTATCTGCCCAGCCTCAGATTATGTTAGGAGTTCCGGGCTATGGTGGAAACCCAAAATAAATCAGGTTCAGGCCTTGGGTGGGAAGGTTGGGGAGGCTGAGCCTCCATCAACAGCCCCATTTTAACCTTGGCGCCACCCCCTTCCCCCCAATCCTTAATGTTTATTAACCAAAGGACCTCCCGCAACCCGCAATTGTAAATTAAATCAGGCTCCACAAGAATTAACCATCCATCAACACAAATTCTTTCAAAGGTGAATTCAAGAGGTTTATTAACTGGTAAAAGGTAACATGATAGCAAGTCAGAAAGACAGAAAGCAAACTGCCAATTAACAGCTCATTAGCAATAATGAACGGTAAGAGGAGAAAACTTAACTTTAAATTGAACAAACTTCACATCATCCCCTTGGTTGATCAGTCTGAGACGTGAAGTGATAATCTCAAAATGTGGATAACATGTTACTAAACATGACTTCTCGAGACCTTTCTTTTATACCTACAAGATGTTGTAAGCCCACCTTAGCCAAGTTGTTGGAAATAGCCAATTGGTCTATAATTTGTCAATAATGAAAGAAGGTTGGTTTTAGGTAATTAAGCTGGTTGTCGTAACTTTAAGACAGGGACTTCTTTTAAGCTATGTCTCTTATCTTGAGGTAGCCTAAGTGCCAAACAATAAGTGGTTAACTTAACTGTCAGTCAATTTATAATTGAGACAGCCTGAATGAAGCCCCACTCATTTAGTCAAGGACGAAAAAGTTTCGCAAACTCCATCTTGATCTCCCCATTTTCTCAAGATTTATGACGAGTGCACTAAAATCAAGTGTTAATTATGTGTAATTAACAAACATTACAAACTTTGTGTAGTAGGTTATATTACTAGCCTTACTAATCCATATATTGATTAATTGCTTCTTCTTTAGTTGTCTCACAATTACAGCTTTTCATGTGGCTGGTCTGGCTGGTTTCCAATAATGCATTAACCAGTTTAGCTTTTAAAATAGTTTCTTATCGAGAGAAGCAAGTGGAGAGCCAATGGAAGAGGTCATGACAAAGGCCCACAGAAGGAAGTCATAAACATGCGGTCATAAAACAGTGACAGAGAAGCATGTAGAGGGCTGCCAGTCTGGTCAGGAAACCTGCAAGCTTAAAGATACAAGCAGCCATGGAACAAATCATGGGAAAAGCCACAGCGAAAAAACGTTTGATAAAGCATTCTGAAAGAGGTGACCCTAACAGAAGGAAGATTGCTTCCCAAATCGAAGTGCTGCCTTTGCCTGGATAAGTAAGTGGAACAGGATCTGAGTTTAAGGTCAAGTGTGTTTAATATCAAGTGTGTTTAATGGGAATTTGATTAAAGTTCACCTGTATATAATCTGTTAGTGTTGGAACTGTGAAGTTTGAAAGTTAAATAGTGCTTTCTTTTCTTTTGTTTTAATAAAGTTTTGTCTGTAAAATTTATTAATGCACAGCTATCTCACGGCGCCGAGGACCTGGGTTCGATCACTTCCCCGGGTCACTGTCCGTGTGGAGTTTGCACATTCTCCCAGTGTCTGCATGGGTCTCACCCCCCGCACCCAAAGATGTGCAGGCTAGGTGGATTGGCCATGATAAATTGTCCCTTAATTAGAAAAAAAAGAATTGGGTACTCAAATTTTATTTTTAAAAAGAGGAAAAAAAGCTTCTTACCTCAGAGTAAGTACAAAATGGTGTTTTAACCTTTCATTACTCGATGGGCCGAATGGCCTCCTTCTGCACTGTAAATTCTATGATAATTACAATGAATATAAATTAAATTAATATGAAAATGGTTGAGTTACACAAAAACTGTTAGTTTTGAGTCTACCAACACTGCCTAAAAATCTGGCCAATGTTGCTTTTACTTTGTTTGTTACGGGCAAAAATCTTAAAATGTGAAATCTTGCTGTGTCATCCTTTCAACTACCGTCAGAAGTTCCAATTTATTTTTTAAAGTTATCGTTCCCTACACAGGCCACAGTACTATTAAATTTAACTTATGTCATATCGCAATGAAACGAGGAAAATTGAATTGTGTGCTAATTGAATTTTGAAATATTTTCAGATACGTCAGATAATGATTTATAAGACTGTAAGACATAGGAGCAAAAGTAGGCCATTCAGCCTATCACGTCTGCCCCACCATTCAATGAGATATGGCCGATCTAATATAATCCGTAACTCCAGTTTCCCGCCTTATCCCCAACCCTTTTTAAAAAAACGTATTTTATTACAAACTTGTAACAAAGCTGGTTACAGCAAGTAAACACCCGGGAAACATACTTCCCAACAATCAACTATACAGCCTGTACACATTTCCCCCCTTTTTCACCCACCCCCCTGCGACGAACAGCTCCTCAAACACAGTCACAAACATCCCCCACCTTTTCTCAAACCCCCCTGCTGAGCCCCTTAACTCATACTTTATCTTCTCTAACTGCAGGAAGTCGTACAGGTCACCCAACCATGCTGCTACACCTGGTGGCGATGCCGACCGCCACTCCAGCAAAATTCGTCACCGTGCAATCAGAGAGGCGAAGACCAGGACATCGGCCTTCCTCCTCTCCATGAGCCCCGGCTTCTCCACTATCCTGGCTATGACCGCGAACAACCCATGTGGAATCTTCCCAATTTTTCACAACCCCAAAACATGTGCGTGTAATTCGCTGGCCCCCGCCCACGCCTCTCTCACTCATCTGCTACCCCCTGAAAGAACCCACTCATTCTCGCCTGAGTCATATGCGCCCTGTGCACCACCTTAAACTCTATCAGACTCATCCTTGCACAAGAGGAGGTCCCAGTTACCCTTCGCAGTGCCTCACTCCATACTCCCCATTCCCAACTCCGCTTCCCATTTCTTCTTGATCTTCACCACCCGCTCACCTCCCTGCTCCCCCCGGCCACTTATATATATCCCCAATTTTTCTCTCCCCTTCCACATCCGGAAGCAGCAGTCGCTCCAGCAGGGTGTATCCTGGCAATCTAGGGAACCCCTTCCAGACCTTTCGTGCAAAGTCCCTAACCTGTAGATACCTGAACGCACTCCCCCTCAGCAGCTCTACCCTCTCCCTTAGCTCCTCCAGACTGGTGAACCCTTCCTCCAAATATAAATCCCTCACCTTGACCAGCCCCACTTCCCTCCACCTCCTGTATACACTATCCACCCCCCAGCTCAAACCCATGATTCTCGCACAGCGGCGTTAGCACCGACATCCCTTCCACCCTAAAATGCCTCCTCGGCTGATTCCATATCTTCACCGTGGACTGCACCACTGGGCTCCCTGAATACCTACTTGGAGTCATTGGCAATGCTGCTGTCACCATAGCCCTCAAACTAGACCCCTTACAAGATTCCTCCTCCATCCTAACCCACTCTACCCCTTCTCCTTCCCACCATCACCGCACCTTGTCCACATCCGCCGCCATCCTCCAACCCTTGATTCCCTTTCTGATTAAGTATCTGTCAATCTCAGCCTTGAATATACTTAAAAACTGGATTTTCCACTGCCCCACGCTAAAATCGCATTCGGTGCAGGGGCGGAGAATCCAATTTCACACCGAAATCGGGCCCGACGCCGGTACGGCGATTCTCCGAGTTCCCGACGGCGTGGAACTAATCTGCTATTGCCGGTCAGGATGCTCGTGTGGTGGCTGCGGACTCAGTCTGCGGCCGCCCTGGTGGGGGGGCGGGGGGGATCAGACACCGGGAAGGGGTGGGGCTTATAGGCAGCCGGGGTACAGATCCGCACGGTCAGATGCACAGGTGTGCGGCCGATCGGGGGGGTCTACATTTTTAATCGACCTCCGCGGTCCGAGTCCGCCATGGCGCTCGGCGCGGCCATTGGAGGCCGTCGCCATGCACATGCGCAGCCTCAAAACTGGAAGTGCGGGGGCCCGTATCCGTAGATAAAGCTGCATGAACTACTCTGGGTCCCTGCTAGTCCCCTGCAGGTCAAATCAGCTCATCTTTTCTGCAGGAAACCCGAGAGTAAAACACTCGCGTTTTTATGCTGGTGTGGGGACATAGTCCCAATTTCGGAGAATCCAGCCCCAAGCCTTTACATCTCTCCACGGATTCACTACCCTCTGAGAGAACAAATTCCTCCTCATCTCTGTCTTAAATGGGTGACCCCCATACTCTGAGATTATGCCCTCTGGTCCTAGACTCGCCCATAAGAGGATTTTGAACGCTTCTGCTGATGAGTCACAATCTTCTCTTCCCAAAGGAGAACAGCCGCAGCTTCTCCAATCCATCTACGTAACTGAAGTTCCTCATCCCTGGAACCTTCTCATTCCCATCAATCTTTTCTCAAATGCCTTCACAAGTGTATTTTCCTGAATTGGACACAATATTCCAGTTGAGGTTACCATTGTTTGATAAAGCCTCCTTGCATTCGTACACTGTGCCAATATTGATAAAGCCCAGAATCCAACAAGTCTTTTTAACCAATTTCCCAACCTGCCGTGCCACCTTCTGTTTTGTGCACGCACACTTTATGGTCCTACATGTCCTTTAGAATTGCACATTTTAATTGATATTGTCTTTCCTCTTTCTTTCTGCCACTTCACACTTTATACATTAAATTTAATTTGTCACAAGTCTGCCCACTCTACTAGCCCTAACTCTGTCCCCTTGAAGTGTATCGTTATCCTCCCCACAGTTCACAATACTTCCAGGATTAACACCGTCTGCAAATTTTGAAATTGTGCCCTGCACACAAAAGTCTAGATTAAGAAAAGCAGTGATCAAAGTCCTGACCCCTGGGGAGCCTGTTCTGAAAGATCACTGTTCATCGCTGTTCTCTGTTCCTGTCACTTTTTGTGTCCATGCTGTCACTTTCCCTTTCATTACACGGGCTTCAATTTTGCTGGGAGGTCTATTATATGGTATTTGGTATAAAGAACATAGGACAGTACAGGCCCTTCAGCCCAGGATGTTGTGCCAACCATTTATCCTAATCTAAGATCAACCTAACCTACACCCTTTCAATTTACTGCTGTCCATGTGCCTGTCCAAGAGTCGCTTAAATGTTCCTAATGACTCTGACTCCACCACCTCTGCTGGCAGTGCATCCCATACACCCACCACTCTCTGTGTAAAGAACCTACCTCTGACATCTCCCCTCTACCTTCCTCTAATCACCTTAAAATTATGTCCCCTCGTGACAGCCATTTCCACCCTGGGGAAAAGTCTCTGACTATCCATTCTATCCATGCCTCTCATCAACTTGTACACCTCTTAACAAGTCACCTCTTATCCTTCTTCGCTCCAGTGAGAAAAGTCCTTGCTCCCTCAACCTTTCTTCATAAGACATGCCCTCCAGTCCAGGCAGCATCCTGGTAAATCTCCTCTGCACCCTCTCCAAAGCATCTACATCCTTCCTATATTGAGGCGACCAGAACTGGACACAACATTCCAAGTGTGGTTTAACGAGGGTTTTATAAAGCTGCAGCAAAACCTTGCACCTCTTAAACTCAATCTCCCTGTTAATGAAAGCCAACACACCATACGCCTGCTTAACAACCCCATCAAGCTGGGTGGCATCTTTGAGGGATCTATGTACGTGGACCCCAAGATCCCTCTGTTCCTCCACACTTCCAAGAATCCTGCTTTTAACCCTGTATTCAGCATTCAAGTTCGACCTTCAAAAATGAATCACTTCACATTTATCTAGGTTGAACTCCATCTGCCACTTTTCAGCCCAGCTCTGCATCCTGTCAATGTCCTGTTGTAACCTGCAACAACCCTCAACACTATATACAACTCCACCAACATTTGTGTCATCTGTAAACTTACTAACCCACCCTTCCACTTCCTCATCCAAGTCATTTATAAAACCACAAAGAGCAGAGGTCCCAGAACAGATCCCAGTGGGACACCACTGGTCACCGACCTCCAGGCGGAATACTTTCCATCCACTACCCCTCGCTGTCTTCTTTCGGCCAGCCAATTCTGTATCCAGACAGCCAAAGTTCCCTTTTCCCATGCCCCCTGACTTTCTGAATGAGCCTACCATGGGGAACCATATCAAATGCCTTACTGAAATCCATGTACACCACATCCACTGCCCGACCTTTATCAATATGTCCCGTCACATCCTCAAAGAATTCAATGAGGCTTGTGAGGCATGAACTGCCCCTCACAAAGCCATGCTGACTATTTTTAATCAAACTATGTTTTTCTAAACAATCATAAATCCTATCTCTCAGAATCCTTTCCAGTGTTTTGCTCACCACAGACATAAGGCTGACTGGTCTGTAATTTCCATGGTTTTCCCTAATCCCTTTCTTGAACAGGGGAACAACATTCGCCTCCCCCCAATCATTCGGTACTACTCCAGTGAAGAGTGAGGACGCAAAGATCATCGCCAATGGCGCAGCAATTGCCTCCCTCGCTTCTCGCAGTAATCTTGGGTATATCCCGTTTGGCCCAGGGGACTTATCTATCCTGATGCTTTTCAAAATTTCCAGCACATCCACCTTCTTAATATTAACCTGTTCGAGCCTATAAACCTGGTTCACACTGTTCTTCACTCTCTCTAGTGAATACTAAAGATAATATTCATTTAGGGCCTCCCCTACTTCCTCAGACTCTAGGCACAAGTTCCCTCCACTATCCCTGATTGGCCCTACTCTCACTCTGATCATCCTCTTATTTCTCGCATAAGTGTAGAATGCCTTGAGGTTTTCTCTGATCCTTCCCGCCAAGGCTTTTTCATGCCCTCTTCTAGCTTTCCTAAGTCTATTTTTGAGTTCCTTCTTGGCTACCTTGTAACCCTCTAGAGCCGTGCCAGATCCTTGCTTCCTCAACCTTACGTAAGCTTCCTTCTTCCTTTTGACTAGACGCTCCACTTCTCTCGTCATCCTCGGCTCCTTCACCTTACCATTCCTTCCTTGTCTCAGTGGGGCAAAACTATCCAGCACTCGCAGCAAGTGCTCCTTAAACAACCTCCAAGGAAAGCCATCTACACCACATCAACTGTATTACCCACAGCAACCATCTCTGTAACCTCATCAAAAAACTCAAGTTAGTTCTGCATTATTTATTTTAACACATCTGTGTTAGCTTTCTGTCATTGATCCACATTTGTCCAAGCGACAATCAATTTTTACCCATACTCTAAAGCTTTTCCATGATTGAAGTTAAAACTGGCTGGCCTGTAGTGTCTAGATTTATCCTGACACTCTTTTTGAAGTTCTGGAGAAGATTCAGCAAAATAATAATAATCTTTATTATTGTCATAAGTAGGCTTACAATAACAATGCAATGAAGTTACTGGGGAAATACCCTAGTCACCACATTCCGGCACCTGTTCGGGTACACAGAGGGAGAATTCAGAATGTTAAAATTACCTAACCGCACGTCTTTCGGGACTTGTTGGAAGAAACCGGAACGCCAGGAGGAAACCCACGCAGATACGGAGAGAACGTGCAGACTTTGCACAGACACTGACCCAAGCTGGGAGTCGAACCCAGGTCCCTGGCACTGTGAAGTAACAGTGCTACCCACTCCAAATTCCTTGAAAGGTTTAAAGAAAAGGAGCCAATGTGGGTCAGGAAGGACTTGTCTGGGGAGAAGATGCAAGGAAAAGGGTTTTTGATGTGTTGGCTGACGGGCAGCTCCCAGAGCACTGAGCTATCAAATCTGGAGGTAGCAAAGGTATCTATGAGGGAATTAAACTGAAAGCGCAATTTTTTAAATGGCTATTAAAGCTGACAGCGCAAGTTTTTGAAAACATACAGAGAGAATGGTGGTGGGGTAAGTGGCCCATCAAAGACAAATAAATTCAAGACTAGAATAATGGATTCATCCATCACCTTTGACGGATGGATTTTGTACAAAGAGACCAGTTGTTCACCTTCTAATTTAGTGTCATCTCCTGTGATGTTAAAACAACTCTTGATTTGCATACCCGATTGTAAATATTACATGTGAAGTTACTGTTGGAGGGGTGGGTGAAGGCCTTGGCTTTGCAACGTGTCACGACCTGACTCTGTTCCCCGAAAAGGTTGAGATTACTTGATAATGGAGACTTCTCCATTTGGATCTATGCAGGGCTGTTTTCATTTCCCCACATGTAGTGGGTCCAACAAACAGGCTCTAAGATTGGCTTTCAGAATGTATTTAAATCTAAGTTTGGTACTTCCTGTGTAGGCAGTTCGGAACTGTCGAATTAAATTAGTACTTTATATCTGTTTCCTCAGCAAAGAGAGAGTGCAAAATACCCACTGTGCCAAGGAATCTAGAAATGAATTAAGGGACAACTTAGGTTGATTTAGTAGAAATGAAGTGAAATAATAATAGTGAAAACAATGGTAGTTAAGATGAACAAATCTACTGGACCTGTTGATTTCCAGCCCAGATTATTGAAATAAAAATGTTAGCTGTGTTAGGCAGAAATATCTAAAGCTCTCTGGAGGCTGTCCTTAATGTCCTAGAGGTGAAACTACTCTGTAGCCAACAGTTCAGCGAAACCTCCCTGGACATCCTCCTCCAGGGCCACCCAGGAAAGAGGGGAGGTGCTGTTTCCCCGAGACGACAGCAGAAGTCCCACCAGTCTGACCGTGGAGGCCTGGGCTGGGGCTGCAGTACAGATTAGTGTCTGGGGGGCACAGCACAGAAATACCCAGCAATGTCAGTGTGGTGAATGTATAATTACTGATAATTCACCAGTGCATTGTATTATGTTATATTCTGTTATTAACCCTGTGGGCTCCACCTATGGGCCATTGTGTGGCTCCACCCACAGGGGGATATGTTGGGGCATGTACGGGCTCCACCCATGGCTCCACCCCCTTTAGAGGAAGTATAAGAGCAGCTGACCTGTGGGGCCACCTTCAGTATTGTAACGGTCGCAGGCAGGCACAGTTCTAAACTGATTAAAACCACGGTTTACTTCTCCACGTGTCTTCGAGTGAATTGATGGTCGCATCAATTTAATCAGCTTAAAATACTACTATGGAATCAGCCCTCAAACCTGACAGACTGGAACTCGATCCACAGGCCGCGGAGGCGAAATACATTTTTTCACATTGGCTTCGATGCTTCAAGGCCTATCTCGTCGCGTGGTCCACGCCATCCGTCACTGATGAACAGAAGCTGAGCCTCCTCCACGCACGGGTGTGCCATCGCATTTCTGTCCAGCTCGACGAAGCCGCTTCCTATACAGAGGCCTTCGCACTACTCGAATGCCTCTACGTGCGGCCTGTGAATGAGGTCTACGCGGGACACGTCTTCACCACTCGCCGGCAGCGCCCCGGGGAGTCGCTAGATGATTACCTGCGCGACCTCAAAGCCCTCGCACGCAACTTTAACTACCAGGCCGTTACGGCCACTCAGCACATGGAGCTCGCCGTCCGAGACGTTTACGTGGCGGGGTCCGATCGAACTATGTGAGACAGCGTCTGCTCGAAAAAGGGTCCCAGGACCTGGACGACACGGTAAAACTGGCTACCTCTCTGGAGGTCGCTTTTCAGAAGCTTACTGCGTTCCCGGCCGACCACGCGACCCCCTCGTGGGCCCCGACCAGAGACTACTGCAGGCCTGTGCCGCGCGGCCGCCCGCCCATCATGGGGGGCTACCCTGCTATTTTTGCAGCCAGTCCCAACACCCCCGACAGCACTGCCCGGTCCGCATTGCGAACTGCAGCAGCTGCGGGTGAAAAGGACACTTCGCCAAGGTCTGCCTGGCCAGGTCTAAGAACTCAAACTCACAGACCCGATCCTCAGACTCACAGGTCCGCAGACCCCGCAAGGTGGCAGCGTGTCTGCCGACTCTCCTCCGCACAATATGTGCGACTAATGGGGGCCGCCATCTTGGCATTCCTCCCCCACGCGGTTGGCCACGTGCGATCCATGGGGGCCGCCATCTTGGCCGCCATCTGCTATGCCGCCCGACGCGTACGACTTACACGGACAGTCATCGCGGGGCCGCCCCAGCACTTCCGATCACGCCGCCGGCTACCCACAACTCCGCGCGGTCACCCTGGACCAGTCGCGACCTATGCACCTCCAGAGCTCCATGATGGCCGTCCGGGTTAACGGGTACGAGACACCTTGCCTATTAGACTCCGGGAGCACAGAGAGCTTCATTCACCCGGACATGGTAAGATGCTGCTCGCTCCCAATATTCCCGACGCAACAAACCATCTCCCTCGCCTCTGGGTGCACTACTGCAACCCTAGCGATACAGGGCGCTGAGTACACAAATTTTCAACTATATGTGCTCCCAGACCTCTGCGCTCCTCTTCTTTTGGGACTCGACTTCCAATGCAACCTCAGGAGCCTAACTCTTAAGTTCGGGGGGCCCCTGCCCCAGCTCACCATATGCAGCATCGCGACCCTAAAAGTCGACCCCCCCCCACCACCTCTTCGCAAACCTCACTGCCGATTGCAAGCCAGTAGCCACCAGAAGCAGGCGGTATAGCATGCAGGACAGGACGTTCATTAGGTCCGAATGACGAATGTGATATAAAATAGTTACTTTAGAGATATTAGTTAATGTAATGTAGAGGTAGGCCAGTCTAATTCTGGTGAGTTCACAGACAAAGGATTTCAGACCGCATGGAAAAGCAGGAAGAGGTGTGTCCACCAAAGCAGGAGAAAAGGATGCTGGGTAATAGGGGCCAGAGGAAGGGATTGGAAGTGAGCCAATCAGAATAGATCAACAGGTCAGGAGGGATATAGGATGACCTATGGGCATCGTGTATGTGAAACTTGATGCCATTTGAATGTATCAGTACAGAGTCCTTTGTTCCACTTCCTCACTTGATTCCAGAAGTCTATGGAGCAGGATGCGCTTCGTGCTCCTGAGAATTGAGGAACGCTTGCAAGCTAAATAAAATAACTAATGCTGTACCTGCAAATCCATCTCGACTTTTATTGAGGCCAGACTGACGGGTAAAGAAACATGGGATTCAACAATTGGTGCCGAAACCCGGAATTTCTCAAGACGGTTCTGACCAACTGTGAAATCAGAATTAGACTGATTATGAACAGGAGGATGGGGGAAAAAGGGCCCACAATGTAGAACTGGAAAATGACCACGCATTGATTTTTCCCCTCTTCTTATCGTCTGATTAGTCTGGTCACTCGCGGTTGGTACGGAAAGATCGTCTCGACGAAATCAAAGGTCAGTCTGGGGATTCGCAATTTAATTGATGGGATTTCATATTGTTGATTCGGCTTGGGTTAGGTTTTTGGGTTGATGGGACATCTAAAATGATGATTCAATTCCAAGTATAAGTGTTTTTATGGCTGATGGGACTTCAGTAGTGAAGGTTCAGTCCAGTAGAACTGTTTTTAAATCTGAAGATTCTTCAACTCCATGTGTGAGTTCTGATTCGGCTTGGGTTAGGTTATGGGTTGATGGGACATCTGAAATTGAAGATGGTTCAACTCCATGTGTGAGTGTTTTAAATATATAGTTGATTAAGCTAAAATTGTACCCTTGGACTGTGGTGGCGAAGGGCGCAGTTCTGAGGACTAGTTGCGATTGTGGGGAATGCTGCATATTGGTTGAAGCAGAAGTCTCTCAAAGGGTTAACAGCAGCAGCCAAAGTTAAAGACGACAGACTGTGCTTCTCACTCAGGCCTTGAGATAACAGCAGCAGCCTGTAGTGTAATCGGATACCTTTCCTTTGAGTCAGTGAACTCCAGCAAAGTTACGTTTTGAATTAATTAAAGGAAACCAGTGGGTTTCTCCACCTCTTTGATAAAAGTTATTATTTTCGAAAGCAATTGATTGAAATTGCCAGAATCTTAAGTTTTACTTACTTGAAATAATGTTTATCTCATTTTATTTGTGAATTAATAGAAACTTAAAGAAGATCACGGACACCATTTTAAAAAGTGTAAATCTGGAGATGATAGTTGACTTTGCCAACATTTTTGTGAATGTAAGAAAAACTTGTTAAAAGAAAAATTGTTAAGATAAAGAATTAATTAAGTTGTAAATGTTATACAAGTTTGTGTTAAGCAAATCGTAAATTTAGTTCTGAGTTGAGATCAGAGCTAAGCTTGCAAGTTGCAGTAATTCAATTTGAATTTTCAAACATTTTAAAGTTTAAAAAAAAAAAAACCACTGTTAGAACCTTTTCAATCGGTTTGCCAAGAAGAAAAAAAAACACGCAAGTAGAGACAGGAAAGGCACGGGTCAAACAAAAGATGAGCTACGTAGTTCAATGGCTGGCCTTGAATTGACAGAAAATGATAAATTCAATAATTTAGAAAAGTCACTAAACGTTCCAACTGCACCTGTAGCATTGTCTGCACTAATTCCAGAACCACCAGAGTATAATAATTGATATCCAGTCACTGCTCCCAGATTCCAATCATGCCAGTAACTCCAGCCCTTTTGGGTGATAGTGTGGGTCCTGATTTACCATCTTCACGATCAGTAGAGAAAGAGGAGCTCTGTTCCGCAGGCCCAGTTAGCTCTAGGACCAGATCTCGGACAGCGAGAGAAGGGCTTGATCCTAACTAAAAACAATTAAGCATACCACCTAAATCCCTCCAAGCCAAGGGGAAACCGCAAATTTCAGAACAAAGGGAGCTGCAACAGATGATTTTGAAGAGAAAGAACTCCCTCTAGTGACAGGGAGGGACGTCGAAGTCTTGGAAGAACCAGAGGAAATGGCTAGAGTGCCCCCTGGTGAGACTCGGAGACAGTTGCCGATTAGGAAGATGCCAATCACTTGAATTGTGCTAGCCATGCCGCACTTCAGCAAGCCCATACGTTAGACGATGATAGGCGGACACAGATCCTGAATGCGTTGAATAGCACATTTCAAAAGCCCATAAATATTTCTGCTATCTTAGACCTAAAACCTAAGAAGACTGAAGAGCCAGAGGAATTTCTGGAGCATTTTAATGAAATCTACTGTGGGCAGTCAGGCGACTTGCTATATCAAAATGGCGTCAGAATTCCCCTCAATATTGTGCTATGTTAATGCATTGCCTACCACCTTCTGTGGCTACTGCTGTGAAATGTAATAACATGAATTGGACAGAGAACGACCATTCCCAGATGGCAAGGGTAGTCAGATTTTATTGGAAGGAGGGTGTAGGTCAGGAAGGAGGCTCAGTTACAAAGGTTAAGACTGAGTATGTAATGAAAAAGGATGATCTGCGACCCCAACAAGCGGCAGAAATGGTAGTTTACCAGCAGGAGCCCCAATATTGTGACTTTGGGTGGGTGGATCAGCGAGGGGGAGGATACCAAACCCACCCAAAGGGACCCTCAGCTCCTTTTTATGGCCCACCGTATGCATCAGCTTTACAACCGCCGCCCCCTCTGAGGGGCCATTGGTCTACTGGGAGAAGAGGACGGGGCAGATATAGAGGGAGCAATGCATGTTTTAATTGCGGCCGTGCAGATCACTGGCAACAGGAATGCCCCTTTAAAAGACAGGCAGCAGAAGGAGGGGGTACCCACCAAGGGGAAGACAGACGAGATACACTGACTTCTCCCAGGCAAACCCTTTCCCAACACAGGATTGACTAGCTAATTTAGTCATAAGGACTCTCCAATTGGACAGGGAACCTATTATCTCTCTGCAGATAGGAGATGAACATCACTCATTTGTAAACGACACTGGAGCAGCCATGTCTTCTGTGCAATCAGAACTTCGACTACCATTATCCGACCACACGCAGCAATTGTCGGGGTTCTAAGGACAGGCATGTGAGTATCCTATTTCTGAACCTGTGACAGTCACTTACGAGAATAAGTCTGCAGATCGTCAGTTTGTAGTGACTACTGGATTGGACTGTAACTTGTTGGCCCGAGATTTACTGTGTATCTTCCAGCTACAGCTAGAGTGCGGAGACGAGGGGGTAACGGTTAAATCATGGAGGATGAGACAACAGTGCTATATTTCTATCACCCCCCAGTGGTGGACGTTAGACATTGAACATTCACTGCATCACGTTACCCTGGCCTATGACAGAACCGGACAAAACAGGGAGTTGGAGGACAAATACCAGCCATTAATTGGGACCGAATGGCCAGTCAAAGGTACAGCCAATTTTGTTACAATACCACCACATTTATGGCCACAGTCAGCTTCGGTAAGCCCTCATATTACACGTCAGGTCCACGACAAGTACCATGCCAGGGATCTGGGGCAAATGGTAAGGAGGGCAGTGGATCATTCGGATCCAACAGAGTACGCACTTCAAGTCATGCCAGACGGCACTGCCATAAAATATTTTGAGGTCCCTGAAACAATTAACACTCGACTGCAGCATCACTGGGGACATGATGTTTTGGAATATGTCAATCCACAGGTCTGGGCGAAATACCCATCACAAGTGGGAAAGACAAATGTTACACCTATAAAGGTAACGATTAAGGATCATGTAAAGCTACCTTCCATTCGGCAATACCCCCTGAAATCCCAAGCTGTTCCGTCTATAGACAAATTAATTCAAGAGCTGTTGCAACAGGGTATTTTGGTCCCTTGCCAATCAGAATGTAACACCCCCATACTTGCTGTGCCTAAACCAGCCAAACCAGACAAGTACCGATTAGTACAGGATTTACGTTCAATCAGTGCCATCGCATAGCCGTTACATGCTCTCACCCTCCAACAGGATATTACGGTGTATAGCTCCCACTCGGTCATCGCACTACTGAGGCAACTGCAGACTCAGCATCTTACCGCAGCTCGTCAGAATAGGTATGAGGTATACCTTTTGAACAATCCACGTCTGACATTTAAACACTGTACCACTATCAATCCAGCCTGTTTTCTTAGTGGTCCCCCTGTCCATGAAGACGCACCTGGCCACGACTGTTTAGCCTTGATTCAGGAAACTACCACAATAAGGGGCGATTTGAGTGACATTTCGTCAGAACAACCTGACATGATTATGTGTGGTCAAATATCCCACCGGGGTTTAGTTAATGACCTACTGCAGGCCCTCCTTATGCCCGCGCAGATTTACGTTATTAAATGCGCTGCCCACACAAATGGTAAGACCCCAGTTGACGTTGGTAATGAACAAGCAGATTGTGCAGCGCGGACAGCCGCGCAAATTCAGCAAGTGATGGTGCCTAAAATGTTAAGTCAGACTAAACGATCTACTATAAATATGTCTGCTTCTGACAAGTCAATGCCAACCATCCAAGACGTCATAAGGTTACAAGAGGACACTCCTGAGAGTGATAAACAAATGTGGAAACGGTTAGGTTGTACATATGATTCTGTTTCCTCTTTATGGACCACGCCAGCACATCAGACTTGTATGTCTGATGTACTGGCTTTATGGGTCATTGAATGTGTACACTTTGCAACTCATTGTGGGGCTCGAGGGACTAGTGATTTGTTGCTGGACACTTGGTGGCACCCTAAAATGCAGAGGTTGGCCCAGAGTATCAGTAATCGGTGTTTGATTTGTCAGCAATATAACACCGGAAAAGGTATCCCTTGTGGGATGGGGCAAACCCCGTTGCCCAGTGGTCCCTTTGAGACGCTCCAAATGGATTACATTGAGTTGGAAAGGTGTCAATGTTATAAATATGTTTTGGTCATTGTGGATGGGTTCAGCAGATGGGTTGAGGCGTATCCGACTACCGATAATAAAGCTGCTACTGTGGTTAAAGTTCTGATGCGGGAAATCATTCCCCGGTACAGTAGACCAGCTCCGTTGAGTTCTGATAACGGGCCTCATTTTCTTGGACAGATTAACCTGCCTCCCTTCTCCAGTGCTATTTTCCAGGTGTGGAGCATGATGGAGTGGCTACGCACCGTCTGTGTGATATTTGGCCTCACTTCGCTTGTAGTGTTATTGGCGACGGACATGGAAAAGGAGAATATTATTTATATTTGTAACCCCAACCAATCTACAAGGATACATCACCTATGCAAAGGTGATGTTCTTCGCTGCCCCCATATACGAGGACATGGTATCGACTCATGGAAGGTCGTCAAAGTTAAGGAGAATGCAGGACTCATGAAGCAATTGTACCGGTCCCGGCGATGGGAAGGGAATATTATATGGACATTGCCTTGTTTTTGGAATACATGTAAATTTGATTTTGGATGTGTTAAGATTGGTGCAATAAAGGTAACATCAGGCCGTCAGGAGAGCATAGGAAGAGGCTATGAGAAAGAGAGAGGGACTAGAGAAAGGACGGGGCGTGTGAGAAGGGAAGTACAGCTAGAACGTAGGTTACCGGGAGATACACATAAGTTAGTTAAAGGCCAAACTGAGGAAAACCTGGGTAGTATGAATCTCTTCTACCAGATTTACCACCGCTTGTATGGCCACGGACGGGTTGTCTGCTACCCGAACCCCGCAGCAGTGTCTAGGTTATTTTCTGTTTCACCGCTTTGGGGCACTCCCCAAACGGTGGTTCATTGTCAGCATTCCGAGCCACTGCCCGAGCAAGTCACTCTTCCTTACGATCCGGGTTCAGCACCACCGGCTATTTGCTTTCCCCTTCCTCGGGATAATTCCCATTTACAGTATGATAGGCTGCAATGGTGAAGGGCGTATATACCTAGCCACTTCACTCCCAATAGGGATTCCCGGTCGTACGAGAATTGTTTCAGCAGCGAAGGATACGGCTGTTTGCTGGTAGAGGTGGAAACGAATATAACATGTCTGTTCCCCACCTGTACGGACAGGAGGTGCCATATCACCCAGGCGTCTGGCCAATGCGTTTGTTACAACACCACTTGCGTTCCATTGAACGCCGGCCTCCAGCTCTTTGTGGCTGGGCGAATGTCTCTCATATCACTGTTGGGACCAGGGCTTTCCACATTGCTAGGCGGCCCGAATGGGCGTTTCGAAGCTGGATAAACTGGGCTACTGGGGGATCCTTACGAAACCGATATACTGATTGTGATGCTAGCCTGCACACGGAGCAAGGATACTATTTTTTATTTAATGGCACAGCGACCAACGTTTTGTCACCCCCATTTCCCCGCCAAATTGCTATAGGGACTCTAGTCCTTACCACAGTCCCCTGCCCTTCGGCGTGGAAGCTGCATAATCAGTCAGCACGCCGGGCATTCTCAGCTGAATTTTGCGAGAACTGGAAAAAACCTCAGGTTCTCGCACCCAACCGGGGCCACTCAGCCGGATGGGGGATTCTGAGCGTCTTGACACTGGGAGGTATGGGGGGTTCCTTGGCTGTCAGCAATAGGAATTATTTTATTTGTGGCCTTACCATCTTGGGAAATGAAACCTTGGGAGCCCTCGGGGCAATAACCAAGGAATTGTCTCAGCTCCGGTTGTTTGCAATGCAGAACCGGTATGCTCTTGACTATCTTCTGGCCCGTGAGGGTGGGGTATGCGCCATAGTGCAGGGCAAGTGTATCATGGGAGTTCAGGACTTGACCGCTAACATCACTAAATTTATGGATCACATACGGGATCACCTGGACCGAATGCAGGATCCTGGCTCTTGGGGTAACTGGGGATTTGGGGGTTGGAAGGACTGGTTGATAAATATGGCCATGTATTTAGTGGTGGCTATCGGCTGCATCTTTGTGGGCCTAGCCATCCTTAAATGTGTGATGGGTAGAATGCAGGGTGCACTGGAACAGATCAACGCCCCTAAAATCTTAACTGTTAAAATCCATGAGGGTGCAGCAGATGAGGGGGGACTAAGCCAGGAATTGGAAATGCAGCGATGGATCTTTTTAGATGAACTGTAGCTATGGATTGGATAGTTTGGTTATCATGGAATGATAAAAGGAGGGAATGACGAATGTGATATAAAATAGTTACTTTAGAGATATTAGTTAATGTAATGTAGAGGTAGGCCAGTCTAATTCTGGTGAGTTCACAGACAAAGGATTTCAGACCGCATGGAAAAGCAGGAAGAGGTGTGTCCACCAAAGCAGGAGAAAAGGATGCTGGGTAATAGGGGCCAGAGGAAGGGATTGGAAGTGAGCCAATCAGAATAGATCAACAGGTCAGGAGGGATATAGGATGACCTATGGGCATCGTGTATGTGAAACTTGATGCCATTTGAATGTATCAGTACAGACTCCTTTGTTCCACATCCTCACTTGATTCCAGAAGTCTATGGAGCAGGATGTGCTTTGTGCTCCTGAGAATTGAGGAACACTTGCAAGCTAAATAAAATAACTAATGCTGTACCTGCAAATCCATCTCGACTTTTATTGAGGCCAGACTGACGGGTAAAGAAACTTGGGATTCAACACGAGGTCCAGCGTCTCTTGCGGGAGGGGGGTCATAGAGGCCAGCAATAGCCCCTGGAGAGCTTAGGTGGTGGTCGTCAAGACCGGGGAAAAGTTCTGGATGGTGGTCGATTACAGCCAGACCACTAACAGGTTTACGCAACCCGATGCGTACCCCCTTCCCCGGATTGCAGATATGGTCAATCAGATCGCGCACTACCACGTGTTCTCCACAGTGGATCTGAAGTCTGCATACCACCAGCTCCCAATGCACATGGAGGACCGCCACTACACGGCATTTGAGGCAGACGGCCGCCTTTTCCATTTCCTCCGGATCCCCTTTGGCGTCACAAACGGGGTTTCGGTGTTCCAACGAGCAATGGACGGAATGGTGGACCAGTACGGGCTGCGGGCCACGTTTCCGTACTTGGACAATGTCACCATCTGCGGCCATGATCAGCAGGACCACGACGCCAGCCTCCACCTATTTCTCCAAACCGCCCAAAAACTCACCCTCGCCTACAACAAGGAGAAATGCGTTTTCCGCACAACCAGGCTAGCCATCCTCGGCTACGTTGTGGAAAACGGAGTCCTAGGGCCCGACCCTGACCGTATGCGCCCCCACCTACAACTCCCTCTCCCTCACTGTCCCAAGGCCCTGAAGAGGTGCCTTGGATTTTTTTCCTATTACGCCCAGTGGGTTCCCCAGTATGCGGACAAAGCCCGCCCACTATTTAAGGCCACCCTCTTTCCACTGGCAGCCAAGGCCCGCCAGGCCTTCAACTGCATCAAGGCGGACATCGCCAAAGCCGCGATGCACGCGGTGGACGAGTCCATCCCCTTCCAGGTGGAGAGCGACGCCTCAGAGGTCGCTCTCGCTGCCACCCTCAACCAAGCAGGCAGACTGGTAGTGTTCTTTTCACGCACCCTCACCACCTCTGAAATTCGACAATCCTCGGTCATAAAGAAGCCCAAGCCATCGTGGAAGCCGTGCGGCATTGGAGGCACTACCTCGCTGGTAGGAGGTTTATCCTCGCCATCGGCCAACGATCGGTGGCCTTCATGTTTGACAATACGCAGCGGGGCAAGATCAAGAACGATAAGATCTTGAGGTGGACGATCGAACTCTCCACCTATAACTATGATATAGTATATCGTCCTGGGAAGCTCAACGAGCCCCCAGGTGCCCTGTCCTGCGGCACATGCGCCAGCGCGCAAGATGACCGACTAAGGGCTATCCACGATGACCTCTGCCATCCGGGGGTCACCTGGCTTGCCCATTACATCAAGGCCCGCAACCTGCCCTACTCCACCGAGGAGGTCAGGGCTATAACCAGAGACTGCCAAATCTGTGCGGAGTGTAAACCGCACTTCTATCGACCGGATAAGACCCACCTGGTAAAGGCATCCCGGCCCTTTGGACGCCTCAGTATCGATTTCAAAGGGCCCCTCCTCTCCAATAACCGCAACACGTACTTCCTTAACATCATAGATGAGTTCTCCCGCTTCCCGTTTGCCGTCCCCTGCCCCGATATGACCACCCCCACTGTCATTAAAGCCCTGCATAGTGTCTTCACCCTGTTTGGTTTCCCCAGTTATGTCCACAGCGTTTATGAGCGATGAACTGTGTCAGTACCTGCTCAGTAAGGGCATCGCCTCGAGCAGGACTACCAGTTATAACCCCAGGCAAAACGGGCAGGTGGAGAGGGAGAACGCGACGGTCTGGAAGACCGTCCTAATGACCCCAGTTTCTCACTGGCAGGAGGTCTTCCCCGATGCGCTCCACGCTATTAGGTCCCTCCTTTGCACAGCCACAAACTAGACTCCTCATGACCACTTGTTTGTTTTCCCTAGGGGAGCTACCTCAGGGGCCTTGCTTCCACCTTGGCTGATGACACCGGGTCCAGTCCTCCTCCGAAAACATGTTCGGAGCCATAAGACCGACCCCCTGGTAGAGAGGGTCCAGCTCCTGCACTCCAACCCACACTATGCGTACGTCGAACACCCCAATTGCCAGCAAGATACCGTCTCCCTCCGGGACCTGGCGCCCGCAGGCTCCACCACCACTACCACTACTGCATCCCCCACACTATGTCCCATCCAACCTCCCATGTTCAGCACCCCCATCCCTATATGGTTCCCGCGCTCCCTCCCACCCGCCGCACCGGTCCACAGGAATGAAACTCCGGAAGAATCGATCCCGGAGTCCACGCCTGTGCCTGCTCCGGACCCATTTCCACAGCCACCTGAAGCAGCTGCAACGCCAGTGCTTCGGCGGTCGCAACGTACGATCCGGGCACCGGACCGACTGAATCTATGAGCCCGTCACCCCTGCCAGACTTCATTCTTTAAACAGGGGGTGAATGTGGTGAATGTATAATTACTGATAATTCACCAGTGCACTATATTATGTTATATTCTGTTATTAACCCTGTGGGCTCCACCTATGGGCCATTGTGTGGCTTCACCCACAGGGGGATATGTTGGGGCATGGAACGGGCTCCGCCCATGGCTCCACCCACTTTAGAGGAAGTATAAGAGCAGCAGACCTGCGGGGCTGCCTTCAGTATTGTATCGGTCGCAGGCAGGCACAGTTCTAAGCTGATTAAAACCACGGTTTACTTCTCCACGTGTCTTCGAGTGAATTGATGGTTGCATCAGTCAGAAGAGGAGGAAAGATTTGCTGCACTCTGCCAGGGTAAAAGCATCATGTACATAGAACATAGAACATAGAAAATACAGCACAGAACAGGCCCTTCGGCCCACGATGTTGTGCCGAACCTTTGTCCTAGATTAATCATAGATTATCATTGAATTTACAGTGCAGAAGGAGGCCATTCGGCCCTTTGAGTCTGCACCGGCTCCTGGAAAGAGCACCCAACCCAAACTCAACACCTCCACCCAACACCAAGGGCAATTTGGACATTAAGGGCAATTTATCATTGGCCAATTCACCTAACCTGCACATCTTTGGACTGTGGGTGGAAACCGGAGCACCCGGAGGAAACCCACGCAGACACGGGGAGGACGTGCAGACTCCGCACAGACAGTGACCCAAGCCGGAATCGAACCTGGGACCCTGGAGCTATGAAGCATTGTGCTATCCACAATGCTACCGTGCTGCCCTTAAGAACAAATAAATCTACACTATATCATTTTACCGTAATCCATGTACCTATCCAATAGCTGCTTGAAGGTCCCTAATGTTTCCGACTCAACTACTTCCACAGGCAGTGCATTCCATGCCCCCACTACTCTCTGGGTAAAGAACCTACCTCTGATATCGCTCCTATATCTTCCACCATTCACCTTCAATTTATGTCCCCTTGTAATGGTTTGTTCCACCCGGGGAAAAAGTCTCTGACTGTCTACTCTATCTATTCCCCTGATCATCTTATAAACCTCTATCAAGTCGCCCCTCACCCTTCTCCGTTCTAATGAGAAAAGGCCTAGCACCCTCAACCTTTCCTCGTAAGACCTACTCTCCATTCCAGGCAGCATCCTGATAAATCTTCTTTGCACCTTTTCCAAAGCTTCCACATCCTTCATAAAATGAGGCGACCAGAACTGTACACAGTACTCCAAATGTGGCCTTACCAAAGTTTTGTACAGCTGCATCATCACCTCACGGCTCTTAAATTCAATCCCTCTGTTAATGAACGCGAGCACACCATAGGCCTTCTTCACAGCTCTATCCACTTGAGTGGCAACTTTCAAAGATGTATGAACATAGACCCCAAGATCTCTCTGCTCCTTCACATTGCCAAGAACTCTACCGTTAACCCTGTATTCCGCATTCATATTTGTCCGTCCAAAATGGACAACCTCACACTTTTCAGGGTTAAACTCCATCTGCCACTTCTCAGCCCAGCTCTGCATCCTATCTATGTCTCTTTGCAGCCGACAACAGCCCTCCTCACTATCCGCAACTCCACCAATCTTCGTATCGTCTGCAAATTTACTGACCCACCCTTCAACTCCCTCATCCAAGTCATTAATGAATATCACAAACAGCAGGGGACCCAGAACTGATCCCTGCGGTACGCCACTGGTAACTGGGATCCAGGCTGAATATTTACCATCCACCACCACTCTCTGACTTCTATCGGTTAGCCAGTTCGTTATCCAACTGGCCAAATTTCCCACTATCCCATGCCTCCTTACTTTCTGCATAAGCCTACCATGGGGAACCTTATCAAATGCCTTACTAAAATCCATGTACACTACATCCACTGCTTTACCTTCATCCACATGCTTGGTCACCTCCTCAAAGAATTCAATAAGACTTGTAAGGCAAGACCTACCCCTCACAAATCCGTGCTGACTATCCCTAATCAAGCAGTGTCTTTCCAGATGCTCAGAAATCCTATCCTTCAGTACCCTTTCCATTACTTTGCCTACCACCGAAGTAAGACTAACTGGCCTGTAATTCCCAGGGTTATCCCTAGTCCCTTTTTTGAACAGGGGCACGACATTCGCCACTCTCCAATCCCCTGGTACCACCCCTGTTGACAGTGAGGACGAAAAGATCATTGCCAACGGCTCTGCAATTTCATCTCTTGCTTCCCATAGAATCCTTGGATATATCCCGTCAGGCCCGGGGGACTTGTCTATCCTCAAGTTTTTCAAAATGCCCAACACATCTTCCTTCCGAACAAGTACTGAGCACCGCAAGCTGAACTCGTGAGGGCATTAGGCAATCTAAGCGTGCACAGGGATGTTGGACAGGAGTTTGTGTGGCTGCACTCACCAGCAGATAGGACATCTTTGCTGAATATGTTTCAGCCACTTAATGCTCTTAATCGTCTATCAATTGCAGGATACCATACTTGTTAATCACTTACTGGGGAGGGCTCAGCAACTGCATTGACATGCATGCTTCTGGACTTCTTATTCAACCATTGCGATAACAATCAATCCTTATGTTTCTGCAAGACAAGAATGCACGCAAAAAGCGGAGTGGTCCCAGACCGAAGGCAGAACTCACCCCGTATGAGGAGCAGGCAGCCAAGATAGCCAGAGAGAAGCAGCCTGTGCTGAAGGCAAGATAGGACTCCCCCAGAAAGCCAGCGAGGGTGTGTCCAGTCTGCAGTTGTCAGCTACTACCACAGAGTAACACATTGCTTTAACTAAGGAGTCTGCTTCAGAAACCACTAAACTTCTCTTTCTCTATTCCAGTTACCAGCAGGAAAAGTGGAAGGCCAAGAAGCCAAATCTGCCTCCGCATCATGTCCATCCCCGCCTCAGAAGACACCAAGGATGCACTGTTACAGAGTTCAACTGCACCCTCCACCAGCTTGCATGTAGTTGGGTGCACTTTCTGGAGTAGGCTCGGAGTCACAATTTGGTGAGCACATCATTGACACAGGTCCAAACTGGCAGAGGAAGTGACAGCCGAGGACTTGGTGGACTGTTCAGCTCCACGCAGACTCAGCCCTGAAAGACATATTGAAGATGCGGAGGCAGGCAGGGGAGCATCAGGAAGAGATATTAGAGACTGTTTGCAGACTGGATTGAAGGCTGGAAGGGTACGTCTATGTTCAGTCTGCTGTCGTGGCACAGGTGTGCGAGCACTTGGCTGTCTCCATAGAAAGGCTGGTGGCTGACTTGGAGACCCAGGACCAACAGAATGCAAAGTGGCTGCCAGATATATGCTTGGCCTTCACTCTAATCATGGTTGCAGTGCGAGGCAAGGCGGGAGCAGGGCACCCAAACCTCCCCCCAGGTTCCCATTCTCCTCACGGAGTCAGGGAGGTGCAATGGGGCACTCTTGAGAAAGACCAGCTTGGCAGCTTGTGTCACTCAAGGGTTTCCTGGCACTCCACCTTCCCTCTGCCAATGACCCCATCACCTCCAACAAATCAGGCCACGGAGGGTGCACTTGCACCTGTGCAGGAGACCCTTCATAGGCCAGGGTCCTCTAGACCTTTAGCCTCCAGGGGATGCCCGCCAAAATCCTTACAGTCAACAGGGCATAGCAGTCAGCAGGCTGCCTCCACTTCACCTGCAGGCGTTTGGGGCTGCACCGAGATGTAACAGTAGGTAAAGAAAGATTAAGAAGTTTTGAATTCACACAGGTGACACGTGTGTACAACCATTGTACATCGTTTTGGCACTTGTAAATATACTTTTTACTTGCACTATTTGGAAGTTTCCTGGATTCCATCTTGCTGCTAGTTACTTCAGTGGTCACCAGCATTTAAAGCTTTGGAATTTGGCGCCCCATCAGAGTCCGATAATGAACTCCTGTAGATTCATTTCTCACACATTATCACTGTTATATTGCTTTGTGTAATACATATATTACTGGCGATTCGTCTTGCATCAGGTGCAGCGTTTAAATCACTAGCTTCCAGATAGAGTTGAAATAGTTGTTTAAACAACTTCTAATTTAAATTCAGATTACCAGTGATCTTTAGCTGTCTGTTTTTGTCGAGGATTCCGAAGTTGTGATGACTTCGCCAGTCGAATAGTTGATTCTGTTTTTTTCTCCTTTTTTGTTCAAATTTTCGTTACTAGTCTTTCTTAAAAGCCTAATTTATCCTGGTACCATGTTATATTACTTTGTGTAATACATATATTACTCTTTTGAACCAGCCGAGCTGTTAAAATGAGCATTAGTCTTCTTGTAAAGATAAACTAATTTATTGAGGAATATAAATAAATATTGAATTCTTTTTACTTCATACTCAACTAGTAAAACAAAGAAACAACTGTAGAGATAGTTAATTAAATTATACAATACAACGCTTTGATAACTAATAACTTCTCTCTCCAGCTTTCCGATGTCTGTTTTCTCTGCACTCCTGATACACACTCCTTCAGAAAGAGCGGGCAAGCTATTAATATAGGTCCTGACAGTGTGACATCTAGTGTTCAATTTCCTGTACTAGCATTACACATATTGATCATGTATATTGACATACAGAGATCACTGCAGTCACCATTGTGATAACTCAATAATCCCACTCTTGTATAAGTAAGCACTGGCCATCATTTCTGAGTGTGCAGGCTGGGCACACATCAAGCAAGACATGACTTGCATCTCACCATGTTCTGACCTCTGAAAATCCGTTCAGCGAGGTCATTAAAGCTCCTGTTGCTGTTGCCCTTAAGTTAGATGAGGGTGGATGCCAGGAGCAGGAGTACTCAAGGGGAGTTAAACCTGTTCTGTGAGTGGCAAAGAGCACTGTGTGCGCAGTTTCAGGGCTGGGAGAGTAAAGCTGCACTCTCTTTTTAACAGTAGAAAATCAGAAGCTGCCCTACATGTCTGGAGGAAGCTGTGGTGGGCACGACCAATCGTTAATGGCCTTCCTTGGCAGTTTGTCATTTTGAATTAACATGCAGGTGAAGGTCTACCAGTCATAACCCTGCAATGGCCTCTGCCTGTGGCTCAGCCACACCCTGGTCCTCGTCCGCTCCATCTCCTTCACCGTCCTCATTGTCGGAGAAGACATCTTGGTCCTCCATGTCGCACTAAGCCAAGACATTCCCCCCTTTGTAGTACTAGGCTGTGAACGTGCAGCAGACAATGATGATCTGTGACACTCTCCGTGGTGAGTATTGGAACGTCCCACCTAAACAGTCCAAACATCTGAACCTCCTCATTAGGAGGCCTATAGTTTGGATCTTGTGGAGGTATGTGTGGCACTGTAGCTCTCCTCAGCGACACTCTGGTGGATGGTGAACTGGTGTCATTGGCCTTGTCTTCTGTCCCCAAGGAGCCAGCACTGTAAACGCTGAGAACATTCAAAAAGCTATGGCATCTGGGAATGGTTCGGAAGATAGGCATTGTGGGAGCTCCCTGGGAACTGAGCACAAATATGCAGGATAAAAGCAAATTACTGCGGATGCTGGAATCTGAAACCAAAAGAGAAAATGCTGGAAAATCTCAACAGGTCTGGCAGCATCTGTAGAGAGAGAAAAGAGCTAACGTTTCGAGTCCAGATGACCCTTAACCAAAGCAGGATTTGTCTTGTGTGATCACAAATCAGCTGCACACTCAAAGAATGAAATCCTTTCCTTTGCCATGGAGCTCTTAAGGCCACATGTGTGCTGTCAATAGCCATTTGCACTTACAGGAAACTTGGGATTTTGGCAAATTCCTACACTTACAGCCTGACTTTCAGAATCCAGTTGGAATTTGACAAATTGATGTGCTCTCCTGAAGAGAACAACCACCACCTTCTATATGCACTGATTGACTGAGAGATGCCACACACACCCCAGTGGAGCCCTGGTAGGAGCCACTGGCAAAAAGGTTTAGGTGGCGGTGACTATTAATGCCACCAGCATGGGATCATCTCCAAGTCCTTGAGGTCACGGGGGATGCGATGGCGTAGTGATATTGTCAATGGACTAGTAAACCAGAGACCCAGAGTAATGCTCTGGGGACCCAGGATCAAATCCCGCCACTGCAGATGGTGAAAATTGAATGCAATAAAAGTCTGGAATTAAAAGTCGAAGGATGACCGTGGAACTATTATAGATTATCATAAAAACACACCTGGTTCACTCAAGTCCTTCAGAGAAGGGAATCTGCCATCCTTACCTGGTATGGCCTACATGTGACTCCAGATACACAGCAATGTGGTTGACTCTTAACCTCTCATCAGTGGCAATTAGGGATGGGCAATTAATGCTGGCCCAGCCTGCGACGCCGACAGTCCATGAATGAATTTTTAAAAACATGTCATCGTGGAGAGCTGGCAGATGTGAGCAACCACATTGCAGGGTATTCTAAGGCATCTCCGGCATTGTCTTTCGCTCATTTCTAAATGAGAGCACCGTGTGATCGGACCGATGCTCAATATTGCAGTGGACACTGTTTTCCCACATCCTAATCCTTTTGAGGCCCCCTTACCTTTTGTTGCTCAGACCCTTGCCCTCCCTGGTCCTGTGTTAACCTTTTAAAAAAAATTTAGAGTACCCAATTCATTTTTTTCCGATTAAGGGGCAATTTAGCGTGGCCAATCCACCTAGCTTGGACATCTTTGGGTTGTGGGGGCGAAACCCACGCAAACACGGGGAGAATGTGCAAACTCCACACAGACAGTGACCCAGAGCCGGGATCGAACCTGGAACCTTGGCGCCGTGAGGCAGCAGGGCTAACCCACTGTGCCACCGTGCTGCCCGTCCTGTGTTAACCTGTGATGGGCCCTTCTCCTCCTTATCTGGATGAGAGCCAGTAGAAAGGCAGGGTTGCCTGGAGCCTGCATCATCGACACCTCAGTTAATCTGAATGAAATGCAGTAATAAATTTGGTGAACAGACTCTTTATAGGTTTGGCTCCATCTCAGAGCCACCAACCCAGTGCTAAGCCCTGTGCCTGGCTTCCATCAGATATGGCATTGTAGCCATCTGGGATGGCCACTTACAAAGAAACATGGACTCAAGGGAAATATGGCCAAGACAAGATTCAAGCAGGCTCAGAGCCTAAATGTATATTTGTAAGAAGAGAAACAGACCGTATCGAAACCCCCAGCTGATTTGCACTCTAATGACCCATTTCCCTAAGACAAAGGACTGGTACTCGGGTCTCCGATACAATTCCTGACACATCAGCGCCACTCCCTTTACTCAGGAAGCATAAACAGCAAGGTCAATGACTGCTAAGGCCACGACCAGCCATCAAGGTACCCGCCCCTTTATTGGGTCAGATCGAAGGCAGTGATCGAAGTCTGCCGAATTATTGGGACCAAACCTAAGGACCGCCCAAAAGAGCGCGAACCCCTCCCCCCCCCGAGGATAAAGAGAGACACTGCCATGTGCTCGATCTCTTTTGGACCTGGCGCTATGGCAATGTCTATCTCCAACTGTAGCACCACGACAAGAAGCAAGCCCAAGTTCAACGCTCGATACCAGACGGATGAGCCTAATTGAACCACAGTTACTTCTCCAGACCCAGCAGATCAGATTCGAACAAAGGCCACTGTTCCTCTAACCTAAGCCGGGTGCCTGAAGTTAAGTATAGGTTGTCATAGTGTTAGGTGTAATTTAGCTTGTAGTGTTTATGTTGCATGTATAAATTAATCTTGTGTGTAAATAAAGTATTATTGAACTTGAACTAACTAACTGGTTGTTGGGTCTTTGTTCGATATCTGGTTGAACCTTGTGGTGGTATCATTTGATACCTGGCGACTCTGAAAACAGTATAATATCAATATCTCGACAAAAGAAGGGCAACCTTATTGACTGTCATATTTATATCGAGTAAATATAGCAACAGCATCCCCACCCCACTCCTTCCAGCTGAACGACATCCTGGAGGAACAGAGATCGGTGTTTCTCCTGTTCATACATGACTGCACATGGAGACATTGCTCTTTGATCAGGATGATGACAGCCTTGTGCGATAAGACTTCCTCTGACACTATTCAACTTGTATCCACTACCCTTGGGACCATTGCCTTGGCAGCATAGAAAGACTAACCACATGATCCCTGTCAGCCATGACCATTGTTATGGGCCAGGGTTTAGAGAACCCCAAAGTGTATCATGGAGTTCACCTGACCCACAACTTTTAATAGATTGTGGTATGGGGAGCACACGCCCCACTCCACAGGTGTAGAAATGGAAAAGTATTTTTTAAAGCAAAACAATGTTTATTCTATGAACTCAAGTTAACTTTTTTAAAACATACAGTGAACATCTTAGCAACCATTAATTTAATTACAACCCCCAAAGAATATAACACTACGTAATCCTTAAGCTGTCCTTTTAACATCCATAAGACTTAAAAAATAACTTTTAACAGAAGCACATCAGGTTAAAGTCACTACTGAGAGCAGTTATTAGTTTTAAATCACCAAAGGATCGATTTACAGTTTTTAGATCACAGAGAGAGAGAGAGAGACTAATACCCCTTCTGGCTGTGACTGTAGCTATCCAGCTCTGGAAATGAAACTAAAACACACCCTGCAGCAAACAGCTCAAAATGAAAGTAAAAAGTTAACAGACAGCCCAGCTCCACCCACTCTCTGACATCACTGCAGTAATAAACACCCATTTCTTAAAGGTACTCTCACTACAGATACTTATATACACACTCATTTAAAAACACCCATTTCTTAAAGGTACTCTCACATGACACCTCCCCTCAAGAAAAAAAAATAAACCATCAACTTCAAGATGGTTTCATTTTTCACCTTTTCACTATCCTTTAAGAAATGCACACAGTAAATATACTTTTTGTTTAAAGAAAAAACAACACACGCAAACTGATAGAATAATATAGTCCATTTTTTGTTTTTCCTCCAACTGGAATCCTTCTCGCTTTACAGTCTCTTTGAACAAGAAGGTCTCTGCATGATCCGTCCATTTCTCTATGCCTCAGCATTTCCCTTTAAAGTCAGATACGTTAGTTCAATCTGATCACAGAGTCCCTTGTAATTCTCCAACACAGGAGCATTAGTTATCACAGCTTTCAGACAGTCAAATATTAAGGTAGATAAGTCCACAGGCCTGATGGGATCTACCCCAGAATACTGAAGGAGGCTGGAGAGGAAATTGCTGAGGCCTTGATAGAAATCTTTGGATCCTCGCTGTCTTCAGGGGATGTCCCGGAGGACTGGAGAATAGCCAATGTTGTTCCTCTGTTTAAGAAGGGTAGCAAGGATAATCCAGGGAACTACAGGCCGGTGAGCCTTACGTCAGTGGTAGGGAAATTACTGGAGAGAATTCTTCGAGACAGGATCTACTCCCATTTGGAAGCAAATGGACGTATTAGTGAGAGGCAGCATGGTTTTGTGAAGGGGAGGTCGTGTCTCACTAATTTGATAGAGTTTTTCGAAGAGGTCACAAAGATTATTGATGCAGGTAGGGCAGTGGATATTGTCTATGTGGACTTCAGTAAGGCCTTTGACAAGGTCCCTCATGGTAGACTAGTACAAAAGGTGAAGTCACACGGGATCAGGGGTGAGCTGGCAAGGTGGATACAGAACTGGCTAGGTAATGGAAGGCAGAGAATAGCAATGGAAGGATGCTTTTCTAATTGGAGGGCTGTGACTAGTGGTGTTCCGCAGGGATCAGTGCTGGGACCTTTGCTGTTTGTAGTATATATAAATGATTTGGAGGAAAATGTAACTGGTCTGATTAGTAAGTTTGCAGACGACACAAAGGTTGGTGGAATTGCGGATAGCGATGAGGACTGTCAGAGGATCCAGCAGGATTTAGATTGTTTGGAGACTTGGGCGGAGAGATGGCAGATGGAGTTTAATCCGGACAAATGTGAGGTCAGGCATTTTGGAAGGTCTAATGCAGGTAGGGAATATACAGTGAATGGTAGAACCCTCGAGGGTATTGAAAGTCAGAGAGATCTAGGTGTACAGGTCCACAGGTCACTGAAAGGGGCAACACAGGTGGAGAAGGTAGTCAAGAGGCCATATGGCATGCTTGCCTTCATTGGCCGGGGCATTGAGTATAAGAATTGGCAAGTCATGTTGCAGCTGTATAGAACCTTAGTTAGGCCACACTTGGATTATAGCGTTCAATTCTGGTCGCCACACTACCAGAAGGATGTGGCGGCTTTAGAGAGAGTGCAGAAGAGAGTTACCAGAATGTTGCCTGGTATGGAGGGCATTAGCTATGAGGAGCGGTTGAATAAACTCGGTTTGTTAGTGGATAGTGGAGTTCGATATGTGATGGTGAGCAGTAGGCTGCAGGGGGTGCGGGTGGTATTGGTAAATGTATATGCTCCGAATTGGGATGATGCCGGATTTATGAAGCACATGCTGGGTCGGATTCCGGACCTGGAGTAGGAAGCTTGATAATGGGTGGGGGGGGGGGGGGGGGGGGGGGGGGGGGGGGGGGTGGATTTCAACACGGTGCTGGACCCAGCATTTGATCGCTCTCGGTCCAGGACGGGTAAGAGGCCGGCTGCGGCCAAGGTGCTTAGGGGATTTATGGACGAGATGGGAGGGGTGGACCCATGGAGGTTTGTCAGGCCCCAGGCCAGGGAATTTTCATTCTTTTCCCACGTCCATAGAGCCTACTCCCGGATAAACTTTTTTATTCTGAGCAGGGCGTTAATCCCTGCAGTGGAAAAGTGGAGGGAACGGAGTACTCGGCCATAGCCGTCTCAGACCACGCCCCACACTGGGTGGAGCTGGAGTTGGGGGAGGAGAGGGACCAGCGCCGGTTGTGGCACCTGGGTGTGGGACTGTTGCCGGATGAGGAGGTGTGTGGGCGGGTGCGGGGGTGCATTGAAAGATATTTGGAGGCCAACGACAACGGGGTGGTGCAGGTGGGGGTAGTCTGGGAAGCGCTGAAGGCGGTGGTTAGGGGAGAGCTAATCTCCATTAGGGTCCACAGGGAGAGGATAGAGGGGAGGGAGAGGGAGAGGTTGGTGGGGGGAGACTTTAAAGGTGGACAGGAGATATGCAGAGGCCCCCGAGGAGGGGCTACTCAGGGAGCGACAGAATCTCCAGACGGCGTTCGACCTGTTGACCACAGGGAAGGCAGAGGCACAGTGGAGGAAAGCGAAGGGGGCGATGTACGAGTATGGGGAGAAGGCGAGTCAGATGCTAGTACACCAGCTTCGTAAGAGGGAGGCAGCGAGGGAGATAGGTGGAATTAAGGGTAGAGGGGGGAATACGGTGCGGAGTGCGGTGAGAATAAATGAGGTATTTAGGGACTTTTATGGGGATTTGTACAGATCTGAGCCCCCAGCGGGGGAAGAGGGTTTGCGACGATTCTTGGATCAGCTGAGGTTCCCGAGGGTGGAGGAGCAGGAGGTGGCTGGTTTAGGGGCGCCAATAGGGCTGGAGGAGCTGGTTAAAGGATTGGGGAGCATGCAGGCGGGGAAGGCCCCGGGGCCGGACGGGTTCCCCGTCGAGTTTTATAGGAAGCACGGGGATCTGCTAGGCCCGTTGCTAGTGAGGACTTTCAATAAGGCTAGGGAGGGGGGGACCTTGCCCCCGACAATGTCCGGGGCGCTGATCTCTCTGATCCTGAAGCGGGACAAGGACCCACTGCAGTGTGGGTCGTATAGACCGATCTTCCTCCTTAATGTGGATGCTAAGTTGCTGGCAAAAGTGCTGGCTACGAGAATTGAGAACTGTGTCCCGGGGGTGATTCATGAGGACCAGACGGGGTTCGTAAAGGACAGGCAGCTAAATACTAACGTGCGGAGGCTCCTCAACGTGATTATGATGCCCTCGGTGGAGGGAGAAGCGGAGGTAGTGGCAGCTATGGACGCGGAGAAGGCTTTCGACCGGGTGGAGTGGGAGTATCTTTGGGAAGTGTTGCGGAGGTTTGGGTTCGGGGAGGGGTTTATCGGCTGGGTCAGATTGCTATATTGAGCCCCGGTGGCAAGCGTGGCTACGAATCGGCGGAGGTCGGAGTACTTTCGGCTGTACCGAGGGACGAGGCAGGGGTGCCCCCTGTCCCCCTTGCTGTTTGCACTGGTAATTGAGCCCTTGGCCATGGCACTAAGGGAGTCCAGGAAATGGAGGGGACTGGTCCGTGGGGGAGAGGAACATCGAGTGTCGCTATATGCGGACGACCTGTTGCTGTATGTGGCAGACCCAGTGGAGGGGATGGCGGAGGTCATGCAAATCCTAAGGGAGTTTGGGGACTTCTCGGGGTATAAGTTGAATGTCGGGAAAAGTGAGCTCTTTGTGGTGCATCCAGGGGACCAGAGAAGGGGGATAGGCGACCTTCCGCTGAAAAGGGCTGAAAGGAGCTTTCGGTACTTAGGGATCCAGGTGGCTGGGAGTTGGGGGGCCCTGCACAAACTCAATTTGCCGCGGTTGATGGAGCAGATGGAGGAGGATTTTAAAAGATGGGATGTGCTGCCACTCTCGCTGGCGGGCAGGGTGATGTTGGTTAAAATGGTGGTCCTCCCGAGGTTTCTCTTTGTGTTCCAGTGCCTTCCCATTATGATTCCCAAGGCCTTTCTCAAACGGGTAAGCAGGAGCATCATGGGTTTTGTGTGGGCAGATAAGATCCCGAGAGTAAAGAGGGTGTTTCTGGAGTGGGGTAGGGACAGGGGGGTAATTTGTGCCGAATTTGTGCGGATACTATTGGGCAGCCAATGTGGCGATTATCCGTAAGTGGGTAATGGAGGGAGAGGGGGCGGCGTGGAAGAGGTTGGAGATGGCGTCCTGTGTGGGCACGAGCCTGAGGGCGCTGGTGACGGCACCGCTACCGTTCTCGCCGACAAGGTACACCACGAGTCCGATGGTGGCGGCAACGCTGAAGATTTGGGGGCAGTGGAGGCGACACAGGGGCGAGGTGGGAGCCTCGGTTGGGTCCCCGATTCGGGAGAATCATCGGTTTGTCCCGGGAAGGATGGATGGGGGATTTCGGAGCTGGCATCGCGCAGGGACTAGGAGAATAGGGGACCTGTTCATAGATGGGACGTTTGCGAGCCTAGGGGCGCTGGAGGAGAAGTTTGGGTTACCCCCGGGAAATGCTTTTAGGTATATGCAAGTGAGGACGTTTGTGAGACGGCAAGTGAGGGAATTCCCGTTGCTTCCGGCACGTGGGATTCAGGACAGGATGATTTCTGGTGTATGTGTTGCAGAAGGCAAGGTTTCGGCGATTTATCAGGAGCTGCAGGAAGAGGGGGAGGCCTCGGTGGAGGAGCTAAAGAGCAAGTGGGAGAAGGAGCTTGGGGAGGAGAAGGAGGAGGGTCTGTGGGCTGATGCCCTGAGTAGGGTTAATTCTTCCTCCTCTTGCGCCAGGCTCAGCATAATACAATTCAAGGTTGTTCACAGAGCGCATATGACAGGGGCGAGGATGAATAGGTTCTTTGGAGTGGAGGACAGGTGTGGGAGGTGCTCGGGGAGTCCGGCAAATCACGTCCACATGTTCTGGTCGTGCACGGCACTGGAGGGGTTTTGGAGGGGTCTTGCGAGGACTATGTCCAAGGTGGTGAAAGTCCAGGTCAAGCCGAGTTGGGGGTTGGCATTATTTGGGGTAACGGACGAGCCGGGAGTGCAGGAGGCGAAAGAGGCCGGTATCCTGGCCTTTGCGTCCCTGGTAGCCCGGCGGAGGATCTTGTTATTATGGAATGACGGAAAGCCCCCCAGTGTGGAAGCCTGGGTAAATGACATAGCAGAGTTCATTAAGCTGGAGAGGATAAAGTTTGCCTTACGAGGGTCTGTGCAGGGGTTCTTCAGGCGGTGGCAACCGTTCCTAGACTATCTTGCGGAGCGTTAGAAGGAGGTCAGCAGCAGCAGCAGCAACCCTAGGGTGGGGGTTTCTGTTGGGCGGGGGGGAGGCTTCCCTATGAGTACCTTTAAATGTCATATGGGGGGGCTACTGTACATAGGGAAACCCAATGTAAATGTATTGTACAATGTACAATGTTTAATTGTTGTGTTTGCGTTTCTTTTTTCTTCTGTTATTGGGGGGGGGGAGGGTTTTGTCAAAAATTTTGTTGGAAAACTTGAATAAACATATTTTTTAAAAAAAGAATAAACTCGGTTTGTTCTCACTGGAACGACGGAGGTTGAGGGGTGACCTGATAGAGGTCTACAAAATTATGAGGGGCATAGACAGAGTGGATAATCAGAGGCTTTTCCCCAGGGTAGAGGGGTCAATTACTAGGGGGCATAGGTTTAAGGTGCGAGGGGCAAGGTTTAGAGTAGATGTACGAGGCAAGTTTTTTTACACAGAGGGTAGTGGGTGCCTGGAACCCACTGCTGGAGGAGGTGGTGGAAGCAGGGACGATAGTGACATTTAAGGGGCATCTTGACAAATACATGAATAGGATGGGATTAGAGGGATACGGACCCAGGAAGTGTACAAGATTGTAGTTTAGTCGGGCAGCATGGTCGGCACGGGCTTGGAGGACCGAAGGGCCTGTTCCTGTGCTATACTTTTCTTTGTTGTTTGTTCTAAATGCCTGTTGAAAGTCCGCTGTCCACTGAAATTTTCGACGTTTTGTGCATACCGCACAATTGGGTAATCCTGAAACAACTTTGTTAGTTAACCGTTGAAATGTGACTGGGGTGTTTTTCATGCTAAATGGCATAACTTTGAATTGGTATATACCATCTGGAGTCACAAAAGCTGAAATCTCCTTCGCCCTTTCGGATAAAGGGACCTGCCAGTAACCTTTAGGTAAATCATAGAATCCTGACAGTGCAGCAGGAGGCTAATCAGCTCATCGAGTCGGCACTGAACCTCTGAAAGAGCACCCTACCTAGGTCCACTCCCCCACTCTATTCCAGTAACCCCACCTAACCTTTTAGAAACTAAGAGACAATTTAAATTTAGCATGGCCAACCCACTTAACCTGCACATGTTTGGACTGTGGGAGGAAATCGGAGCACCAGGAGGAAACACACACAGACACGGGGAGAATGTACAAACTCCACACAGAGTTTGGAAATAAAAGCTGATTGTCCCACTTTCTCAATGCAATCCTCCAAACGTGGGATAGGATACGAGTCCGTTCTTGTAACTGCATTAACCTTTCTATCATCCACACACAACCGTTGGGTACTGTCTGGTTTAGGTACCATCACTATGGGTGAGCTCCATTGGCTGCAACCACTTCAATTACGCCATTTTTAAGCATACTCTCAATCTCTTTGTTAACCTGTGCCAATTTTAAAGGGTTAAGTCTGTATGGATGTTGTTTGATTGGAACAGTATTTCCCACATCTGCATCATGTATAGCCATTTTAGTACTTCCCAATTTATCTCTACAAACTTGCCCATGTGATATCAATAACTCTTTCAGGTCAGTTTGTTTTTCCTCTGGAAGGTAACTCAACAATTTATCCCAGTTTTTAAGAACATCCTCGTTTTCCAATTTAATTTGAGGCATGTCAAATTTACAGTCATCTGGATTTGGTTCGTCACTTTGAGTTAGAATCATTAAAACCGCCTCCTTTTTCTCCCCTTCCCTTTCAAAGTACCTTTTATGCACATTCACATGACACACTCGGTGAGTTTTCCTTCTATCTGGTGTTTTTACCACATAATTCACCTCACTTAATTTCCATTCAATCTGATAAGGTCCACAAAACCTCGCTTTTAAAGGCTCACCTACCACTGGTAACAATACTAAAACTTTATCTCCACTGGCAAAACTACGAATTTTGGATTTCTTGTCCGTGACCTGTTTCATCACATTTTGTGCAACTTTCAAATGTTGTCTAGCCAATTCACCTGCTCTATTTAATCATTCCCTAAAATTTGACACGTAATCCAATAATGTAAGTTCCAATTTCTCACTCACCAATTTTTCCTTAATCAATTTAAGTGGTCCTCTTACCTCATGCCCAAAAATTAGTTCAAAAGGGCTGAATTTGGTTAACTCATTAGGTGCATCCCTAATTGCAGACAGTACGAATAGAATTCTTTTATCCCAATCCTCTGGCTAATCTTGACAAGAATCCCTCAACATTGTCTTTAATGTCTGATGCCACCTTTCTAACGCTCCCTGCGATTCTGGATGGTACGCAATTGATTTAAATTGTTTTATTCCTAAACTATCCATAACTTCTTTGAATAACCTCGAGGTAAAATTTGATCCTTGATCCGACTGTATTTCTGTGGGTAGTCCATATCTAGTAAAGAATTTAAATAATTCCTCCACAATCTTTTTAGCTATAATATTACGTACTGGAATGGCCTCTGGAAACCTAGTAGACACATCCATTATAGTCAAAAGATATTGATTCCCACTTTTTGTTTCAGGAAGCGGTCCTACACAATCAATTAGGACCCTTGTAAAAGGTTCCTCAAATGCTGGAATGGGTATTAAGGGCGCTGGTTTTATCACAGTTTGAGGTTTCCCTATCACTTGATATGTGTGACATGATTGACAAAATTTAACTACATCTTTATGCAGTCCAGGCCAATAAAAATGTTTTTGGATTTTAGCTTGAGTTTTCCTTATTCCCAAATGACCTCCCACTGGTTCCTCTTGTGCAACTCGCAACACCTCCTTTCTATATCCTACCGACAATACTACTTGATGAACTTCTGCCCACTTTTCATCCACCTGCATATGTAAAGGTCTCCATTTTCTCATCAAGACAGTACTTTTACGGTAATAACACTTCGGTATACACTCAGATTCCTCTTCCGTGTATGCTTTCCAATACAGCTAGTGATTCGAAACAAACCTGTTGGACTTTAACCTGGTGTTGCAAGACTTCTTACTATGTTAAAATGAGGCTTATCAGGTGTTTGTAAAAGATCTTATCGCATATTGGAACATCACTACCTCAACCAACACCACTAGATTATCTTGTTGGCTTGGTTATCTGGATTACATAGTTATTTATCTCATTGCTGCTGGTGGAGCTTTATCTATGTCAACTAGTTCTTATGTTTGCCCAAAACAGAATTACACTTAAGAATGTTGCCTGAGACATCCATGTAGTGTCCTGAGAACTTAAAAGTTCAATAAATATAGATACATACAGGTTCCAATTATTTTATGTATATATATATATACACAGCTTCTAGTAGATAGGTAGATATATAGCTTTCAGTTAAGTATATTGTATAGATGCAGATTCTAGTTTTATGGTTCCAGTATTACGGTAGCACAGTGGTTAGCACTGTTGCTTCATAGCGCCAGGGACCCGGGTTTGATTCCCGCTTGGGTCACTGTCTGTGCAGAGTCGGCACGTTCTCCTCATGTCTGCGTGGGTTTCCTCCGGGTGCTCCGGTTTCCTCCCACAAGTCCTGAAAGACGTGCTTGTTAGGTGAATTGGATATTCTGATTTTGTCCTCTGTGTACCCAAACAGGCACCGGAGTGTGACAACTGGGGTTCTTTTTACAGCAACTTCATTGCAGTTTTAATGCAAGCGTACTTGTGACACTAATAAAGATTATTATTATTATATTCTATAAAGAAAAATACAGGTTCCAGTTAATATTTTTTTTTAATATTTTTATTCTCCTCCTTTTTCACATTTTTCCCAAATTTACACCCAACAATAAACAATAATCAGTAACGAATGTAATGTCAATCCCCATATCAATAACAACAATCCCATCCTCCCACCAAACCCCCAAACATTAGCCCACATGTTAACATAAACAAATGACAAAAAGGAATCAGGAATCATCCATAGTCACCATTAACACACACCGTCCCCCTCCCTCCAATCCTCCCACCCACCCCCCCAACTAATGTTCGATGTAATCCAATTCTCGAAAGTGCATAATGAATAATGCCCATGAGTTGTAGAACCCCTCCATTCTTCCCCTCAGTTCAAATTTGACCTTCTCAAGTGTCAAGAATTCCAGCAGGTCCCCCCGCCAGGGCACAGGGTGGAGAGATTGATCTCCACCCTAACAGGATCCGCCTTCGAGCGATCAATGAGGCGAATGCTACAACATCTGCCTCTGCACCAGTTTCCAACCCCCCGCTGGCCCGACACCCCGAATATGGCCTCCCGGGGGCCCGGGTCCAGTTTCACGTGCACCACTTTAGAGGTTACCCTAACAACCTCCTTCCAGTAATCCTCCAGCTTTGGACAGGACCAAAACATATGACCGTGGTTTGCCCCCCCCCCCCACAATGGTTCATCCTGGCCCTTGTAAGGTTCGCTCGAAACACCACCTTCAGCGGTATCAGCCCCAACCTCGCGCACGACGTGGAGGCGTTCACCCTCCGGAGCACCTCACACCAGAACCCCTCCTCCATACCCTCTCCCAACTCTTCCTCCCATTTTGCCTTGATCCCTTCCAGTGGGGCCTTCTCCTCTTCCAAAATAGCCCCGTAAACCGCCGATACTACCCCCTTCTCCAGTCCCCCTGTCGTCAGCACCTCCTCCAGCAATGTGGAAACCGGCTCTACTGGGAAGCTCTGCATCTCCTTTCTGGCAAAGTCTCAAACCTGCATGTATCTAAATATTTCCCCCTGCTCCAGCCCGTACTTCGCTCCCAGCTCCTTCAATCTTGCAAACCGACTCCCAAGAAACAAATCTTTTAGTATCGTAATTCCTTTCTCCTCCCATCTCCGAAAATGTCCCCACTTCCCTGGCTCAAATCTATGGTTCCCCCGAATCGCCATTCCCCTTGACCCTGCCCCCAACCTGAAGTGCTGGCGAAACTGCCTCCAAATTCTCAACGAAGCTATTATTACCGGACTAACTAAGTATCTCCCCGGGGCCGTCGGGAGCGGCGCTGTTGCTAGCGCCTTCAATCCCAACCCCCTACACAAACTCTCAGGTTCCAGCTATTATATGTATACATATTGTCATAAAGGTCTACAGCACAGATAAAGTCCTTCGGCCCATCGCATCTGCACAGGTCAAAAACAACCACCTAACTATTCTAATCCCATTTTCCAGCATAACTTTGTATGCCCTGGGATCGCAAGTGCAGAGCTAAATACTTGTTAAATGTTAAGAGGGTCTCAGCTTCCACCACACTTTCTCGCACCACCCTCTGGGTGAAAAAGGTTTACCTCACATCCCCTCTAAATCTCCTCATAGTTTTAAACATCTCAATCATGTCTCCCCTCAACCTCTTCTGCTCCAAGGAAAACAAACCCAGCCTATCCAATCTCTCATCGTAACCTGAAATTCTCCAGCCCAGGCAACATCGTGGTAAATCTCCTCTGCATCGTTGCTAGTGCTATAATGTGGATTCCAGAACTGCACACACTACTCTAGCTGTGGCCTAACCAACGTTTAATAGAGTTCCAGCATAACCTCCCTGCTTTTAAACTCTATGCCTCGGTTATTAAAGGTAAGTATACCATAAGCCTCCTTAACCACTGTATCCACCTGCCCTGCTATCTTGAGCGACCGGTGTACATGCACACCAAGGTCCCTCTGATCCTCGGTGCTTCTCAGGATCCTGCTATTCATCAGGTATTCCCGTGCCTTGTTTGCCCTGCCCAAGTGCATCACCTCACACTTATCAGGATAGAATTCCATTTGCCATTGATCAGTCCATCTGACCAACTGGTCTATATCCTCCTGTAATCTAAGGCTATCCTCCTCACTATTTACCACCGCACCAATTTTTCTATCATCCGCAAAACTACTGACAACCCTCCTACAGGTACAAGTTACTATATATTTAGATCTATGCAAGTTTCAGATATCCTCTTCTTAGATAGTCCCTCGGGATCGCTTCCACTTCAGTGCATTGGATTCTGAGATGGCCGATACGTTCCATCGTCATCTGCAGACTCTGCCACATGGCAGGCGGGTGGTGCTTGAAGCATTGGGTAAGTGGGTAAATGGTAGGTTTGGTGCTCTCTCTGATGTCTTGACATCACCCCTGCACATTGTGGATGATGTCTCTTGATGTGTTTGGTGACTTCCCTGAGACGTCGTCTCCGTTTTGGTCAGTCACAAGTCAGAGACTCCGTTAAGCCGACAGGGATGTTTGACCTCTCCAGGGAAGCTTTGAGGAAGTGGTAATGGCGGCCGTCTGCTTCGAATGCAGTATATTGGCGGTCCGCCTTGCGGATGGGGGGCTGGTGGTAGGCAGACTTCAGGTCCACTGTAGAGAAGACCCGGTACTGTGCGGCTTCACAAGGCGGACCCGTTGGTCAAAAGGGTACAGCTGCTGCATGCGTTTGAGGGCCTTGGGGCAGTGGGGGAGGGGGAGTTCCATGAGGGGGCGCATGCAGTCGGGGTCGCATCCTAGAACTCCATTTTGCACAACATAGCCAAGGATGGCTAAGGGGTTGGTGCTGAACACGCACTTCTCCTTGTTATACGTGAGGCTCAGGAGTTTGGCTGTGTGGAGAAATTTGAAAAGGTTAGCGTCGTGGTCCTGCTGGTCGTGGCCGCAGATGGTGATGTTATCTAGGTATGGGAAGGTGGCCCGCAGTCCGTACCGGTCAACCATTTGGTCCATCTCCCGTTGGAAGACCGAGACCCCATTAGTGACGCCGAAAGGAACCCTAAGGAAGTCGTAAAGGCGGCCGTCTGCTTCGAACGCAGTGTATTGGCGGTCTGCCTTGCGGATGGGGAGCTGGTGGTAGGCAGATTTCTGGTCCACTGTAGAGAAGACCCGGTACTGTGCAATCTGATTGACCATATCAGATATGCGTGTGAGGGGGTACGCGTCGAGCTGCGTGTACCGATTGATGGTCTGACTGTAGTCAACAACCATCCTGTGTTTCTCCTCAGTCTTTACAACTACCACTTGGGCTCTCCAGGGGTGAGGTTTGCAAACAGGGAAGGTGGGTCGACCTTAAGGGTCGTGAGGCCGCATACGGTGAGGGGTGGTAGCGGTCCGCTGAATTTTAGAGTTAGACTTTGGAGGTTGCACTGGAAGTCCAGGCCGAATAACAAGGCAGCGCAGAGGTTGGGGAGGACGTAGAGCCGGAAGTTGCTGAACTCTACGCCCTGGACGGCGAGGGTGGCGGTGCAGTACCCCCGGATTTCCACAGAGTGGAATCCGGAGGCCATGGAGATTCTCTGGGTAATGTAGTGTCCGCGAGGGAGCAGCGCCTTACCATAGAGGGGTGGATAAAGCTCTCCGTGCTCCCGGAGTCGAGAAGGCAAGATGTCTTGTGCCCATCGACTTTCACCGTCGTCGTCGCGGTTGCGAGGTTGTGCGGCCGGGACTGCTCGAGCGTGATGGAGGCGAGCTGCGGCTAGTGTTGGTGGGCCCCGGGCTGGTCGGCGGCAGTGGCGGGCGATGAGCGGCCAGATGAGGTGCCCGACGAGCAGGGGTCTTGAGGCGCCAACCAAAATGATGCCGAAGATGGCGGCGCCCACATGGCGGGCGGCGTTAAAGATGGCGGCGCCCACAGGCCACGTGAGGTCTGATGGGGGGAAGATGGCGGCGCCCACGGGCCACACGTGGGCTGCGGGGACAAAAATGATGGCGCCCACGGGTCGCATGTGGGGGGTGCAGGGACAATGGGCCTGGATACAGCGGTGATCGACCGGGCCTGGCACACCGCAAGGAAATGTCCCTTCTTCCCGCAGGCCTGGCACACCGCAAGGAAATGTCCCTTCTTCCCGCAGGTCTTGCACATCGCAGTCCGCGCCAGGCAGCGCTGCCGGGGGTGCTTTGTCTGCCCGCAGAAATAGCACTTGGGTCCCCCGGGGTTGGCCGGCTGCCGCGCAGCGCAGGCTTGGGGTTGGCTGGGGGCAGCCGCTGGTGGGGCCCACGATGTCCATGAGGGGGGCGCCGTGCGGTCGGGGGCGTACGATTGTACATTACGGGAGGCTACCGTTAGTCAGGTCGCGAGTTGCTTGGTCGCCGCGAGGTCGAGCGTACCCCCTTCTAAGAGGCGCTGGCGGATGTACGCCGACCCCATGCCCGTAACGAAAGCGTCCCTGATTAAGAGTTCAGTATGTTCAACAGCCAAAACTGCCTGGCAATCGCAGTTCCTCGTCAGGATGTGCAGGGCACGCCCAAAATCGTCCAATGACTTACCGGGGAGTTGTTGCCGCGTGGACAGGAGGTGCCTGGCGTAGAGTTTGTTGATCGGCCGGATGTAGTTCTCTTTCAGAAGCGCCATGGCCTCAGTGTAGTTGTGCGCGTCCCGGATAAGTGGAAAAATATCGGAGCTCACCCTTGAGTACAGGATCTGGAGTTTCTGTTCTTCTGAGGGTTGTTCTGTCGCTGATCCGATGTAGGCTTCAAAGCAAGCTAGCCAGTGGCCGAAGGCCGACATGGCGTTGTCTGCTTGAGGGTGCAGCTGTAGGCGATCTGGCTTGATATGTAGTTCCATCGCTGTAATATCTCTGCTTAATAAATTGATGCACTGTCAATTACGAGACGAGAGTAGAGAGTAATGCACGGTAGAGAGGCAGCATGGTAGCATTGTGGATAGCACAATTGCTTCACAACACCACGGTCCCGGGTTCGATTCCTGCTTGGGTCACTGTCTGTGCGGAGTCTGCACATCCTCCCCGTGTGTGCATGGGTTTCCTCTGGGTGCTCCGGTTTCCTCCCACAGTCCAAGGATGTGTAGGTTAGGTGGATTGGCCATGATAAATTGCCCTTAGTGTCCAAAATTGCCCTTAGTGTTGGGTGAGGTTACTGGGTTATGGGGATAGGGTGGAGGTGTTGACCTTGGGTAGGGTGCTCTTTCCAAGAGCCAGTGCAGACTCGATGGGCCGAATGGCCTCCTTCTGCACTGTAAATTCTATGATAATCTATGAGTAATCGAGGCTTTATTAAGCAGAGATGTGTAGCCTCCTGCAGCTGCTACCGAAATGGCTGCAGCTCGGTGAGCACACACATTTATACTCCACCTACTGGGTGGAGCCAGCAGGCAGGGATCTACCCCCGTACCTGTAGTACAGGAGCCTTACCGTATTACCTCTAATACACGTATTATACAAACAGTGGTGGCTACCACAGTTGTTGAGGCCGCATCTGGAGTATTGTGTACAGCTTTGGTCTCCTTACCTAAGGAAGGAAAATATTTCCCTTGAGGGAGTGCAACGAATATTCATCAGACTGATATCTGTGATAGCATGATTATTCTATGAGTAGAGATTAAAGATACTGAGCCTATATTCTCTTATAAGAAAGAGGGGTGACCTAATTGACTTGTACAAAATTCTTACCAAACTCGACAGTGTGGTTGTAGGGTGTTTCATCTGGCTGGGGAGGTGTAGAAACAAGGCACCTAGGTTCCAGGTTCCAGGTTCGATTCCCGGCGTGGGTCACTGTCTGTGCGGAGTCTGCACGTTCTCCCCGTATCTGCGTGGGTTTTCTCCGGGTGCTCCGGTTTCCTCCCACAAGTACCGAAAGACGTGCTGTTAGATGGATTGGACATTCTGAATTCTCCCTCTGTGTACCCGACCAGGCGCCGGAATGTGGCAACTCGGGGCTTTTTACAGTAACTTCATTGCAGTGTTAATGTAAGCCTACTTGTGACAATAAAGATTATTATTATAATATCAGAATAAGAGGTAGGCCATTTATGACTGAAATGGGGAGGAATTTCTTCACTCAGAGGGTGGTGAATCTTTGGAATTATTCACCCCTCGGGCTGTGGAGTATGTTGAAGAGAGAGATCAATAAATTTCTAGATATTATAGACATTGAGGGTATGGAGATTGTGCAGGAAAACAGCATTGAGGTAGATCAGCCGTGATCCAGTTATCATAGAATTTACAGTGCAGAAGGAGGCCATTCGGCCCATCGAGTAAGCCCTTGGAAAGAGCATCCCCCCTAAGCCCACACCTTCACCCCATCCCCAGATAACCCCACCTAACCTTTTTGGACACTAAGGGCAATTTAGCAATACCAATCCACCGAACCTACACATCTTTGGACTGTGGGAGAAAACGAGAGCACCCGGAGAAAACCCACGCAGATCACAGGGAGAACGTGCAGACTCGGCACAGACAGTGACCCAAGACGGGAATCGAACTTGGGACCCTGGAGCTGTGACACAACAGTGCCAACCACTGTGCTACCGTACCGCTCGATTAAAATGATGCAACAGGCAAGGGAGGCCGAATGGGCTACTCCTATTTCCCATGTTCCATTGTCCCACAGAAGAGTTCTTTTTAAAAAAAATATTTTATTGAAAATTTTTGGTCAACCATCACAGTACATTGTGTATCCTTTACACAATAATATAACAGTATAAATAACAATGACCTGTTTTATAAACAAAGAATAAATAATATATAACAAAATCGAAAACTAAAACTAAATGGCAACTGCCTTGTCTCAGATAAACACTCTCCAAAAATATGATTTAACAGTCCAATATACAATTATTTATAGCAACGACCTATACATATTATACATATATATTAACAACCCTGAGAGTCCTTCTGGTTCCTCCCCCCCCCCCCCCCCCCCCCCTGGGCTGCTGCTGCTACCTTCTTCTTTTCCATTCCCTCTATCTTTCTGTAAAGTATTCGACGAACGGTTGCCACCGCCTGGTGAACCCTTGAGCCGATCCCCTTAGGACGAACTTAATCCGTTCCAGCTTTATAAACCCTGCCATGTCATTTATCCAGGTCTCCGCCCCCGGGGGCTTGGCTTCCTTCCACATCAACAGTATCCTGCGCCGGGCTACTAGGGACGCAAAGGCCAAAACATCGGCCTCTCTCTCCTCCTGTACTCCCGGCTCTTGTGCAACCCCAAATATAGCCAACCCCCAGCTTGGTTCGACCTGGACCCCCACTACTTTCGAAAGCACCTTTGTCACCCCCATCCAGAACCCCTGTAGTGCCGGACATGACCAGAACATGTGGGTGTGATTCGCTGGGCTTCTCGAGCATCTCGCACACCTATCCTCTACGCCAAAAAATTTACTGAGCCGTGCCCCAGTCATATGCGCCCTGTGTAACACCTTAAATTGAATCAGGCTTAGCCTGGCACACGAGGACGATGAGTTTACCCTACTTAGGGCATCCGCCCACAGCCCCTCCTCAATCTCCTCCCCCAGCTCTTCTTCCCATTTCCCTTTCAGCTCATCTACCATAATCTCCCCCTCGTCCCTCATTTCCCTATATATATCTGACACCTTACCGTCCCCCACCCATGTCTTTGAGATCACTCTGTCCTGCACCTCATGCGTCGGGAGCTGCGGGAATTCCCTCACCTGTTGCCTCGCAAAAGCCCTCAGTTGCATATACCGGAATGCATTCCCTTGGGGCAACCCATATTTCTCGGTCAGCGCTCCCAGACTTGCGAACTTCCCATCCACAAACAGATCTTTCAGTTGCGTTACTCCTGCTCTTTGCCATATTCCAAATCCCCCATCCATTCTCCCCGGGGCAAACTTATGGTTATTTCTTATCGGGGACCCCACCAAGGCTCCCGTCTTTCCCCTATGCCGTCTCCACTGTCCCCAAATTTTCAAAGTCGCCACCACCACCGGGCTTGTGGTGTATTTCTTCGGTGGGAACGGCAATGGGGCCGTCACCATAGCTTGTAGGCTAGTCCCCCTACAGGACGCCCTCTCCAATCTCTTCCACGGCGCTCCCTCCTCTTCTCCCATCCACTTACTCACCATTGATATTGGCGGCCCAGTAGTACTCACTTAGGCTCGGTAATGCCAACCCCCCCCATATCCCTACTACGCTGTAAGAATCCCTTCCTCACTCTCGGGGTCTTCCCGGCCCACACAAAACTCATGATACTCTTTTCGATCCTTTTGAAGAAAGCCTTCGTGATCACCACCGGGAGGCACTGAAACACAAAGAGGAATCTCGGGAGGACTACCATTTTAACCGCCTGCACCCTCCCTGCCAGTGACAGGGATACCATGTCCCATCTCTTGAAGTCCTCCTCCATTTGTTCCACCAATCGCGTTAAATTTAACCTATGCAATGTACCCCAATTCTTGGCTATCTGGATCCCCAAGTAACGAAAGTCCCTTGTTACCTTCCTCAGCGGAAAGTCCTCTATTTCTCTGCTCTGCTCCCCTGGATGCACCACAAACAACTCACTTTTCCCCATGTTCAGTTTATATCCTGAGAATTCTCCAAACTCCCGAAGTGTCCGCATTATCTCTGGCATCCCCTCCGCCGGGTCCGCTACATATAACAACAAATCATCCGCATATAGAGATACCCGGTGTTCTTCTCCTCCTCTAAGTACTCCCCTCCACTTCTTGGAACCCCTCAATGCTATTGCCAGGGGCTCAATCGCCAGTGTAAACAATAATGGGGACAGAGGGCATCCCTGCCTTGCCCCTCTATGGAGCCGAAAGTATGCAGATCCCCATCCATTCATGACCACACTCGCCACTGGGGCCCTATACAACAGCTGCACCCATCCAACATACTCATCTCCAAAACCAAATCTCCTCAGCACCTCCCACAGATAATCCCACTCCACTCTATCAAATGCTTTCTCGGCATCCATCGCCACCACTATCTCCGCTTCCCCCTCTGGTGGGGGCATCATCATTACCCCTAGCAGCCTCCGTATATTCGTATTCAGCTGTCTCCCCTTCACAAACCCAGTTTGGTCCTCATGGACCACCCTCGGGACACAATCCTCTATCCTCATTGCCATTACCTTGGCCAGAATCTAGCGTCTACATTTAGGAGGGAAATAGGTCTATAGGACCCGCATTGCAGCGGGTCCTTTTCCTTCTTTAGGCGAAGCGATATCGTTGCCTCTGACATAGTCGGGGGCAGCTGTCCCCTTTCCTTTGCCTCATTAAAGGTCCTCATCAATAGCGGGGCGAGCAAGTCCACATATTTCCTGTAAAATTCAACTGGGAATCCATCCGGTCCCGGAGCCTTCCCCGCCTGCATGCTCCTAATTCCTTTCACTACTTCCTCTATTTCAATCTGTGCTCCCAGTCCCACCCTTTCCTGCTCCTCCACCTTGGGAAATTCCAGCCGGTCCAGAAAGCCCATCATTCTCTCCCTCCCATCCGGGGGTTGAGCTTCGTATAATTTTTTATAAAATGCCTTGAACACTCCATTCACTCTCTCCGCTCCCCGCTCCATCTCTCCTTCCTCATCCCTCACTCCCCCTATTTCCCTCGCTGCTCCCCTTTTCCTCAATTGGTGGGCCAGCAACCTGCTCGCCTTCTCCCCATATTCGTACTGTACACCCTGTGCCTTCCTCCACTGTGCCTCTGCAGTACCCGTTGTCAGCAAGTCAAATTCTACGTGTAGCCTTTGCCTTTCCCTGTACAGTCCCTCCTCCGGTGCCTCCGCATATTACCTGTCCACCCTCAGAAGTTCTTGCAGCAACCGCTCCCGTTCCCTACTCTCCTGCTTTCCTTTATGTGCCCTTATTGATATCAGCTCCCCTCTAACCACTGCCTTCAGCGCCTCCCAGACCACTCCCACCAGGACCTCCCCATTATCATTGAGTTCCAAGTACTTTTCAATACACCCCCTCACCCTTAGACACACCCCCTCATCTGCCATTAGTCCCATGCCCATTCTCCAGGGTGGGCGCCCTTCTGTTTCCTCCCCTATCTCCAAGTCCACCCAATGTGGAGCGTGATCCGAAATGGCTATAGCCGTATACTCCGTTCCCCTCACCTTCGGGATCAACGCCCTTCCCAAAACAAAAAAGTCTATTCGCAAATAGACTTTGTGGACATAGGAGAAAAATGAAAACTCCTTACTCCTAGGTCTGCTAAATCTCCACGGGTCTACTCCTCCCATCTGCTCCATAAAATCTTTAAGCACCTTGGCTGCTGCCGGCCTCCTTCCAGTCCTGGACCTCGACCTGTCCAGCCCTGGTTCCAACACCGTATTGAAATCTCCCCCCATTACCAACTTTCCCACCTCTAGGTCCGGGATGCGTCCTAGCATACGCCTCATAAAATTGGCATCATCCCAGTTCGGGGCATATACGTTTACCAAAACCACCATCTCCCCCTGTAGTTTGCCACTCACCATCACGTATCTGCCCCCGCTATCCGCCACTATAGTCTTTGCCTCAAACATTACCCACTCCACAGAAGAGTTCTGATGCGCTCTATTTCTGCATCAAGCTTTCAAAGTGAACAAATAGATAGGACCAATCTTATGCTGTGCAGAGCTGTATGAATCTAAATGTATATGTTGACTGGTGAAGGTAGGCACATGGTAGATAGTAGTGGAGAACCCATTAGCGAATTTCTCAACTAGCACGTCACGGAAAGGGAAAGTGTTCGATTGTTCCACCTCAGAAGTGAATAGGGAAATTCTTACACATGGCTACAAATTTAACGGTTGCGGATAGATCATCTACATATATTGGAAATGTGTGCAGGTGTGGTGAATGATATCTGTATACATATGTACCCTTAATGCGTAGGCCCCTTTAAGACCGGATTTGGAACCCTGGGGAACTCCGCCTCTGGCTCCGTCCCCAGGAAGCTGTATATAAGGTTACGTTCAGCAGGCAGTGTGCAGCGAGCACACTTCTTGGCAGCTGTCTGGTTTTCTGGTTATTAAAGCCTTTGTATTATCAAACTCCTCTCCTGTGTCATAATTGAGGGTATCTCAGCAGGATAGGAGGCTCGGGTTCATTCCATCAAGCACACGTTTCTTGCGGAAACCGACTGATTTGTCAGTGAGGGCTGGACCTAGATGGGATGCTGTGGCTACACCATGTTTAGGCATGCTTGCTGTCATTAGAATTTGACTGTGCCAGTTCACTAATGTCTGTTAGGGAAGGAAATCTGCGCTCCGGGACCAGACGGGGTCCCAGTGGAATTTTATAGAAAATACGTGGACTTGTTGGCCCCGATGTTGGTGAGGACGTTCAATGAGGCCAGGGAAGGAGGGACTTTACCCCCGACAATGTCGGAGGCGACGATATCGCTAATTTTGAAGAGGGATAAAGATCCGTTGCAGTGCGGGTCCTATAGACCTATTTCATTATTGAATGTAGACGCCAAATTGCTGGCAAAGGTACTGGCATCGAGGATAGAGGACTGGGCCCCGGGGGTGGTGCACGAAGACCAGACAGGTTCGTAAAGGGGAGACAACTGAATGTCAACGTGCGACGACTATTGGGGGTGATAATGATGCCCCCAGTGGAGGGGGAGGCAGAGATAGTGGCGGCAATGGATGCAGAGAAGGCATTTGATAGGGTGGAGTGGGAGTACTTATGGGAGGTGTTAAGGAGGTTTGGGTTCGGGAACGGGTTTATTAGCTGGGTCAGACTTCTTTATGGGGCCCCAACGGCAAGTGTAGTCATGGGTCGGCAAAGATCGGAGTATTTCCGACTATATAGGGGAACAAGACAGGGATGTCCGCTATCTCCACTGTTGTTCGCGTTGGCAATTGAACCTCTGGCCATGGCGTTGAGAGACTCCAGGAAATGGAGAGGGGTGATTAGAGGGGGAGAAGAACACCGAGTCTCGCTATACGTGGATGATCTACTGTTGTATGTGACGGACCCAGCGGGGGGGGATGACAGAGGTCATGCAGATATTGAGGGAGTTCGGAGATTTCTCGGGATATAGGCTTAACATGGGGAAGAGTGAACTATTCATGATACACCTAGGGGACCAGAGTAGAGAGATAGAAGGCCTGCCTCTAAGGAAAGTGGAAAGAAACTTCCGATTGTCCTTGGGGCTTACTGGGGATTCAGATCGCTAGGAGCTGGGGAACCTTACACAGACTTAATCTGACACGATTGGTAGAACAAATGGAGGAGGACTTCAAGAGGTGGGACATGCAGCCTCTGTCGTTGGCGGGCAGAGTGCAGGCAATTAAGATGATGGTCCTCCCGAGGTTCTTATTTGTATTTCAATGTCTCCCTATACTAATCACTAAGACCTTTTTAAAAAAAAATAGACAGGAGCATCACGAGCTTCGTGTGGGCAGGGAAAGTCCCGAGGGTAAGGAGGGGGTTCCTACAACGTAGCAGTGACAGAGAAGGATTGGCGCTACCGAATTTGGGCGATTACTATTGGGCCGCCAATGTGGCGATGATTCGTAAATGGATGATGGAGGGAGAGGGAGCGGCGTGGAAAAGACTGGAGAGAAAGTCCTGTAAAGGGACGAGCTTAGAGGCATTGGTGACGGCGCCGCTACCGTTCTCACCAAAAAAGTTTACCACGAACCCGGTGGTGGCGGCAACATTGAATACTTGGAGACAATGGAGGCGACAGAGAGGTGTACGGGGGGCCCTGGTGGGGTCCCCAATCAGGAACAACCATAGGTTTGCCCCAGGAAGAATGGATGGACGATTTCAGAGCTGGCAGCAGTTGGGAATTAGGAGGGTGGGAGATTTATTTATAGATGGGACGATTGCGAGCGAGCTTGGGAGCATTGGAGGAAAAGTATAAGTTGCCCCGGGGAAACTTCCTTAGATATATGCAGGTGAGGGCGTTCACAAGACAACAGGTGAGGGAATTTCCGCTGCTCCCGGCACAGGGGATTCAGGACAGAGTGCTTTTGGGGGTGTGGGTCGGAGAGGGCAAGGTGTCAGAGATATACCGAGAGATGAGGAAAGAGGGGGGAGGAGTTGGTGGGCGAATTAAAAGGAAAAATGGGAAGAAGAGCTAGGGGAGGAGATAGAGGAGGGTATGTGGGCTGATGCCCTAAGCAGAGTAAATTCCTCTTCCTCGTGCGCCAGGCTTAGCCTGATTCAATTCAAGGTGCTACATAGAGCACACATAACGGGAGAAAGATTGAGCAGGTTCTTTGGAGTGGAGGACAAGTGTGGGAGGTGCGGCGGAAGCCCGGCAAACCACGCACATATGTTTTGGTCGTGCCCGGCACTGGAGGGGTATTGCAAGGGAGTGACGGGAGTGATTTCCAAGGTGGTGAAGGCCCGGGTCAAACCAGGCTGGGGGCTAGCTTTATTTGGAGTTGCGGATGAGCCGGGAGTGCAGGAGGCGAAAGAGGCTGATGTTGTGGCCTTTGCGTCCCTAGTAGCCCGGCGTAGGATTCTACGGAAGGAGGCGAAACCCCCCGGACTGGAGGCCTGGGTAAATGATATGGCGGGGTTCATAAAACTGGAGCAGATAAAGTTTGCGCTGAGAGGATCGGCTCAAGGGTTCACCAGGCGGTGGCAGCCATTCCTCGACTACCTAGGGGAACGTTAAAGGGAAGACAGATGACCAGCAGCAGCAACCCAGGGGGGAGGGGGGGGGGTGGAAAGTTTTAGTTTATGTTAAATAATTAGATAACGGTGTTGATTACCCATTTGTTTATTGTTAACTTTCTTTTTTGTTATGTTTTGATGTGTAAAGGGAAAAAATTGTGATCGAAAAAGTTTTCAATAAAATATATTTTTTAAAAAAGGGAAGGAAATCTGCTGTCCTTAGCCCCGTCTGGCCTATATGTGACTCCCGATCCACAGTAACTGCCCTCCGAAATGGCCTTTCAAGGACAATTAGAGATGGTCAATAAATGCTGGGCCAGCCAGTGTCACCCACATCTCATGATGATTACAAAAAAGGAACAGGATGAAGGTTGAGACCAATATGGCTCTTCCTCAGAAAAGGTTCATATATTCAAGGAGTTCAGATTCAGAAAATGGTGACACGTCTATATTGCCATGGTATTTCCCTGTTCTGTACCGCCAGGCGATTGTACATATCAGCTCCAGTTATATATCCACTGGATCCACAGGTTCCAGTCATTTATTCTCCTTCATCAGAACCGGAAAGCCGATTGTACATCCGTTCTCTGTTAAACTGTGTTGGCAATTGAGAGGACAGCTGGAGCAATCAGGTGTCCAAACATAGGCAAGAATGAAGGAGGGGAATTTGGGGAAATGCTCGCTCTGTACGTTTAGGTGAAGGCGTTGTACGTACGGGCGAGGTTACGCTGCCACTATTCATGTCATGCAGACATCCCTGGGAACCGCCTCTCTCTCCAGCGCCGGCAGTCGGAGCAATGCAACATCTGATTAGTATATTTGTGGTGTCTCCTTGGGCAGTGTGAACGCTTCCTCGCCATTGCACAGCAGCCGCTTCTGTGTGTCTCCCCCTCCACCACTACCCGGTGCTGAGCCGGGGAGGGCGAGAAAGCGGCTCTTCACTGGAGCCCCCACCATCCTCCCTCCCTCCCAAGGTAAGCGCCACGTTTTAATTTGACCTTTCTTGTGTGTGTGTGTTTTGTTGTAATCCGCAGGAGGTTTTTTTGGGGAGGGGGTTGTTTGTTGGGGGAGGACGGGCATTGGGCTTTATTTAAGGAAGGCTTCTTGCCTTGTCTGGGTTCCCCCCCTGCGAATGGAGCATGTTTTCACAGACGCTTCAATGGAGAAGTTGCAATGGCCACATGGCTGCTCATGAACAGCCAGGAGGAGGATGATGCAAGAATGACACTCGATGTAAACAGACGCGTAAACCTGTATTCGGAGCAAAACGCGTGCATATCCTGGGCGGCTGCGTTTAGTTTTACCCCCTCTCCCCTTTTTAACGAAGCTGCAATTGCATTTATGTCTTGTTTTTAAAAAATGTAAAAAGAATCATGAAGACGCTTGCAGCGTTTGTTTGGGGGGTGCAGCCTTACTGTTGATGACTCATTCCTGACTAGAGTGGGATCTGCATACCACGGGCTGCATGCCATTGGGGTGTTTGTGTTTGGACCTATGGCCATGAACTAACTTCTCAACGAATACATTCTGCATATTGTGCTAACAGCGCCGTGTACTGAAAGCCAGGGACTCGGCGCACAACTTAACACTGGAAAATGAGCCAAAGTACTGGGTATAAACTCTTGTATAGTTCCATTGAAATAAAACCAAGGCATTTAGTTGGAATTGAGTTGCACGTTGTTAATGTTGAACATAATTTTAAATTTTCTATTTGATTCTAATTACCAAAAAGAGTGTAAATTCAGGGTAGCAAAGCAAGTAATGACTAGTGTTATAATGTCACATTGCTAATGGCTTGCATTTATTATATAAAATATTTTGTATTTGGAACTACATTCTGTGTTGGATACAGATCAGATTTCACTTTTCCAACTGGGTTTGTGTGTGTCTGTGTATCATGACATTTGTTACTTAAGTCTAAGTGTATCTGTAGTAGCAATTTTCTAATAGTAATTATGCTGTAATTGTTCTAAATCAGCAAGTTGAGGTTTGTTCTAACAATAGTTGAGTGTGACTTGCTTTTCATGTTGCCCAATCTAATATAGATAGCAAATCTCCAGTACGGCAGACTACTCCCAAATGGAGCAGTTCCAGCAGAGAGAGAGCCCTGTCCAAACTTCTGAAGGACAGTGCCAGCTGCCCAAATGAAACCGTGGTCTACTTGCAGAAAACTTAGTACCTGGCAGCAGTAACATCAGAAAGGCAAACACGCCAGAAAATAATCAGAATTATGAGTACTTTAGGGATGTTCAATCCGGGCATCACTTAATTTGAAAATCAGTCCCATATTGCATCACGAAAATTGCCATCTGGGAGTATTTTATTCTTTAATTACATTTTTTTGTGCTGACCGATATGAGCGATGACAGGTGATGGAAGTCTTCTCATTTCAAACAGTTCTATATACTCCCAAGGTCAGATGCAAATGAATGCTCACTCTATTCTATCCAGCACCCTGGATCATCAGAAAGATCACGTTATTCTAATCTGGTCAGGAACACTGAGGTTTTGTATTGATCCTTTTTGACTTCAGTAATGTCTTGTTAATTATATGATAACATAATAGAGTGGCACGGTAGCACAGTGGTTAGCACTGTCGCTTCACAGCGCCAGGGTTCAAGGTTCGATTCCCGGCTTGGGTCACTGCAAAGTCTGCCCGTTCTCCCGTGTCTGCGTGGGTTTCCTCTGGGCGCTCCGGTTTCCTCCCACAAGTCCCAAAAGGCTTGCTGTTAGGTGAATTGGACATTCTGAATTATCCCTGTGTACCTGGATAGGTGCCGGAATGTAGCGATGAGGGACTTTTCACAGTAACTTCATTGCTGTGTTAATGTAAGCCTACTTGTGACAATAATAAGAAAGATTATTATTATACCAGCATGGCAATTGTTTCCCACAAACAACTTTGACCAATGAGAGTACAGAAGGGGGAGCAGTTTTGTCTTGTCGGTCCATACTTCCTCGTAACTATGTGAAAATTGTCACAACTGATTTCATGTATGACTCCCTCGACCAACAGATCGAGAAATAGTTCACCCTGTCAATCCAGGCTGGTTTTAAGCTTGGATCACAGTTGGTAAAATTCCACACGAGTTCAAAGCCTCGTGGATATTTGGTACAGAGAAAAACAACTGGCTAATGTGTAGAAAATGTTGTATACTTATTATTTCACGGTCATTGGAAGGACCGAATGGATGCTTCAAGGTTTGGCTTTGGGACTGCAACTGTTTTAAATTTCCAAGTATTGACATGGATTTCTTAAAAATCTATATAAATTGGTTAAATTTGGAGGAAATGCTGAACTCTGATGCAGTTCACCATTTCTAAAATATGTGTGTGGTGGCAGAACAATGACATTAAGTTTAATGCAGACAATATAATCAGACATTAGCTGATGGTACAGGGATTGCAGGGGCATAAGTTTAAGGATTTGTGAAAAATAAGAGGAAGAACCTGTTTTACGCAGTGAATGGTAATGACTTGGAACTTACTGTCCACGAGGCTGCTGGAAGTAGGGGCGAGAAAGGATTTCAAAAGCAATTGGTTAGACAATTGAGAGAAATAAGCATGCAGGGCTACGGGAAGAGAGTTGGGTCCAGGAATTGGTTGGATTGCCCCACCGAGCCGGAATGGATTCAAGAGGCTGAGTGGTCTCGTTGGTGCCATGATAACTTTCTCTAAATACAAAGAACTATACATGAAGGAAAAATGGGTGATGTATGCTCTCCATATATAGTGTTGAGAAGTGAGAGAGACTTGTTATTCTGGGGCAAATTGGACATCAAGTCATACAAACAAAGGCAATGCACCAATCAGCTGATTTTGAACTGCATCGTCAAGTCAGTGGAAGTAGTGATCAAACTGCAGTACACTGCCAAGCTACACCGAGAATATGATGACAAATTCTAATTGTCAAGACACAAGGGAAACATGCAAGTGATGGAGCAATGGCATGGAAGACTCTGTATTAATCTCTAGCGTCAGAGGTCTGAGTTATGATGAAAGACGAGATCAACAGTTCAAAAGGAGCCTAAACAGTGAACGGCTGATTTTTAAAAAGAACAGGATCCCGAGCATGAATAATTTAAAAGAAACAGCAGCTCGCCCCAGACAAGAGGGAAAATGTCGAATAAGTGACTTTCATTGTCAGGATAAGAGTGAAAATTGACAGAACCAGAACCAAAGTGTTAGAAAGAGGTAATTTAAAGTATTAAAAGCGCAATGTTCTTTTGCTAAACAAATAGAACCATGCAAAAAAGTGAAGGAATCCAACATAGGGATTAGGGGGTCTGTCCACGGATGCTGCCAGACCTGCTGGGTTTATCCAGCATTTTCTCTTTTCATTATAGTGATTGGGTCTCCAGAGTAACAACATTCTTGTTGAGGAATAACCATATATTTTTTTGAATTACTTTATCAGAATTACAATGCCAGAGCTCAGTGTGGACCGGGGCAAACCCCTAATCCAGCTCCTTGCCTGCTCCAAAAACCAATTCAAATTGAATCCAATTCATGTTCCGCACAAGAGAGACGTACCAGATCCAGGCATTACACCTGACGTCATGCCCTTGGCAAAAAGGGCAAACACTAATTTGGAATGCAAATGAACAAGGTTTATTAATATTTCATCAGTCGAGGTATGGCAGGTTACACAAGTTCAACTTTTGTCAGTCTATCTTTCCTGTGGATCACAACACTTCCGATGTCTTCCCTTCTTGGTTCCTTGAACCTGGTCTTTTGACTCCTAGCAGCCATCGAGAATTTGGCTTATTCAACCTAACTCTAACATACTTACAAATCCCTTTGCAGCTTTAAGACTTTGACTTTAGTGGATCCTTTTTCAGCTCACAGTTTCCAGTCCACCTTAACTGCTGAAGTTGCACATCTCTCCGATGCCTGCTGAGTGTTCTCTCTCTCTCCCCTCTTAAAGTAGTTACTTTAGTCCTGGCAATTCTGTCTATGGTCTGGGTCGACTCCCTCCTCCACTACCCTGGCTAAGACCGTGAACACTCCCGCCCAGAATCTTCCCAATTTTTCACAACCTCAAAACATGTGTGCATGATTCGCTGGCCCCCACCAACACCTCTCACACTCCTCTGCTACACCCTGAAAGAACCCACTCATTCTCGCCCGAGTCATATGCATCCTGTGCACCACCTTAACCTGTATCAGGTTCATCCTTGCACAAGAGGAGGTCCCATTTCCCCTTCGCAGTGCCTCACTCCATACTCCCCAATTGATCTCCATCCCAACTCTGCTTCCCATTTCGCCTTGATCTTCACCACCCACCCGCCTCCCTGCTCCCCCAGCCACTTTTATATATCCCCAATTCTTCCCTCCCCTTCCACATCAGGAAGCAGCAGTCACTCCAGCAGGGTGTATCCCGGCAATCTAGGGAACCCCTTCCAGACCTTTTGTTCAAAGTCCCTAACCTGTAGATACCTGAACGCACTCCCCCTCAGCAGCTCTACCCTCTCCCTTAGCTCCTCCAGACTGGCGAACCCTTCCTCCAAATATAAATCCCTCACCTTGACCAGCCCCACTTCCCTCCACCTCCTGTATACACTATCCACCCCCCCCACCCCCCGGCTCAAACCCATGATTCTCGCACAGCGGCGTTAGCACCGACATCCCTTCCACCCTAAAATGGCTCCTCAGCTGATTCCATATATTCACCGTGGGCTACACCACTGGGCTCCCTGAATACCTACTGGGAGCCATTGGCAATGCTACCGTCACCATAGCCCTCAAACTAGACCCCTTACAAGATTCCTCCTCCATCCTAATCCACTCTACCCCTTCTCCTTCCCACCACCGCCGCACCTTGTCCACATTCGCCGCCCAATAATAATGAAGCAAATTTGGCAACGCCAACCCCCCCTGCTGCCTCTGTAGCAGGGTCCGCCCCACCCTCAACACCTTCCCAGCCCATACAAATTAAGAGATGATTGTGTCCACTTTCTGAAAAAAGGCCTTTGGTATAACGATCGGGAGAGCCTGAAAGGTAAACAAGAACCTCGGCAGAATATTCATTTTCACCACTTGGACCATCCCCGCCAACGTTAAATGCAGTGTACCCCACCTCTTGAGATCCTCCCTGGCCTCCACCAGCTTTGTTAAGTTCCACTTATGGAGCCCCATCCATTCCCTCGCTACCTGAATCCCCAAATATCTAAACCTATCTCTCGCTACCGTAAATGGCATCCCCCCCTAAATTAGCCCGGGAATACGTCACTTTTCCCTACATTCCGCTTGTATCCCGAAAACCCTCAACCTCCCCAACAGGCCCATAATCCTTCCCATACTCTCCAACGGATCCGAGAGGTCATCGGCACAGCGACACCCGAAGCTCCCTCTGTCTCCTCATTATCCTCTGCCACTCTGCCGAACCCCTGAGAGCCGTCACCAATGGCTCTATGGCCAGCGCAAACAGCAGTGGCGACAGCGGGCACCCCTGACTCGTACCCCTGTGTAAGTCAAAGCTTCGTGAGCTCGTATCATTCGTCCTCACCCTCGCTCTTGGCGCCACATACAGCAAACGCACCCATGCCACAAATCTCGGCCCAAAACTTCGAACAAGTACCGCCACTCCACCCGATCAAATGCTTTCTCCGCTTCCATGGACACCACCACCTCCAGTACCAGAGCGCTTGACGGATTCGTCACCACATTCAACAGCCGTCTTATATTACTTGCGAGCTGTCTGCCCTTCACAAAGCCTGTTTGATCTTCTGCAACTGCCCCCAGGACACAATCCTCCATCCTCCCCACCAACAACTTCGCCAATACTTTCACATCCATGTTCAATAGTGATATGGGTCTATACAACCCACATTCCACCGGATCCTTCCCTTTTTTGGGATTAGTGTGATTACTGCCAGCTTCATTGTCTCCGGCAACTCCCCCTTCTCCAGTGCATCATTAAACGCCCCCAACAGATGTGGTGCAGGTCCAGCGCAAATTTCTCATAAAATTCTGCTGGGTATCTATCCAGCCCAGGGGCCTTCCCCGACATCATACCCCTGATACTATCCAGCACCTCACTCAGCCCCAGGGGCTCTTCCAATGCCTGCCTCTTTGCTTCCTCCAGCTGGGGAAATTCCAGCTCGTCCAGAAACTACCCCATGTCCCCCTCTTCTCCTCCTGGGTCTGCCTCATAAAATCCCTGGTAATACTCTCTAAATGCCTCATTTATCTTCCCTGGCTCTGACACCACATGCCCAGCCCCAGTCCGGATCTTCAATATTTCCCTGGACGCAGTCTGCCTCCGCAGCTGGTGCGTCAGCATGCAGCTCGCCTTCTCCCCATACTCGTATTGCACCCCTCTTGCCCTACGCAGTTGCCCTAACGTCCTCCCCGTTGTCAGCCTGTCAAATTGCCCCTGCAACTTTTCCCTCCTCGCCAATCCCTCCATGGTGGGCACCCTTGAATATTCCCTGTCCACCTCCACTATCTCGCTCACCAGACTGTCATGTTCCACCCTCCTTTCCTTATTCACACAAACCGTAAATGAGAATTTCTCCCCGGACCATTGCCTTCAGTGCTTCCCCAAAAATGCCTGCTGACACCTCCCCATTCTGATTCAACTCCACATAATCCCTAATCGCCAACAGCACCTTTATCACAAAATTCTCCATCCGCCAACAACCCCGAGTCAAACCTTCACCCCGGCCTCTGCTCTCGTCCCGTACTGAACCGAATATCCAGCCATTGGGATGCATGGTCCGAAATAACCATCCCCAGCATACTCTGCCCCCTCCACCCAACGTAAATCTCACAACTCACTACAAAGTAATCAATCCTCTAATACGTGTGAAAAGAAGGAATACTCCCTTCCCCCTGGGTTCTGAAAGTGCCATGGATCCACCATACCCATCATCTCCATAAACCCCCACCCCCCCAGCTCCCTTGCCATTCGTACCCTACCCATCGACCTGGGGCTCGATCTATCCACCCTCGGCTCCAGGACACAGTTAAAATCTCCTCCCATGATCAACTGGTGCGTGGCCAAATCCGGGATTGCTGCCAGCAACCCCCTCAAAAAACCCACATCATCCCAATTTGGGGCATACACATTTACCAACACTACCAGTGCCCCTTCCAATACCCCACTCACAATCACATATCTCCCACATGGACCCCTCACCTTCGCACTCGCGAATCCAATATTTTTGCTCATTAAAATCGGCACACCCGTCGATTTCAAATCAAACCTCGAGTGGAAAAACCTGCCCGACCACCCCTTCCTTAACCTAACCTGGTCCTTCACACGGAGGTGTGTCTCCTGCAAAAAGACAATGCCCGCTTTCAAGCTCCTGAGGTGCGCGAACACCTGTGACCTTTTAACCGGCCCATTCAGTCCCCGGATGTTCCACGTTACCAACCTTACCGGAGGTTTGCGCCTCCAATCCACTCTACCGTCCGTCATCTTCCCCACTTAATCCTGCCCCTTTAATTCCACTCTGTACCTAGCCCATCCCAGATGGTCCCTTTCTTTGCCCTTGACCATGTCATCTCTCACCGCCTGCCGCGTCGCAGAAACTGGTTAGGATTTACAATGTACTGGCTAAGAGCCTGGCGGACACAGATCTAATAATAGCTTTCAGATGGGAATTGTTTAAATACTTGAAAATTCAAGAACTGTGGGGAAAGAGCAGGGGAGCAAAACTAACTGGTATGCTCTTTGGAACAGTCAGTGCGGACTCAATGTCCTCCTTCTCTGGGTGTTGGGGAAGAGAATTTCTCGGTAGCTTCCTCCAGAGTAGTTGCGCCTCGAGAGGAAACTGGAAGGGGTTGGTTGGTTGGTTGGGGGGGGGGGGGGGGGGGGGGGAGGGTTGGGGGGAGGGGGAAGGGATGGTGGGGAGGGGGCTGGTGCTTGGTGGGGGGGGGGCGGATGGCATGCACAAAGGTTGAGTCATGGGATTTGATAATTAGTTGGTGTTATGAGAGAGGTGTTTTCAGAACTCCAAATTGTATCATGGGAGTTCAACCAACCTCTCCCTGTAATGTATTGTTGCTTTACGAAAATATTACAACACTAAATAATCCTTCAGTTATTCCTTTCAACATCCAAGAGACTTAACACGTTTAAACAGAAACACATCAGGTTAAAGGCATTACTATTATGAGTTTAAATCACCCAAATGATCCAGAGATAGTCTTTCATGGCAGAGATCACAGCAGATCCAGCTCACTGCAAACACAGACACACCCAAGCTCTTTTCCTCAAAACAGAAACTTAAAAACTGCAAAATGGCTGAGCTAAAAACCCAGCTCCACCCACACTCTTGACATCCTGCATTTCTTAAAGGTACATTGCGTAAACATCCATTTCTTAAAGGCACTCTCGCATGACATTGGTCACAACTGAGAGCCAGGAAGGTGTGTTGCCTACCTGGTGCACAAGTAAAGGATCTCTCAAAGCAACTGGTCAGGTACTTGGAAATGTAGACTTGTGATTGAGTTGTCAAATGGCATTGGGACGCAAAGGAATATCAGAAGTTAGGAATTAAATGTTAAAAAGGTCTTGCAAGATTACTACCCGCAACAATTGTTGATAGGTATAGGGATAGACAAATCAGGTTGATGGATGCATAGGCAAAGGACTGGCACGGGAAGGAGTGGTTCAATTTGATGGGCTACTGCAGCAGAATTGGGACAGGAAAGAACTTTACCACTGGGACCTGACTAGGAATGGGCCCAGTGTCCTCACAGAAAGGGTAAAGAAGGGCGGTAAGACTTTAAACTAGTAAGTCGGAGTGAGGGACCTAGTAGAAATAACTTAATCTTTATTAGTGTCACAAGTAGACTAACACTGCAATGAAGTTACTGTGAAAATCCCCTAGTCGCCACACTCCGGTGCCTGTTCGGGTACAGAGAGGGAAAATTCAGAATGTTCAATTCACCTTCAAGCACGTCTTTCGGGTGTTGGAGGAAACTGGAGCAGCTTGAGGAAACTAGCGCAGACACGGGAAGAACATGAAGACTCCGCACAGACAGTGACCCAAGTCGGGAATCGAATCTGGGACCCTGGCGCTATGAAGCAACAGTGCTAACCACTGTGCTACCGTGCCAGGAGAAAAGAGTAAAAGTCAGCTCAATTAAAAAAAAAAACGATAAGTCAAGGACAGATGACCATTAAAAATAAAGTGAGGAATACAGCTGGTGAAAATAAATTACTGTATGCCTGTAAAGCAATGTATACAGAATTCAACACAAAATAGGGAACTGAGAGAATAGTTCATAGCGAGGAGCAAGATATAATGAGGATAACTGAAATATGGCGACATAAATAGTGGCAGAGAACCAGGAGAAGACATCTGTAGGAAAATCAACAAAATGAATAAAAGGCAAAGCGTAATAATCGTGGGAGATTTAATCTACCCCTAAATAAAGAGTTAGGGAAAAGGCAATTGAGCTTTTAGTGTGGTCAGTCAGTACATTAAAACCCACCATCACGGCTGGATCTGGTAATGGGAACTGAATCAGAGCATACAGAGAAGTAATCTTGGGGGTATAACCAGGCAATAGCAACCGGAACATAAAAATGTTAAAAATAATTATTGGTCTTTGAAAAAGACATACATAAGACAAAGTATTGAAGATTGAAAGTAAAAGCTGATTTTGTACCCTGGGAGTGCTCCTAGCTTTACGGTGCTGCCCATGCACCTTGGCTGTGCTAGGGTGGCAGTGCCAGCCAGGTAGTGCCAAGGTGCTTGCGCTCCGAGGGGAGGGCCAGGGAACTACCTTGTACTATCCCTGGCCAACCAATGGCCTGGGAGACCCCCTAGGTGTCATTCCGCCTGCTTTATATTTATGTGGAGCAGGACTGAAGAGCTCACGGCTGAGTCCTCCCTGGGGAGGCTGGTAGATTATGGATAAGTACGCTTAAGTGAGTTTAAAACCAGGTCCCGCCTATTGTGGGCAGGATTCTGGTCGCGCCGCCTCGTGGAACTTGGGTAGATCCCACGAGGCGTTTTGGCTACCAGGAAGTCTGCGGGAGGTTTCTCATGGCATCTACCGGCCAGGCCGTGCTCCAGGTCACGTGCGACAAGGCCGGTAGATCGCGCCCTAAATGTCTGCAGTGTCAGATTGGGCATGGGTGGCGCAGCCGTGTTTGGCGTGAGGGAAGTAGCACAGTGCGTCAAAGTATATAATATAGCAACTTGCTTTTCAGTTCCAATATGGGTCTCTAGTCGGCAAATGATGTCAATGGAGTGTTGGGTGATGAGCCAGCCAATAAGATTTCAGTTTGCGGGTGATAGTCTCTCACATTTAAGTTGTCAGATTCGGAGAACATTCCCAATTGCCATGGGGGCTGCTCAACATTGAGTCTGGGATTTTGCAAACAGGTTCTTTCAGTTTTCTTTGAATTCTGTCTGCTGGTAGGATCATTAGCCACCTTGGGGTACTGGGTGCTGATGGGACTCAATGTGAATGCTGATCCATTGTCTCCCAAATCCCTTTGAAACCATGTCCAATATATTGCACCTCCACAACACCAAAAAAGCATTGCATATCTACGTGGTTGGTCGCAGACTAAAGCAGGATCCCAAACCAACAGACTTGGGAGGGACTAAGTAGGGCTCTTCTCCTGGGAGCATTTGAAGGAAACAACAGAAGGTCAAAACCAGAAACCACATAGCTGGATATACATAGCGTGCTGGCCAGACCCCAACACTGCCCTATCACACTCTGCAGCAGAGCACTGTGCATCTGTCTGGAAATGATGTCACTCATACATTTTGTTGATGCTCCATTGAATGCAACGGTTTGTGCATCATAACTGGAACCGGCTGCTCAACATCCTTCCCCTGGCTTTCTGTCTTTGCGAACATCATTTCATCACATATCTGCCAACTGATGAAAACCCATCAGCTGGTTGAAACCATCCATGCTGTACATCATTTATCACTCCGTGAACTCCTGATCAATCCACCTACTGCCCACTTTCCATCTCGGCACCCTGTATGGAGCACAGGCCGTCACTAACACATTCCTTGTGACAAGTCCCATCTGTTGAATGGCAGACTTTGAACTAACAAAGCAACAGTGGTCCTTGCTTTGGGACAGTCCCGAGCCCATGTGCAGCCAACTTCCACCACTGGGGCCTCCACACAAGCCCCTGTGTACTTGTGAAAAGACACTAACAATGTTGCTTATAACGGAGGAGTGTATTCTTTACTGTCTAACTGGCAGACTAATCATCTTAAATCAGCAAATGAGGCTATTACTTTGCTTCAGGGATTTACATTCACTAAACAAATACGTAGGCGGTTAAGGAGATGACAAAAACGATATGGAAAAGTTTTTTTTAAAAACACACAGCTAAAATGAACTACAAAATGAAATTGTTGAGAAATTATAAAAAGTAATATTTACAGTTACATAGCAAATCAGGAACTATTAAGGATACACAGGTTAACTCTGGTAATGACAGTGAAATTGTAGGAAGATTGGTTACTTTGCCTCAGTATTTGCAAGGGAAACTGATGAGATAGAAATTATCAATGGAGGAAGAGATCAAAAATGTTCTAGACATTTAGAGTGGTTAAAAGGAGAACCCAGAATTGAACAGGTGTTTTGCATCATTGTACAGGTACCAATAACATCTCAGAAATAATTGTGAATCAAGGGGTAAAAGGGAGGGGAGGAACTTAAACAATTGCAATCTTTAGGGAAAGAATACTGAGAAAAGTATTTGAACTAAAAGCTGAAAGTCCCTATAATATCCTGTGGACTTCATCCTAGATTTTTAAAAGAAGTGGCTGCTGAGGTAGTAGATGCATTGTTTTAGTTTTCCAAAATTTCCTAGATTCTGGAAAGGTTTATCAGATTGGAAAACAGTGAATGTGACTCCTTGAAGAAATTGAAGAGATGGAAAGCAAGAAACTATAGGCCTGTTGGCTTAACATCTGTCATATGTAAATTGTTGGAATCCATTGTTAAAGAGGTTATCGTGGGGCACTTGGGAATCAAGCAGAGTCAGCATAGTTTTGTGAAAGGGAAATCATGTTTGACTCACATTTTGGGCCCTGTTAGGAAGTAATAAGCAACATGGATAAAGGGGAACCTGTGGATGTGCTGCATGTAGGAGGCATTTGACAAAGTGCCACATCAAACATTATATTCTTGTCACAAGTAGGCTTACATTAATGTTACAATGAAGTTACTGTGAACAGCACCAAGTCACCACATTCCAGCACCTGTTTCGGGTACACGGAGGGAGAATTCAGAATGTCCAAATTACCTAACGGCACGTTTTTTGGGGACTGTGGGAGGAAACCCACGCAGACAAAGGGACAATGTGCAGACTCTGCACAGACAGTGACCCAAGTGAGGAATCGAACCTGGGATCCTGGCGCTGTGAAGCAACAGTGCTAACCGCTGTGCCACCGTGC